>NW_027530179.1:4369635-4421374 GCF_008692635.1 Crocuta crocuta
CACTCCCCCCAAGCTGCACCAATCATATTTTCATCATCTAGAACCACAAACAAGACACCCAGTCACTGAGTCGGTGACTGACAGATCTGAGAGGACACATTCTATCACATAGTTATTAACTCACAGAAACGATCACTCCAGAAGGTAATAAAGACCAAAAACGTGAAACAAGACAAAACAAGTGAAATATACTTATGGTCCATTTACTATAAATGGATTTGGATTTTATTCATGTCTTTATATATATAAATATATATTTATTATATTTATATATTAATATAAATATAATAAATATATATATTTATATATTTATATATTTATATATTAAATAATCACATTAAATATCTTTTATATTTAAATATTATATTAAATATTTATATATTAAATATATTTAATATGTTAACATTTTATCAATTAATATTTCTATTCATGCATATAATTTTACATATATAATTTCTTCCCAGCCTTTTTAAGAATAGATTCTCTTTCTTACTGTTTGTTTATTTATTTTGAGAAAAAGAGAGTGTGCAATGGGGGGAGGGGCAGAGAGCCAGAGGCTTAACCAACTGAGCCACCCAGGCACCCTTAGAATAGAGTCTTAAAGCAGCTGGTTATGGGGAATAAACAGGAATGTAGGAAAAAGACCTAAAGTTATATACCAACACTGTTATGTACCAAGCTCAATGCCATACATTGTACATAAACCTTACTTGTCCTCACAACCCCCTAAAAGCAACTATACTTTTCCTCATTTTGTAGTTAAGAAACTCAGGCTCAGAAAAGTTAGGCTCGGGGCGCCTGGGTGGCTTAGTCGGTTAAGCGTCCGGTTAGGTCATGATCTTGGGGTTCGTGGGTCCGAGCCCCGCGTCGGGCTCTGTGCTGACTGCCAGCTCAGAGCCTGGAGCCTGTTTCAGTCTGTGACTCCCTCTCTCTCTGACCCTCCCCTGCTCACACTCTCTCTCTGTCTCTCCTAGAAATAAATAAAACATCAAAAATTAAAAAAAAAAAAAAGTTAGGCTCATGTATTGGGCAAATGGTTTTTGAGCACCTACTATGTGCTCAGCATGGTTCTAGGCTCTAGGGAGGCATGTCTGTGAACAAAACAGACCAAAGATCTGCCCCCATGGGAGCAACACCTGACATCCATGGAGAAGAGAGACAAGAACTAAATATCCAGAGTGTGTGGCCAGCAGCAGGGGAGTGTACATGGAGGGATGGGGGGACAGAGAAGGGCATCATTAAGTGCCGCTGGTGCAGGGTTTACGGAGGTGACAGCGGGTGCCACATAGCCATCGCGACAAGAGTGTTCCAGGAGAAAGGAGTAGGGGATGCAGGCTTGAGGCTGGTGGAGGGGCAACCAGGAAGCCAGTGTTCCTAGAATAGAGCGAACAATGGGGAAGGAAATAGAAAATGATGTTAGATGGATGGACCTTGAGGGTGTTATGCTGAGCGAAATAAGTCAGGCAGAGAAGGACAAATATCATAGGTTTGCACATATAGGGGGATTAGGAGGAACNTGGAGGATCCTGAGCAGAGGAGCAATGCAGTTAACTTGGGTCTTACAGGCTCTGTCCAGGCTGCTGTGCAGGGAGGAGACAGAAGAGAGGTGTTAGGAGGCTGCTGTAATAATCCAGGGGGAAAATGAGGCAGCAGCGTGGCCTAGAGAAACAGACAGAGGAGTCCTGAAAAGTGGTCAGGTTCTGGGTATAGTCTGAAGATAAATCCCATAGATTTGGCATACAGGCGGGGTGTGAGTTTGAGACAAAGAAAAAAGTCAAGAACAGCTCTGGGAAGTTTTGAGCCAGGCAACTGGGAAAATGGTGTTTCAGTCACCCACTGCCATGGAACAAACTGCCCCAGAGCTTAGTGGTTTGAAACTGCCATGCGTTTTGCCCGTGTTTTGGGGGTCGGGACTTAGGCTGGCTGGGTAGTTTGCTTCCGCTCCATGAGGCACCAGCTGGGGAGGCTGCGTAGCCCATCCACCTGCAACGTGGCCTCTTCACTCATGCTTAGTGCTCAGTGCTCCTTAGCATCTCTCTCTTCGCACAGCATGTGGTCCCCAGCAGGTGCACTTCTTACATGGCAGCTGCCTTCCGAGAGGCAGGAAGTAGAAGCTGCCAGGCTACTTAACGGCTATGCCCCAAACTGGTAAAACATCACTTCTACCACAGTCTATCATTATTCAAAACAGTTCAGAGGCGCCTGGGTGGCTCGGTCATTTGAGCATCCGACTCTTGGTTCCATCTCAAGTGATGGTCTCACGGTTTCATGAGTTCAAGCCCCATGTTGGGTTCCAAGCTGATAGTGCAGAGCCTGCTTGAGATTTTCTCTCCCTCTCTCCTCTTTGCCCCTCTCCCACTCTGTCTCTCTCAAAATAAATAAATAAACTTAAAAAACAAAACAAAACAGNTTTTTTTTTTTTTTGAAAAAGAGAGGGACAGAGAATGAGTAGGGGAGAGGGACAGAGTGAGAGAGTGAGAGAGAGAATCTTAAGCAGGCTCCATACTCAGTGTGCAACCCAATGCAGGGCTCAATCCCACAACCCTGAGATCATGACCTGAGCTGAAATCAAGGGTTAGACGCTTAACCGACTGGGCCACTCAGGCACCCCCAGATCCTGGCCTATTTCAAGGGGGTGGAAAATTAACTCTACCTCTAAATGAAGGAGTAGCCATGCCACATTGCAGAAGCGCATGGCAAGTACCCCGGGGTTATTTTCAAAGCCATCTTTGGGAAGTATGATCTGGCCCAGAGGAAGTTCGCATTTTCTAAGACAGGGAGGGCAGCGTGGGTTGGGGGGAGATCAGCGCTCAGTTTTAGGCACATTAAGTTTGAGCTACTCATTGATTGTCTAGGCAGAGGTGGAAAATAAGGCCCCAAATCTGCTTTCACCCATCCATCCACCCACCCATCCCTCTGCCGGGCCTTCATGGAGCAAGCAGGAGCTCTCTGTTTGGCTCTTCAGTGTCTGAACGGTTTCAGGGAACAGGTATAGCTTTCTGTGGGGAGGACAGGAGCATGGAGATAAGAAGAGAAATCAACACAGCCTCCTCCCAGCCCATGTCAGGCCATTTGTAGTTATAATAAACCCTTCTGCTGGCTCCATCCAAGTCCCCAGCACCAAGGTGTTGTAAAAAAGGCTCTGAGTCAATGAGAGGCAGCTGGTTGAAGCATTTCCCAGTTTTTCATATGACTCATAAATTTGTTACATGGTGAGGAAATTCCCTGAAAGCTTTTTGGCAGTCTCCTCCAGTCTGACCAGTAGCTAAGAAACACATAACCTTCCAGTTAAGAAAAGGAAAGAAAACACACAGGCTTTGACTCAGGGCTTACAAGGAGGGTCACTTTAAAAGCTTTGCTTTGCACTGAGTTCACAACAGCTTTCCGGGAGCGATCAGAAACGTATCTGGAAGGTTTGCCGTTGCAAGCAGACTTTCAGCTGCAGATAGATCACAGGGAAGTGCGTGTGTGCACACACGTGCACACACATACGCCTTAAAGACAAGCCCCTGGCTGGCGTACATAAAAAGAGGCTTCCTCCCTGACGGGCCTTTTTCTGATCGCTGATAAATGCATGGTCTTCTCACCCGACCCACAGATGCCTGTACCTGAGTCTAGCAAAGTCAAGGCCAGGACAAAACAGAACCATGAGTCAAGCCCAGCTCTCCTGTCACCGCCCTCATGGGAATGCTGTGCACTTTAGGGGCTCATGTTATAGGCAGTAGAAAGACACTGGTCCCTTTACTCAGGGAGGAAGTTCAAACAAACTCCTTCACCTATTTGTTAGAAGCCAGATGATGGTCATCTTTGGGAAGGAGAGCAGGGGAGCAAGGAGGTTGTTACTGGGGCACTGGTGGTCTTCTTTGCCTCGTTCTGAGTGGTGATTAATGGATGTGTTCACTTTGTGCTAATCTATCAAGGTTTTCAATCACCAGACTTAATCATTTTCTTTTGGCCAAGTCACCTGCTACTTGACATCTTGGCAATGTATGATTCTTCAACCAATCTCTTCTCTCAGCTTCTATGACGTAGCTTTCTCTGTATAGGATGTGTGTACTTCTCTATATGCATATTTCCATTAAAAGTTTCTTTTTAAAAACTACCTTGTCAAATCATTATACTGTACACGTTAAACTTATTCAGTGTTGGGGCGCCTGGGTGGCTCAGTCAGTTAAACATCCGACTTTGGCTCAGGTCATGATCTCATGGTTCGTGGGTTTGAGCCCCATGTCAGGTACTGTGCTGACAGCTAGCTCAGAGCCAGGAGTCTGTCTTCGGATTCTGTGACTCCCTCTCTCTCTGACCCTCCCCTGCTCATGCTGTATCTATCTCTCTCTCAAAAATAAATAAAACATTAAAAATTTTTTTTAACTTATACAGTGCTATGTGTCAATATATCTCAGTAAAATGGGGGAGGATTATCTTTCCTGTCTGAGCTTCAACTTCGTTATCTGTAAAATGGTGATAGTAATTAATACTTCATGCCTCATGGAGGATGTGGGGAGTAGTAAGTTTAGAGATATTGATGCAAAGTGTCCAGCAAGATACCATCACAGCATAGACATTTGCCACCTGCTGAAGCTACACATGACAACATGTGTTTATATGTTGATCTCTTACAATATGATATGATCGTCATGATAAACCATGACTGACTTCACCTCCTCCCTTCTCATCAACTCACAGCCATCAACCCCAAGGTGTCCATTGGTTGTTTGGTACTGGCATTATTTCCATGGGTTAGATTTTCAGAATTAAAATTCTAGATAAGGGGCACCTCTTGTGGCTCAGTTGGTTGGGCATCCAACTCTTGATTTCAACTCAGGTCATGATCTCATGATTCATGAGATTGAGCGCTTGTTGGGATTCTCTCTCCCTTCTCTCTCTGCCTCTCCCCCACCCTTTCTTTATCTCTCTCTCTCTCTCTCTATCTCTCTCAAAATAAATAAATAAATAAATAATTTTTTTTAAATAAAATACTAGGGTCACCGGGGTGGCTCAGTCAGGTAAGCATCTGACTCTTGATTTGGGCTCGGGTCGTGATCTCAGTTTGTGGGTTCAAGCCCTGCATCCAGCTCTGTGATGACAGCTCGAAGCCTGAAACCTCCTTCAGATTCTGTGTCTCCCTCTCTCTGCCCCTCCCCAGCTCATGGTCACTCACTCTCTCTCACTCTCTCTTTCTCTCTTTCTCTCAAAAACAAACAAACAAATAAATAAATAAATTTTAAAATATATTAACAACAACAACAACAGCAAAAGAAACAGGACCCTTTGAAGACCCAAAGGATGTTGTTCATGTTGAATACAAACCACTGAGGATATGCCAATGGAAGGAATTTCTTGAGGAAGGCTTAGGTAGGGAGGCAAAGAAGGTTCTGGAACAAACCCACACAGTAGGAGGATGTTAGTGAGAGCAGAAGTTAATGGACATGAGGGCAGACAAGGAACCTTACATTTCCTGTGCAGGTTTGGATTTTACCCTGAAGGCAGAGGAGGGGGGTTGGGTTTTAAAGTGTCAGGGGCTCATGGGTGGCTCAATTGGCTAAGCATCTGACTTCAGCTCAGGCCATGATCTCACTGTACATGAGTTTGAGTCCCGCATCGGGTGAGCTTGAGCCCTGCTTCAGGTGAACACAAGTCCCACTTTGGGTGATCCCCGTTTCTCTCTCTCCCTCTCTCTTTCTCTCTCTCACTCTGTCTCTGACCCTTGTGGGATTCCTTTTCTCTCTGCCCCTTGCTCACTTGAACCCTTTCTCTCTAAAATAAGATTAAAATAAGATAAACATAATTATCAGGGCTGGAACCACATCTCCGGAAGAAAGCAGCATGGAGGGTAGAGATTTGGAAGAGGGGCAGACCAGAAGATGCTTAAATCACTTTTTAAAACTGTAGTAAAATATACCTATAATGTTTACTATCTTTTTCAGTGTATAGTTCAATAGGAGTAAGTATATTCACACAGTTCTGCAAGCCACCTCCAAAACATATTCATCTTGCAAAACTAAACTCTGTACCCATTGAACAACAACTTCCACATCGACTCCAGATCACTCTTATCCAGCTTATTGACATACTCGATGTGGAATTGAGGAAGACAGAGGTGACAGGGTGACTCCCAGGTTTTGAGGTGAGAAGGCTGGTTAGGTGGAGTGCCACTAACCAATTTAAGGGATATGGGATATTTCAGTTATCTATTGCTCATAACAAACACTCCAAAACTTCGGGACCTAAAGCAACAAAGAATTACTCATGATTTAGGGGTTAGCTGGATGCTTCCTCTGCTGTCTTCATCTGGACTCACTCATTCAGCTGTAATGAGATGGAAGATGCGCTGGGCTGGAAGGTCAAAACTGGCCTCATTCATGAGCCTAGCATTTGGCACTGGCTGTCAGCTGGGATACATCAGGTCTCCCCCACCTCTCACCCTCTATCAGGCTACACTGGCTTCCTTACATGGCAGGTGGCTTCCCCTAGGCCTAGGCTTCAGCCTCTCACAATGCCACAAGATCAGCCCAGATTCAAGAGGAGGAGAAATAGATTCCACATCTGGATAGGAGAAGGTAGGAAGAAGCTGCAGCCATATTTAATCTGCCACATAAGAGGAAGACTCAGGGAAAATAAGTTTATGGTCATAAAGATAGAAGAAGACATTGAAGTCAACTCAAAGGAAGAGACTTCCCAACCCAAAGGGCACATAACACTAAAAAGAATGTAAAAAAGAGGGGAAGGGATGGGCCGAGAGAGACAGAGTTGAGGTGGAGGTGACCAGAGGCTGGAAAGAACCAGGAGAAAACTCTGTCTAAAAGCTGAGAGAAGAGAGGTGACAAAATGATCATGCAATGTGCCTTAAAAAAAAAGAAAAAAAGGAATCACTACATGTGATAACTAAAAAGACTCTAATGATCATGGTGAGGGAATTTGGGGAGAATGCTAAGAATAGACACAAAACTACCCTAGACACTATGTCTGAGGGTGCTGAATTCTTCCTGGCATAACCAGGACACTTCACACCCATAAACAGAGATGCTTGTGCACACACTCCCTGGTGAAAGGATTCTTCCTCCCTATCCCGCTGCCTTCAGGCTTGGTCAAGTGGCCTGCTTCGGTCAACAGGAGGTAAGCATAAGTCATGTGTGCCACATGTGAGCCTAAGTGTTCAGATCCATACATGATCCCAATCATTGCTCTCTTGTTCCCTCTGGGTGCTGCTCCTTCCAACCCAGATGCCAGGTGAGAAGTTGTGGTGTTGGTGAACACAGTATAATAGCAAAAATTAACTCAGATGGTACTCAGCAAATAGTCATTGAGTCCTACCAACTAAAGACACAACAGTGAGAGCCTGGAATTGGAAGTGCTCAATTGTGACCAAGGCGACAGTCAGAAAGGGACTGCAGAACAGAGAACACTTATGCCAGACCTGGAAATCTGGCCAGGATTTAAAGAGGAGGCAACTGGGGAAGTGGTATGTTAATGTCCCAATAACCGAGACCACGTATACTCCTGGGAGAAATTTTTATGTTAGAAACTCTGCATAAAAACTTTCTAGTTCCTATGAATACTTGTTTAAGAGTATGCTTTAGTTCTCTTTTGAAATATGCTTCGAAAACCTATAACAGCAAACAGGGGCTGCATATTAATGGCTTGGCCCAGCTTATGCATAGGAAGGAGGTCCAAATAAAATTGGAGTTTCAGGGTGGAGAAAATAAAGAGGGATTTGAAAAGAGCCCCGGATTCTTGCCTGAAAAAATTATTCTCCTTTTCAGAGACAGACATCTGACACCCAGGAGAAGCTCCCCCACGGAAACCGAGCCCCCTTCAGAATGTGGGCAATCGGGGCCTTGCAATAATGATATGGCCCCACCAATGCTCTCCTTTCCCTCCCCAGGGCCTGGCTGTCTTAAAATGTAGCTGGAGAAGGCAGGCTGAGAACAGGCTGGGAGTGGAAACCCTCTGGAATTCAGAGACTGTACCTACCACTCTAGAGGGTGTGTTCCAAGGCTCTGGGTGAGCCGATCTGACAGGGGTGACTCTGTGAGTGTGTATGTGTATGTGCGTGTGCGTGTGTGCACTCATGCACGTTCACTTGAGCAGAGGAAGTCAAAGCAAATAGTTTAATCACGACCATCCCTCGAGGCACTTTGGAATAATTTTCTCATTAGAGAACGAAACGTGCAGCATGACTAATGTTCAATCAGACGGTAGCTCCTGCAGCCCCCCTGCTCACCGCCATTACGCAGGGCTCAGCTCTGATTAATGGGGGAGGGCTTCCACCCTTCCTTCTCGGGCCGGGGATGGTGGCTGGGGTCTGGTGAGGGGGAGGAGAGAGGGAGGGGAGGCAAAATCTTTTTTCAAATATAAACAAGAGAAATAAAATAATGGGACCCCTCAGGGCTTGAAGCTGCCATGATTAGAGCTGGAGGCAGCGTCACCCCTTGGGGACCAAGAGTTGGGGCAGCACACCCCAGCCCTGGAGGAGGCAGAGCTGGGACTCCCTACTTCTCCCCATGCCCCCGACAATTCCCTCTGCTCTCCGCCGGTACTCTCCCCGGCTGTCTTCCTCCTTCCGTGTCTCCCTGCCTCTGTCTCAGTCCACAAACCTCTCCTCCTGTGTTCTTACTATTCTCTGCATCCCTCACCGTATCTGCTCCCTGCCACACGGCACCCACTGCCTTTTTTTTCCGTCCTTCTTTCTGCCTCTGTCTCTCCCCCTGTGAGGTAGGTGTGTGTGTGTGTGTGTGTGTGTGTGTGTGTGTGTGTGTGTGACCTCTGGGTCCAGAGTAGTGTGCTCGAGAAATCCTTGAAATGTGAGGACCCCAGCTCTGCTCACCCACTTTCAAAACCAAAGTTCGGGACTTTCGCACTGAAAGGACTCTTGGCGATTTTCTAGAGCTTTCCCATTCCAAGTGCAGCCGGTGGACCAGCAGCCTCGGCTTCTCCTAGCCCTGGTTAGAAAGGCTCTCAAGAGGTGCCTGGGTGGCTCAGTCGGTTGGGCGTCTGACTTCAGCTCAGGTCATGATCTCACAGGTCATGGGTTCATGCCCTGCGTCGGGCTCTGTGCTGACAGCTCAGAGCCTGGAGCCTATTTCCGAATCTGTGTCTCCCTCTCTGTCTCTGCCCTTCCTCCACCTCTGTTCTGTCTGTCTGTCTCTCTCTCTCAAATGAATAAACATTAAAAAAAAAGTTTTTTTAAAGAAAAAAAAAGAAAGGCTCTCAAGCCCCTCCTCAGATGTACTGAATCAGAGCCTGCCTTTTATCAAGATCCCCAGGGGGTTGATGCTCATGGTAAAATCTGGGCTGCACCGGCTTTACTGCCTCATTTCAGAGGATGTGCCCTGCTCCAAGCCCCAGAGTGACACAACTCACCCTAAGTTCAAGATTGCCACAAACCCAGGATGCCCGCGTCACCATAATCCAAGCCCCACCTCTAGTGGTAAGAAGCCCTGTTATTATGAAGATGCCTCTCATTCTAAGATGTCCGATTTTCAGGGGTTTCCTTCAGGGATCGCTTTTAAGAAACTCTACCCCTAAATACAAAAAAAGATTCCTCTCTTCACGGGGGTACCACCCCCATCCCTTCTCTCCAAGTGCCCTAGGTGACAGGCATTCAGAAAACCTACTAACACACATGTGTTCTAGATGCACCTGTGGGGTATGGCAAGCACACCCGTTTTCAGGCCATGATGGGAGCCATAGACAACTCAGAGCTCAGGTCTTGCCCCCAAGAAACATTCACTCCCAAGGTTTCCCACCTGCCCCAAGATACGTCAACAGCTCAAGTCAGAGTGGCTGAGTCCCCAGGTGCCATACACACTTGTATGCTAATTACAACCATGTCAACACACACACACACGCACACACACGCGCGCGCGCACGCGCGCGTAAAATAAATCAAATAACTGAGCCAGTGCGGAATGACTGGGGCCAGATACACAGTTTATCAAGCCACACTCACCTGGAGCTAGAACTTCTCAAAACTCTCCCAAAAGCTGCTTTGGGGCAAACCACCTCCACCCATGCCCCCAGTTTTCCCAGTGAAATAAAAAAGAAAGAAACAGCCCCGAAGCTGCAGGAAAGAGTCACCCATGGTGGTGGTGTCCTCTCTTCTTCCTCTCAGAAGTCTGAGGCTCAGTGGAGAGACAGGAGGAGACACAGAGCCAGGCGACCCCAAATTCCCATTTCCCTCCCCCCATCCCCGGCCCAGAGACAATGAGTTAACAGGTCATGGAATCCCAATTGACCCCAAGGCCAGCACGCGCCAGGTACACCGCAGTGGGGACACTCTCTTGCTGTCTAACCCGAATGCTAGAAACCTGATCAAGGTGGAAGAAGGACAGGCTGTGGGCTCAGGCAGACCTGCAGAGTCCCCAGCTGCCTCTTCGGGTTGTGTGGACCCGCTGTGGCCCTTGGCCTCCCTTGGCCTGCCTTGGCCTCCCTCAGCCTCGCCTTCCTCTTCTGTGAAACGGAGCATCCAACGAGAGGAGGTACGTGAAGGCCTCAGCACATGTGCATGTGCCCGGACCGCAGAGAGTGCTCCCAGGGGGTGTTAGCAAAACATAAATATTTAAGAGACCCTCGGCGACTCCAGACCCCCCGAGGCGCGAGACAGAGGCACGGGGTAAACACTAGGGGCTGCCGAGTGGTGGTTTTCATTACACGGTCCACGAGAACTCAAAGATCTGCCAGGCCTCCCCTGACCCCGAGCCCCACCTGGCGGCTCGCAGAGTCAGGGGCACAGGAGCACAGCTGGAACCCATCAGCACCGCAGGTGGGGGCCCCTTTCAGCACCAAACCCTCAACCTCCACAGGTCGGAGTGGGAGGTGGGGTGTCAACACCGACGGAGAAACCACTTCACCCCCTACTGACTCCCACTGAGGTGGCTGGACAGGCTGCCATACAAGCCTGAAGGCAAAGGTTGTGGGGAGCACCTGCGAGGAGAGCAAGATTTGCTGTAGTGCTCCCCACTCTCTTCACCATGCCCACATCTTCGCGGCAAGCACCGCCCACTGCCAGCACCCCACACCCACCGTTTAAGCAGCTGCCCTCCCCTCAACATCCCCAGCCAACATCTTCATGCCCCAAATTGCCCAGACTCCACATGGACCTTAATGGGGCATTCAGTAGCCCCTCTTCCCCCGACACACATAAAAATACCCTCCGTGACTTTACTAGAGTAGCTACCCGCTTAGTGAGGGAGACTGATTGATCTTGTACCCGACTCGTTCAAGATTATGAACCCAAAGTCATGATTTGAAAAAAGCAATTTTGGGGCACCTGGGTTGCTCAGTTGGCCAAGCATCTGCCTTCAATTCACGTCATGATCTCCTGGCTCGTGATTTCCAGCCCTGCACAGGGCTCTGTGCTGGTAGCGCAGAGCCTGCCTCGGATCCTCTGTCTCCCTCTTTCTCTGCCCCTCCCCTGCTCATGTTCTCTGTCTCTCTCAAAAATAAATAAATGTTAAAAAAATAAAAATTAAGAAGCAGTTTCATTGTAAATGGAGAGGAGGACAGCAGGACGTCAGCCGGGAGAGACACACGGAGATACCAGGGTCTAGCAGGGACCCTCCGGGTCCATGGCTGGAGGGGCTGGACAGGGTCAGGGCAGGGGAAAAGCCCTAGGGAAAAATGGGTCCACCTCAGGTCCACCCTATTTGCAGCATGACCAAAGGCAAAGGTCTTCCCCAATCATCCTTGCCCAGGGGGGGACACAGAAAGCTCCATGGGTCCTAGAATCCTGAATCACTTGGGCTGTGAGCCTCTTCCCGTGTTGAACTTGAACCCTTCCACAGGAGCTCTGACCTCAACCGCCATTGTCCCATCCTCCCTCCTCCCTCTGAGGTCTCTGATCACTCAGTGCCTTCAGCACCACCCCACCCACAACCAGGAGGTGATGGGGATGTGACCTCCATCCTTCCGGGGGGCCCAATCTCTGATTTTAAAGACTAAATGAAATGAGGGGGTGAATATGATTTGGAAACTGGGACAGTTAGAGCAGTGTTCTTAGAGTTATTTGTATCTTGACTTCTCTCCCTCTCTTGAGGGCAAGGGTCTGATTCATTCATCTTTGAATCCCCCTACGGCACCAAGGGCCATTCCTGGCTCAGGGTAGGAGAGCAAAAGACATTCTGGATAGATGGATAGATGGATGGTTCTGTGGCTGGGAGGGTGCAGCAAGCATGCTGGCAGACAGAGGGCAAAGGAGCATTGACTGCCAAACCCAGTGAGTGGCCAGCCCTCCTGTGGACAAGGCCTGGAAGTTGGGGGCCCAATTAAAAGCATCAGACAGCATTCTTGTGCGTGCCAGTCAATATGGAATATTTGTCATTAAATTCATATCAATCTTAGAAAAACAATAAAGACCCAGTGGAGACCTCTGTACATAGAAGGGACATGCCCCACACCTTCTCTGTCTAAGGCCCAACCATCTTCCCTCATCAGCCCTTCAAACCAAGCTTTGCCACATGGTGAGACACAGAAAGAAAGGACTTGGACGGGAGGTGGGGACCGGGATCCAGCAGCCGCCAGCCTCCTGTGCCAGCCAGTCCCTGGCATCCCATGTGGAAAAGACCCAGGTGGGATCCCAGAGTTGTGGCATCCAGCTCAGCTCTGGCTTCCTGACCTGAGCCTATCTTCTGAACGAGTTGGTCTCCTCCCTGCATGAACACTGTGTGCGGTGGGGACTTCTGATCTTTGGCACTTACCACGACTGTGATCAAAGTGCCCACCAGCCCAGAGGCCAGTGAAAGCCCACACACCCCAAATGTCTTCTGGAAACTAGTGACGCCACATAGGTTAAAGCCTAGTCGCTCAAAGCATGGTGGAGACCGGTAGTGTGAGCACCACCTGGGAGCTAATTAGAAAGGTGTCCACCCCAGGGGGCACCCAGGTGGCTCAGTCGGTTAAGCATCCGACTTCAGCTCAGTCACAATCTCACAGTTAGTGGGCTGGAGCCCCACATCAGGCTCTGTGCTGATGGTTCAGAGCCTGGAGCCTGTTTCTGATTCTGTGTCTCCCTCTCTCTCTGTCCCTCCTCTGCTTGCACTCTGTCTCTCTCTCTCAAAGAAAGAAAAAATAAAAGAATAAGCATTAAAAAATTTTTTAAATTTTTTATGTTTATTTTTGAGTGTGAGCACGGGAGGGACAGAGAGAGAGACACACAGACTCCGAAGCAGGCTCTAGGCTCTGAGCTGTCACACAGAGCCCAAAGCAGGGCTCAAACTCATGAGCCTTGAGATCATTCCCGGGGCCAAAGTCCGATGCTCAACCAACTGAGCCACCCAGGTGCCCCCATTAAAAATGATTTTTAACAGGGAAATACAAATCAAAACCACACTGAGATACCACCTCACGCCAGTCAGAGTGGCTAAAATGAGCAAATCAGAGGACTCTAGATGCTGGCGAAGATGTGGAGAAACGGGCACCCTCCTACACTGTTGGTGGGAATGTAAACTGGTACAGCCCCTCTGGAAAACAGTGTGGAGGTTCCTCAAAAAACTAACAATAGAACTCCCCTATGACCCAGCAATAGCACTGCTAGGAATTTACCCAAGGGATACAGAAATGCTGATGCATAGGAGCACATGTACCCCAATGTTCATAGCAGCACTCTCAACAATAGCCAAAACATGGAAAGAGCCTAAGTGTCCATCAACGGACGAATGGATCAAGAAGATGTGGTTTATCTATACAATGGAATACTACATGGCAATGAGAAAGAATGAAATCTGGATATTTGTAGCAACATGGATCGAACTTGAGGGTGTTATGCTAAGCAAAATAAGTCAGGCAGAGAAGGACAGATACCATATGTTTGCACATATAGGAGGGTTAGGAAGAACTTAACAGAGGACCATGGGGGAGAATAAGGGGAAAAATAGTGGAGGAGAGGGAGGGAGGCAAACCATGAGAGACTCTTGAATGCTGAGAACAAACTGAGGGCTGATGGGGGTAGGGAGGGGGAGGGGAAGGGGGGCGATGGGCATGGAGGAGGGCACTTGTGGGGATGAGCACTGGGTGTTATATGGAAACCAACTTGACAATAAACTATTTTTAAAAAGAAAAATAAAAATGGGGAAAAAATGATGTTTAAAAGAAAGGTGCCCACCCTAGATGGAGTGTGTCAGAATCTGCATTTTAACAACAACCCCAGGGAGTGCATGTGCATACTAAAGTGTGAGAGGTGGTACACCAACAATGAAGCAACAGAAAGAGAAATCAAGAAACTGATCCCATTCACAATTGCACAAAAAAACATAAAATACCTCGGAATAAACCTAACCAAGGATACAAGAGATCTGTATGGTGAAAACTATAGAAAACTTATGAAGGAAATTGAAGAAGACACAAAGAAATGGAAAAACATTCCATGCTCATGGATAGGAAGAATAAATATAGTTAAGATGTCATTACTACCCAAAGCACTCTACACATTCAATGCAATTCCAATCAAAATTGCACCAGCATACTTCTCAAAACTAGAACAAACTATCCTAAAATTTGTATGGAACCACAAAAGACCCCGAATAGCCAAAGTAATACTGAAAAATAAAACCAAAACGGGAGGTATCACCATCCCAGACTTTAGCCTCTACTACAAAGCTGTCGTCATCAAGACAGTATGGTATTGGCACAAAAACAGACACATAGACCAATGGAACAGAATTGAGAACTCAGAAGTGGACCCAAAAGTATACAGCCAACTGATCTTTGACAAAGCAGGAAAGAATATCCAATGGAAAAAAGACAGCCTTTTTAACAGATGGTGTTGGGAGAACTGGACAGCAACATGCAGAAGAATGAAACTAGATCATTTTCTCACACCATGAATATATCTGTATCTCATGGGGCTCCACTGAGTCCTGTGTCCCACAGCTATAGATAGCAGGTGTGGGGGGAGGGGGTCTGTGGGGTGTTCAGGGGATACCAGGAGGGCTACTGAGGGGTCAGAAGACACTGCACGAGAGCACCATGCCCAGGCAGCCCAGAGGTGGCCTCAGGAAAAGGACACCCTGACAGACCCCTACCTCTGCCGAGAGATTCCCAAGGAAGTCAGCTCTAAGTGATTCACCCAAGATGGGAGATAGCACAGCAAAGGAAACAATCAACAAAACTAAAGGCAACCAACAGAATGGGAGAAGATGTTTGCAAATGACATATCAGATAAAGGGTTGGTATCCAATATCTATAAAGAACTTGTCAAGCTCGACACCCAAGAAACACTCCAGTGAAGAAATGGGCAGAAGACATGAATAGACACTTCTCCAAAGAAGACATCCAGATGGCAAACAGACACATGAAAAAATGCTCAACCTCACTCATCATGAGGGAAATACAATTCAAAACCACAATGAGATATCACCTCACACCTGTCAGAGCAACTAACATTAACAACCCAGGCAACAACAGATGTTGGCAAGGATGCAGAGAAAAAAGATCTCTTTTGCACTGCCAGTGGGAATGCAAACTGGTGCAGCCGCTCTGGAAAACAGTATGGAGGTTCCTCAAAAAATCAACAATAGAACTACCCTCTGACCCAGCAATTGCACTACTGGGTATTTATCCAAAGGATACAGGTGTGCTGTTTCGAAGAGGCACATGCACCCTGATGTTTATAGCAGCACTATCAACAATAGCCAAAGTGTGAAAAGAGCCCAAATATCCATTGACGGATGAATGAATAAAGAAGATGTGGTGTATAATTACAATGGAGTATTACTTGGCGATCAAAAAGAATGAAATCTTGCCATTTGCAGCTACATGGATGGAACTAGAGGGTGTTATGCTAAGTGAAATTAGTCAGTCAGAGAAAGACAAATATCATATGACTTTACTCGTATGAGAAACTTAAGATACAAAACAGATGAACATAAGGGAAGGGACGCATATATAAAAACAGGAAGGGGGACAAAACCTAAGAGACTCTTAAATATAGAGAACAGAGGTCTGATGGAGGGGTTGTGGGAGGGGGGATGGGTAAGGGGCATTCAGAAATCTGTTCCTGAAATCATTGGTGCACCATATGCTAACTAACTTGGATGTAAATTTAAAAATTAATTAATATTAATTATTTTTTTAAAAATAGGGGCGCCTGGGTGGCTCAGTTGGCTAAGCATCCAACTTCAGCTCAGGTCATGATCTCACATCTGTGAGTTTGAGCCCTGAGTCGGGCTCTGTGTTGACAGCTCAGAGCCTGGAGCCTGCTTCCGATTCTGCATTTCCCTCTCTCTCTGCCCTTCCCCTCTTGCACTCTGTCTCTCTGTCTCTCTGTCTCTGTTTCTGTCTCTCTCTCTCTCTCAAAAATAAATTAACATTTAAAAAATTAAAAATAGAACTACCCTATGACGCAGCAATACCGCTACTAGGAACTTATCAAAGGATACAGGAGTGCTAATTTGAAGGGGCACATTAACCCCAATGTTTATAGCAGCGCTATCAACAACAGCCAAAGTATGGAAAGAGCCCAAATGTCCATCAACTGATAAATGGATTAAGAAGATGTAGTATATATATATACACAATGGGACACTACGCAGCAATGAAAAAGAATGAGGTCTTGCCATTCGCGACAACATGGATGGAACTGGAGCAACATAAGTTGCAACATAAGTCAGTCAGAGAAAGGCCAATATCATATGATTTCACTCATGTGGAATTTGAGAAATTTAAACAATGAATATAGAGGAAGGGAAGGAAGAATCAGATCAAAACAGAGACGGAGGCAAACCATAAGTGACTCTTAAATGCAGAGAACAAACTGAGGGTTGCTGGAGGGCGGGGTGGGGGCACATTAAGTGAGGGATGGGCGTGAAGGAGGGCACTTTTTGGGATGAGCACTGGGAATCAGATGTAAGAGATGAATCACTGGGTTCTATTCCTGAAGCCAAGCCTACACTGTATGTTAACTAACTGGAAAAGAAAGAAAGAAAGAGAGAGAGAGAGGAAGGAAGGAAGGAAGGAAGGAAGGAAGGAAGGAAGGAAGGAAGGAAAGAAGGAAGGAAGAGAAAGAAAGAAAGAAAGAAAGAAAGAAAGAGAGAGAGAGAGAGAGAAAGGAAGGAAGGAAGGAAGGAAGGAAGGAAGAGAAAGAAAGAAAGAGAGAGAGAGAGAGGAAGGAAGGAAGGAAGGAAGGAAGGAAGGAAGGAAGGAAGAAAGAGAAAGAAAGAAAGAGAGAGAGAGAGAAAGAGAGAGAGAGAGAAAGAGAGAAAGAAGGGGGAAATAAAGACAGGGCTCCAGGGGGTTCTCAAATAGCACCCTCAATGGCTCCCACTCACACCTGCATAAAAGACTGGCATTCAAGGAGACCAAGGGGAGACGAGGTAGGTGGCATCTTTGGGGGAAATCTCTCCTAACCCAGGGCCTACCTGAAGACATGTGTCAAAAGTCGAGGGCTGAAGCCCCAGAATTATTTCCAAACACACTGCCTGACAAGGCAGGGACTGGGCACGGCTGCCGAGAGGCGAGGCCTGGGAGGGCAAGGGAGGCAGGGACGGGGTTAGCACCCACGAGCAGGGCGTCAACACAGCCGCTGGAGGGTTTGCCAACTTCCTGGCACACAGTAGGTGCTCAGTAAACAGCAGCGCACTCTCCTCCTCACCCCTGCTGCTCCAGGGCCTCTGCCCCCTGCACTTGTCAGTGCTTGAGGAGCTGTCTCAAGTCCAAAGATGGATGAGCCCTGATCTCCCCTCGAGAAAGGAGCCCTCTCTACCCTAAAGGACAGGGCCAGCGGGGCTCCGGGAAGCCACCCTGCCAGCTCTCACCTCCGAATCGCTTCCCTGAATTTCATCTCAGGTAGGGTTGCCAAGTAAAATACAAACGAAATATTGCATGGGTCATATTTATACTAAATAATTACTCATGGCTTGTTTGATTTTTTTTTAATGTTTTATTTATTTCTAGGAGAGAGAGAGAGACAGGGTGAGCAGGGGAGGGTCAGAGAGAGAGGGAGTCACAGAATCCGAAACAGGCTCCNAGAGACAGAGCATGAGCGGGGGAGGGGCAGAGAGAGAGGGAGACACAGAATCCAGAGCAGGCTCCAGGCTCTGAGCTGTCAGCACAGAGCCCAACACAGGGCTCGAACTCAGAACTGCGAGGTCATGACCTGAGCCGAAGTCAGCACTCAACCGACTGAGCTACCCAGGCGCCCCAGTTTTTTAAGCTTATTTATCTACTTTGCGAGAGAGTGTGTATACACGTACATGTAAACAAGGGAAGGACAGAGAAAGGAGAGAGAATCCTAAGCAGGCTCCATGCTGTCAGCACAGGGCTTGGTCCCACAAAGCTCAGTCTCATGAACCTGAGGCATAATCAAGAGTTGGACGCTCCACTGGGTGTTGTGTGGAAGCCAATTTGACAATGAATTATATTTAAAAAATAAAAATAAAATAAAATAATTAAAAAATTTTTAAAAAAAGACTTGGATGCTCAACCGACTGAGCTCCCTGCCCACTGCCCTGGGTGCACCCAACGTAGTTTATTTGAAATTCAAATTTAAGTAGGCATCTTGCATGGTCTTACATCGTTACACTGTTTTATTGCTTGCTTGCTAAATCTAATCCCAGAACAATCTTCGGGCAGGCAGGCATCAAGGATGTCATCATCTCTACACTGCAAAGAAGAAAGTGAGGTCCAGGATTTCTTACAAGGCTCACATTTCCAGTGCCAGTGAGGGGGGAGGGGCAGGGACAAGACCTCAGGTTTCCGATTCCCAGCCTACCCTGTCCCCCACGACAATAGTCCCCCGTCTTCCCATGCAACAAAACCAGCTGAGAAACTTAGTACAAATAAAATTGAGATGGAAGAGGTNCCTGGCTGGGGAAATCCAAGGACTGTGTGTTTTGTTTCACACACCTTCACATTGCTTGACTGGTTCTCCTCCAGCATGTGCTGCTTTTGTGATTTTTTTAAAGTTTATTTGTTTTGAGAGAGAGCGAGAGTGTGCGCATGCATGCGAATAGGGTACGGGCAGAGAGAAAGGGAGACAGAATTCCAAGCAGGCTCTGAGCTGGCACAGCACAGAGCCCGACGCAGGGCTGGAACTCATGAGCCGTGAGATCATGACCTGAACCGAAATCAAGAGTCAGACACTTAACCAATTGAGCCACCCAGGCGCCCCGCTTTTATGATTTTAAAACTAAGAACATAAATGAGGCTCCACATTGGAAGGGGGCAAAAGCTGAGTGTATCAGGGGAGTGGAACCCAGCACAAGGGAATGAGCAAAGCCACGTATTTCAAAGTCTGCTCTAGAGCTTTCTCACACACCCGAGAACCCAGCTCGCGGAAGTAATCAGAGGTGCAGACAAAGATTCCCTTATGTACGGCTTGTACAAAACACGCTTTCAGAAAATATCGAATGTCACGGGAAAATGCTCATGATGCTCAAAAGGAAAAGGACACCAAAGTGAGTGTGTGGTACTTCTCCAGATATAAATGTCTGCACAATAATAAAGACCGGAAAGAAGTTTGCAAAAACGTTCCGTGTGACTGTTGGAGGGCAGAAAACATTATGGCTGATGTTTTCTTAATGCTCGAAAGATTTTGAATGAACACGCATATGTAAATACTTTTTTTTTTAAATAAAAATAAAGATGCTTGAGTCCTGCATCAGACAGACTGAACCAGAATCTCTAAAGGCTGTGAATCCTAGAAATCTGTACTTGGTAAGCACTGGGGACTCCTCTGTGCCTTCCCCACACTGGTTCTTTACAACTTGCCATGGAGAATCAAAGGCCAGAGGAGGGCTTGGCCAGTTCAAGTCTCTGCCCACCTGATTCATTCTGCTCCACCAGGTGGTTCAAGGGAAAGAATGGCTGCAGGGGAGAGGGGGGCTGGAGGGGGAAGGAAGGGCATCTCCCAGGCAAATGCTCACCAGCATGTGACCTCCTGGAACTTGAAGGAAACAGAGCCCTGGGCTCTATGGAAATGGCTTTGCAAACAAAATGGAAAACAGGGCCTTTGAGACAGCCAGCCTCACAGCACACACCCAGTCCCTCCCTGGGATACACAGTTATACTCAAACAGGTGGCATCACCCACTGTAATTCAATCAGAGTTTTATCTACAAGTTGACATCACTCTGCCAAGGGGCCGCCATTTTGGACTTTGGGGTCCAGGAGGCCCACGCGCTTCGCAAAAAGAAATCTGTGTGCGATCAAACCACACTGATGAGTAAAGGGTCCGTAATCACCTTAGCCAGGGGTCTGGTGGCACCTGGACAGAACGGGAGACAGGACAGGCCAGTCTGGATGGCTGAAAGTGGGCGGACCCTTGAGGTCTACCCAACCCTTGGCATCTCTTCCTCCCCAAAACACCAACGTGCCCAAAATGCCCCTCACAGGTGCCACAGCCTGGGCTCCCATAAAGGTCTATGTAGCCGAGATTCCCTCTCAATCCATGCTTTCTCCCAAACTTTTAGCCCCTTGATGGGCAGGGCTTGACTACATGTTAAGGAGAAAGAAAATGACCAAACTAACTCACACAAAAGTGTGATGGACCCCTAAACTGACCCCTGTGAGCCACAGGAAGTGCGCAAGATGAAGATGAAGAACATCTTGGTTCCTGGCCCCCTTCTGGGCTTGGGGCTCCCACATCCCACTGAGAGGTTCGGAAGACAGGGTCTCTTGGATAACTGCCACCATCTAGAAGGGAGGCTTCTTCCTGGGCCGCCTCGGTGACCATCCACAGGCCCAGAGACCCGAGGAGAGACTCGGGGCAATTACATCAGCACAGGACGCCTTTGTTTTGAGCCGAGGCTGGTTTTCCCACAAGCGACTGAAATAAATTAGAGCATTTTCAACGAGGGCGGTTGAAAGCAGCACTCTTGGAAAAATCACAGCAGCTGCTCTTTATTGGATTATAACTAGGAGCAAAACACCCCAAACCACACAATCGCCTGCAAAGAGGGGGGGAAAAATCAAATCAAATGCAACATTGTTGTAGGCTCTGGAAAATGTTTCCCCAGGAAAACCAGCCTGGGAACCTGGTCAATGTTCTCTAGCTCGACTGCTCGGGACACAGACACTTCTCCTCGGGGGTCAGATACAGTTTGTCGACACACAGGCGGCCAGGGACACCGACAGACAGCCACACACAGGCAGGCTGGAGACAGGGAACAGGCACCCCAGTGCAGGCTGCCGCCACAGGGGCCTACGGGGGCCCCGCGACACGGTCCTATCTGCAAGGCGGCTCAGCCCAGGACAGAGCCACGCCGGGCCCTCTTTGCCAAGAGATCTTTAAAAATACGTGAAACCACCCTGTTTTGGGGGCAAGCAATTCCCACCATGCGCTGAAAGCCAGAGGTGGGATACATTCCCGTAGAGGCAATAAATGCACTGTTCGGTTCAGCAGCTGGCTTGAAATGGAAAAGGCACTCGGTTGGGAGACCAGAAACCTAGGTCATTCTAACTCTGCCACCACCGAGCTCCATGAGCCTAAGCGAGCTATTTGTATTCCTCTGAGCCTCATCTCTCTGTATCTGTAAAATGGGTATTTGCTTATTTGTTTTCCCTCTTTCCAGGGTGGTGGGGGAGGTGGGGGACAGTTGTTTCTATGCCTCCAGTGAGAAGCGAAAGGAGAGAGCAATGAGAATAGTCGTTGTTTGGTGTGGGTGGAGTGGGCCCAGGAGGAGCAAAGGGAACTCTCAGGGGGGCACCTGGGTGGCTCAGTTGGTTAAGCATCCGACTTCAGCTCAGGTCATGATCTCACGGTCCGTGGGTTCAAGCCCCGCATCAGGCTCTGTGCTGACAGCTAGCTCAGACCCTGGAGGCTGCTTCAGATTCTGTGTCTCCCTCTCTCTCTGACCCTCCCCTGCTCATGCTGTCTCTAACTCTCTCTCAAAAATAAATAAAATACAAAAAATTAAAAAAATTTTTAAAAAAAAGGGAACTCTCTGGGCGGGTTCAAGTACTCTAGATCTTGACCGGGGCACCAGCTCCTCAAGTATGTGTGCCTGTCAGAATCGAGGGAACTACACATTCAAGATCTATGCACTGCACTATGTTTAAAGATGAGAAGTAAAGTGGGACACCTGGGTGGCTCAGTTGGTTGAGCATCTGATTTCTTATTTCCGCTCAGGTCATGATCCCAGGGCTGTAGGATCGAGCTCTGGCTCCCGAGCTCGGGCTCTGCAATGAGTATGGAACCTGCTTAAGATTCTCTCTCTCTCTGTCTCTCTCTCTCTCTCTCTCTCTCTCTCTGGGAACCTGGGTGGCTCAGTCAGTTAAGTAGCCAATTCTAATTTCTCCTCAGGTCATGATCTCACAGTTTGTAAGATCAAGCCCGGCATCAGACTCTGCACTGATGGCAGGGAGTCTGCTTGGGATTTTCTCTCTCTCTCTCTCGCTCTCTCTCTTTCTCTCCCTCCCATGCTCACACTCTTTCTCTCTCTCAAAATAAATAAATAAATAAACTTTTTAAAAAAAATTCTCTCTCTCTACCCCCCCTCACAAGCGCACACACACACTCTCTCTTTAAAAAAAAAAAAAAAGTAAAATTTTAAAAAGATGAGAAGTAAAGTCACGGTGCCGAACAAATGAAATAAAGGAAACTCAGCTGGCCTGCTGGGAACAGGGACACTCTCAAGCAAATAAAGTCTCACTTCGCCCTCGGATAGGAGATTATTTTGAAGTTCAGGTTCAATAGTTTCAGAAAACACATATGTTTGTGTCTAGTTCAAGCTGGCTTGGTAGGTATTTAAGAAAAAAACAGTTCAATTCAGAGTTCAGCCGAAAAATAATAATATTTGGATTCGGTTTTGGGTTCAGTGAATCGGGGCAGTGTTTTCCAATGTGGGGGTCATGGTTCGGTTCAGTTCAAGTTCTTGTTAGAGCAGCCCAGCGTGGGGCTCGGCCCCTGGGACACAGCCAGCCTGGCCCACCAATCCTTGTCTGCACGCTTTCAGCCCCTCCAGATCCGCTTCGGTCAAGGGAGCCCTTTCCAGCCTCTGTCCCGTGCCTTCCAAAAAGAGAAACCAGAACACAAGAGAAAAAGAAAATAGCTAAATTCCTTGGCTGTTTAAAATCAAACAGCCTTGATTGATTTGGGTCTGCACTGGTGCGCACAGGGAGACGCAGGGGTCGGTCCCTGAGATGCCGCCACCCGTCAGGAGGAAGAGTAAACAGTCACGGCATCCGGGTAGCTTATGCCCCAGCCAAGGGGTGAGTGGGAGCTTCTGGGCCCTTCTGCAAGCGATGGAACTCAGTGGAAGGGTGTGTGGCTTAGTCAGTGCCCTTGTCAGGGGTCAAGTTCACACCCACAGCCGGGTCTATGTGAGCAGTGGGCAGGTATGAGAAGTTCTTGCAGCACAGGGCTGACTCCTTCGCCCCGCACTCTCTGCTCTGTCAGTCCCAGCAGGATATGTGTGGTACCAGGAGTCTCTTCGGCAGACTTGACATTTCTGTTGAGCGTAAGGTTCCCAACTTTTATTTCTAAGATTCCCAGGAGGAGCAGGCCCGCTGGGAAGAAGACGGAGCTCACAACTACCAATGGAGGTTTCTGGTGTGAGAATAAATGCCAGGGGAGCCTACACGAAGAAGTGTTACCTCCCTGCTCTGTTCTCCTTGCGTCTCCCTTCTCTCCAGTCCAACTCATCCCATCCTCAGCCACAGAACAAAGCACAGAAGCCCAGGCCTCTCCCCTCTCCCCTCGCCCTCCTCATCCCCCACTATCCCCTCCTTGCACCCCACCCTGCAAGCAACCTGGAGATTTTATGCCTCTGTGCATCTGCACATGTTACTTCTTTGCCCAGGAGGCCCCTCCTCCTCATCTTCCTGAACAACTTCTCCTGGGTACTTCCCAGGCAAAAGCGACCACTCCGAGCCCACTCCAGCCTCACTTCTGAACCCATTCATGCCTGCCTGGCGCTCCTCCTTCCCGACGAATTCCCTCCCAAAAGGTTCCTCAGCCCCTGACCCAGACTTCCGTCTGCAGGAAGACCGTGTGCAGTTGGGCAGTTTACACACTGGACAAAGGCACCCAGCTGAGGGGGCTAATGGGATCTGAACTTGCAAAGCTGTGCTGCCGAGAGCCGTACACATCCAGGGAGGGCATCCGTCCTTAACTCTCACCTGTGAAGGCAGCAGCCCAGCTCAACAGACACATGCAGATCCCAGGAGTGGACGGGTGACACCTTGAGCGCTGTCTTAATGAACTTGTCACTCCTCCCTGTTGCACTGACTTGCTGAGGAGTCAGTCTGCTAGGGGCCCGGGAGCTCTCGCAGGCGGAGAAGGGGAAGCTGGGGCTTCTCTCTGTTAACCCCGGCCCTGAGCTCAGCAAGCAGCCTGAGTTGACAAGAGTTGCTTTCACCGAGTGGATCAAGGACCATGTGGATCATTTCGTTTGGGTTTTCACGCCAGCTTGAGTGTTTTCCCAGCTCCCCTGTCAGGACCTGACGCCACTTCATGACGAGGTGTGGAGATAGCTGATGCTGCGCCTGCCCGCCCCGCAAGGCAGATGACCGTGAACTTCCTTCAGGATCTGCTTCCCCCGCTCACCCAGTCCTGCTCAGCTCAGCAGGAACATCCCACAAGTCCTGAGCTCAACAGGCCTTTGTTCTCATACTAAAAGATATTTTTTAAAAGATGTCTGGGCTGTCGAGGAGGTAGATGAAGTTGTCGGGGCCTTCTTGACGGTGTGATCCGCCCCTCTCCCGCTGACGGAACCTGTATTGTCTCCCCTCAAGCCCAGCCGGCCCCAGCAGTGCTGCCTTGGCCCGGCCCATTGCCCATCTTCCTTCTGCCGGTGCTCTCACTGGCATGTCCTCATCTCCCCCCCAGTTCCCAACACGCTGCTTCCCTCAGAACTCCAAGCCCTTGACTTGCTTCTGGGCTGCTGCCCCAGTTTAGGCAACGGCCACAGCACACGTTATAATTACCCGTGCCCACGACCCACAGCCGCCTACTGTTTGAGCCTCCCAGATTCGCCTCTGAAAGTCACTTCTCAACTCCTGACTTCGGGGGAAGCCAAGAGACTGTGGAACGCAGTGGAAAGAACACCGGCGAAGTGGACCTTCCTTCAAATGGCAGCCCTTTCCTCCCCATTCGGAGACCGCGGGCAGCCTCTGTAGGCTCTCTGACCCTCAGTTTCTTCTTCTGAACAACAGAGATGACAATGCTACCACCGATGTGGATTAAATGAAATAATGCCTGAAAAGTGGCTGGTACCCAGTTAGAATGACCCAGGGGTTCCCAGCTGCTCTGGGCTTTCTGGGGTTTAGCGCCAAAGTTTTGCATCCTAGCAACCCCTCAAGTGCTGGGTAAATGGGACCATCGGTCACCCTCTAAACCCATTCAGGTGAGCTGCCTCCTTTGCTCCTATTATGCAGAGGAATAAAGCAAAACCTAGAACAGGACACTTAAACAAAGAAAAATCAGGCTGGGAGGAGATGGAATCAGCTTGCCTGACCCAGACTGGCCCTTCTTGGTAACACTTACAAATTCCCCTTCAAATTGTCCCATCCCCCGCCGGATTATGAAGTCCATAGCGCCTCTTCATCCGAGCACCCCGACAGCTCTAGGAAGAGCCTGGCAGGCAGTGATGCCCTGGAGCCCCACATGCCCAAGGACGCCGCACACCCTGGCCAGGCGACGAGGGAGGACACCGCGCGGCCAACCTGCATGGAGTTCTCTTCCGATCGCAGCCTCCCAGTCTTTGTGGGGAAGGAGGAAAAGGGGTGTCACTCCTTCTCTTAGGCAGAAGTGGGGACGTGGTGCGGGGGCGGGGGGAGGGGGGGAGAATAGGCTTCTAACTCTGTTATTGCCCTAGGTAAGCCCTGCCAGGCGGCACCAGAGCTGTTTGGTCCGTGCTGCGGGCCATCTGCTGGGACAGCAGCGACACCTGCTGGTCGGGGCCGCCACCGCCACGCTGCGGATTGTCCGGGGACCCAGGTTTGCCGCCGCCTGGAGCCCCTTACCTGCTGTGGGGCCCCTGATCCTGTCCCTGCTTGTGCCTCCTGGAGCCTGGAAGAAGGACCTGGGGTCTGGACGGAGTTGCAAGGGCTTGTAGCCGCCCACGCCACCTCCCCGATTTCCCCGTCTCCCCTCCCAGTTCGCCAGATGCCCAAGAACACATCGTTTCTCCTAGAACACTTTTTTTAATGTTTGTTTGTTTATTTATTTATTTACTTATGGGGGGGAGGTGGCGCGTGGGGCAGGGCAAAGAGAGAGAGGGAGAGAGAGAATCCCAAGCAGGTTCCCCGCTGTCAGGTCAGAGCCGGACATAGGGCTCAGTCCCCAGTAAGGTAAGGTCATGACCTGAACCAAAATCAAGAGTGGGAGGCTTAATGGACTGAGCCACCCAGGCGCCCCTCTCCCATAACACTTCTTAGCTGTAAGAATCATCCCTCTCTCCGAATCTTCATTTTCGCTCCATTTCGGTTCTAACGCTAGTAGCTGGTTTTCGCTTCAGGGCTCCTCCCGGAAACTAGTATTTTCGCAGTGAGTGAGCATGAGAGAAGACGCACTGTCTACACCCCAGCCTCACAAGGTCAGCTTCCCGATGATGAGGCCTCGGCAAAGTCACGGGCCGTCACATGCCTCCGGGGCCAATGATCTATACACTATGCTAATCCCTATCGGACAGATGGAGAGACTGAGGCTCAGAGAGGCCTTGCCCAGGCTCTCACAGGTGCCCACCTTCCACCGCCTGCCACGCGTTAGGATCCCGGAAGAAGTCATACATACCTATTTGGGAATGTCATGATACCAACAAGAAAAAGTGAAAACAACCTTAAATGTTTATCAGGAGGGGGACTGATAACATAAACAACACCCATCCCCTCAATGGAATACTATGCCCGCCTTAAAAAGTAGGAGATACATACACACACATAGATCTATAGGATGCACTACTACTTTTTGCATGCACGCGCACGCGCACACACACACACACATCTGAACGTGCAGACTACAAAACAATGTTATGTGCTTATCATCAGTCAAGGTCCTACAAAACCTGAGGTGGGTGATTTGGGGAGAGTTTACTTAAAAACGGTTTCAAAAGGAAGGAGGGAAGGAAGGAAGGAAGAGGGGCCCCTGGGTGGCTCAGCTGGTTAAGCTCCAACTCTTGATTTAGGCTCAGGTCGTGATCTCACCATTCATGGGATTGAACCCCCTGTTGGGCTCCGAGCTGGGTGAGGAGCCTGCTTAGGATTCTCTCTCTCCCTCTGCCCCTCCGGCCCTGCTCATGCACACATGCTCACTCTGTCTCTCTCTCTTAAAAAAAAAAAAATAAAGGCAAAAACAAAACAAAACAAAAACCCCAAAAGCACCTAAAAATAAATAATAAATAACGTTTTAAAAAGGGTTCTTTAGGGTTAAGGGAATGGGCAAAGCATGATGCAGACCCAGGGACCAGCAGCATCCCCTCCCCAGCCTCTCATGCTCTAGAATAAAGGGAGGAGGCGGCTGTGGGATGGGAAGAAGGGAAGCCGCCAGGCAGACGCTTTGACCCAGAACAGAAGCGCCAGGCAGACAGATAAGAACAAAACAGCTCGGCACTCAGGGTCCCTGCAGGGGCAGAGAGAGGCAGAGCAGGCTGGAGGGACGAGGGTGGACCTGGAGGTGTGTCCATGGAGGAGAATGTAGGTTGTCCACAGATGAAGGTGTCCACAAGGACGCACGCCACCATGCTAGCGTGCTCAGAGTGTTCCTCTTGGGGGCCGGGGAGATGACATTGGGCCTTTTACTCCCTATGCCTCTGCATCCGAACTGATACCAACTAGCACCTACGAAACGGACGTGGGCACAGTCCCCGTACTCCGGTGAGCTGTGATGGCAAGAGCCCTGGGGGTGGGGGGAGGGGAGTCGCCTCCTCGCGAGGTCCAACCACGCAGCCCTCCCTTCTCAGAGCGCCACGTGGGCTCCAGCTCACCTCGGGCCGTTCTGGACTGTTCCGTTTAAAGGAGGCGTGTGTCTCCAGGGCTAGACAGCAGCCACCTCACGTCCTGGCCAGAAGCCCAGCGCGGGGCACAAAGGAGATGACTGCGGATGGAATGAACGGGAAGCCTTCCCAGAAAGCAAGGGCACACGCAGACCCAATGTGTCCGGAGTAACACGCTCGGATTCATGCACCTTCGCGAATGCTTTTCTTTTCATTACACATATATTTTTTAAGCGTGTTTAAGAAGAGTGATCATTTCTCTTCATTTCCTGCCCTCTCTCCCCTTCGCAGGGGCAAGAGACGTCTCGTTCGGGGTCGCAGATTCTGTTTCCGTCCGGGGGCGGCGGGCCTCGGGGGAATGGCCCCCTTTAGGAATTTATACCGGCTGGGAAATATAATCCAGTGTTTTCCAGCCATCATTTAGCAGAGAGTTGTCATCAGAGTGGTCCCCCCCTCCCCGACTTTGCCCTCCCACCGCACCCCTCCCGGCCCCCGAAGGACCGACTTGGTGACTCCCCTCGTCGTTATGAACAAGCAAATCTGCGAAAACTCAGGAGGCCTCGGCTGAACCAAAACGTTTTTCAAAGAAACACTTTCCAGCCCAAGAAAGGTAATATCCTGGAGGGCTGCCCGCCTTCCTGCAATTAACTAGAATACCACCCAACGGCGCTTTTGTTGGCTACCATTTCCCGTGGAAATACCTCAAATGCTTTTCCTCCTGGTGGTTCAACAACTAGAGACATGGAAACAGACAGCAGCCCTAAAATGGGACCTTTGTCTCTTTCCTGTTCAAGCCGCAGATGGGCAGCCGGGACCAGCGAGCCCTTCCTCTGCCACCCACCGCAGCCCAGGCGCCGCGGGCGAGGGACAGGGGACCTGGCCCCCCTCTGGGCTGTGGAGGACAGGCGCCCGAGGGAGGGAGAGGAGGGGAGAGGAAGGGGCGCTGTCTTGAGGACGGGCCAGGGGTTGAGATTGTACCAAATGTGCTTGTAAGTGCAGCCCCGCCAGAGAGCCGCCAGCCCTGTGACCTTAACCGAATAACTACACCTTCTCAAGCCCCCAAACCCCGACTTCCCTATCTGTTCCCCCATTTCTTGTGGGGATGAAATGAGATGATGCTTCGTGCAAGCTCCTGACATCCACTAGGTGCTCATTACACCCTAGTCTTTTCTTAACTTTTATTTTTTTGAGAGAGAGAGAAAGAGAGAGAGTGCACATACCCGTGCCCAAAATGCAGTGGGGGAAGGGCAGAGGGACGGAAGGAGAAAGAGAATCCTAAGCAGGCTCCATGCTGAGCACGGAGCCCGACTCGGGGGCTCAATCCTATGACCCTGGGATCATGACCTGAGCCGAAATCAAGAGTCAGACACTCATCCTAGCTAAAATGAGCAAATCAGAGAACTCTAGATGCTGGCGAAGATGTGGAGAAACGGGCACCTTCCTACACTGTTGGTGGGAATGCAAACTGGTACAGCCCCTCTGGAAAACAGTGTGGAGGTTCCTCAAAAAATTAACTGTANCGCCCCTACACCCTGGCCTTCGTTGTGCCCTCTCTGGTTGTCCCACTGTATCAATACTCCAGGAAGGGAGAACCTTAGAGCGTTTCCTGTCAGGAAGAGGAAAGGGGGTAGGTGACGGCGGTAGGCGGAGGGGCCCAGAGCAGGCATGTCAAACAAACCAAGCCACAAAGCAGCCCGTCTACCATATCGGGGCCAGTGGCAGAGAGGTTCCCCTGCCCCAGGCAAGCACTGGGGCTCCTGAGCCCCAGGGACACTGAGAAAATGCCCATCAGATACAAGGACTATAAGAGCCACCTCTGTCCCCCAGCCCAGTGGTCTGCACATGCCCTCAGTGTCTCCACTGATAGGGAGCAGAGGGAACCTGGCGTGCAGGCTGTCCCTCCAGCTTTAGGACTCTCCTGCACCTGCCTCTAGGGCCCGCTCTTCGGGCCTGCCACCACCACACTGACGCTGGGTGATGGGGACCCGGCCTCCGTCACCCTCGTCCACCCAGTGCAGCCCGCCCAGCCTCGCGAGGGGCTCCTGCCCCACATGCTCGTCCCAGCTGCAGCGTCTGTACCTGAAATCACACCACGAGCTATTGACCTCTTTCAACAGGAAATGTCCAGACTTTGAGCACATTCAGACCATAGGCAAGAGAAGAGGAAAAGTAAAAGGGGAAAGAAAAAAAGTGGGGGAAGAAGGGCGATTTGCTGTTGTTTCACAGGCAGCATGGAGATACAGAGGTGACGCCATTTCATTTATGACTCTGGCTGGCATTTTATTTTGCTCATTGAGTCATCTCGTTTGGTGTTATTATCTCTGCTCACTTTTGAACTGGGACAATATATAAATTAGTGATGTCCTAGAAGTTGGAGGCATTCCATTTCAACGTATAATGGTCAGAAAATAATAACACATACGCTGATTTTCATTTTTTACTTCTTTGTGTGTGAAGAACAGGGCTATGAGCTGCTGGCCCTTTATAAATCTAACAAGTTGACATTGGTCAATTTCTGAAGCGCAGGTAAAATCATAGCAAAAGAAGAAATCTTTGCTATGGTAGAGCAAAACTTTGGATATTCGTGCCCTTCAGACACCTCCAAGGAAGGCTGTTCCTTCAAGGAACAAGGAAGGAACAGTTCAAAGCAAAAATAAAATAGCTGAAGCTTGGGTGTAAGAGGAAGAGATGCTGTACGCCCGTCCATCCCCTGTCTTGTAGAGAAAGTCAAGGGTGCCTGAGTGCAGACCATGGGGAGGAGCAGCCACCACAGGGACGGTCCTAACAGGGGAAGGATGGCACAGGGTGCAGAAAGTGAAATAAGGACTGTTGAAGATGAAATTTACCTACTTTGCAATTTTGCTAAAAAATGCTACTAGTCCCAAGTAACACCTTAGCAGATGTATTTGTTTTTGCTGGCTGTTTTTTAAAAAGATGTCACGGGGTGCCTGGGTGGCTGGGTCAGTTGAGCATCCAACTTTGGCTCAGGTCATGATCTCGCAATTCGTGGGTTCGAGCCCCGTGTCGGGCTCTGTGCTGACTGCCAGCTCAGAGCCTGGAGCTTGCTTCAGATTCTGTGTCTTCCTCTCTCTCTGACCTTCCCCTGCTCACACTGTCTCTCTCTCTCTTTCTCAAAAATAAATTTAAAAAAATTTAAAGCTGTCACATAGGGGTTCCTGGGTGACTCAGGCAGTTAAGCATCCGACTTCGGCTCAGGTCATGATCTCACAATCTATGAGTTCGAGCCCAGCGTCAGGCTCTGTGCTGACAGCTCAGAGCCTAGAGCCTGCTTCGGATTCTGTGTTTCCCTCTCTCTCTCTGCTCATGCTCTGTCTCTCTCTGTCTCTCAAAAATAAGTTTAAAAAATTTTTTAAAGATGTCACATAATGAATCTTTCAGAAATGTTTTAGGTGATCCAAGATTTCTCTTTCTGAGAACTTTTTTTAACTCCATATGAAAGATCACAAAGAACAACACCAAGCACTTACATTCACACCACACTGAAATGGGTTGTTTGTTTTCATGGGGAACGTAAGTGTGAGATGTGAACTGCTAGGATCATGCCTGTTCAGCTTTTAGTATAAATTCGTGACTAGGGATCTGTGTGGGTAGTGCCCAGCCGTATTGGTGGGCAAGAAGTTGAAGTGCTCATATACTGGTTGGCAAACATCCCTCCCCCGGGCCCTCCCCCCAAGACTCCTACACCTGCCTACAAGCTGAAGAGTTAGCACTTGGCACAGCCCAGGGCCCCTAGAATCTAGGTTACTGCCCCACCAGCCCTCGGAACCNAGCCACAGCAGCCTGGACTCCTTGGCACTGGGGTTGGCATCCTGCATGGAAATGAGGATCCACTCCCCAGCCCCACTCCCGAAGGGGACAGCTGCCCTTGCTCACTGCCACTGATCTGGAGCTGCCCTCACATGGCCACATGGAGGAACTGCACCTCTGAGGGACCGGTGAGGCAGGAGAACAGGTGAACGGAGATGATACAGGATGGCCCAGATCTATAGGGGCAGTTCAGTGCCGACAGTCACCTGGGGCATAGGGCCCTCGTTCCATAGTTCCTGTTGAATTCCACCTCCTTTGAAGGGAACATGTATTAAAACTCCTTAAGCACCAGGGGCGCTTGGGTGGCTCAGCGGTTTAAGTGTCCAACTTCAGCTCAGGTCATGATCTCGCAGTCTGTGGGTTCGAGCCCTGCATGGGACTGTGTGCTGATAGCTCGGAGCCTGGAGCCTGCTTCAGATTCTGCCTCCCTCTCTCTCTCCCTCCCTCCCCATCAGTCCTCAGTTTTTTCTCAGCATTCAAGAGTCTCTCATGGTTTGCCTCTCTCCCTTTCCCCCACCATTTCCCCCCTTGTTCTTCCCCATGGTCCTCTGTTAAGTTCCTCCTAATCCTCCTAAACGTACAAACATAAGATATTTGTCCTTCTCTGCCTGACTTATTTCACTCCGCATATCACCCTCAAGGTCCATCCATGTTGCTACACGTGGCCAGATTTCATTGTTTCTCGTTGCCATGTAGAATTCCATTGTACAGATAAACCACATCTTGATCCATTCGTCCGTTGATGGACACTTAGGCTCTTTCCATGTTCTAGCTACTGTTGAGAGTGCTGCTATGAACACTGGGGTCCATGTGCCCCTATGCATCAGCACCCCTGTATCCCTTGGGTAAATTCCTAGCAGTGCTATTGCTGGGTCATAGGGGAGTTCTAGTGTTAATTTTTTGAGGAACCTCCACACTGTTTTCCAGAGGGGCTGCACCAGTGTACATTCCCACCAACAGTGTAGGAGGGTGCCCGTTTCTCCACATCCTCGCCAGCATCTCGAGTTCTCTGATTTGCTCATTTTAGCCACTCTTGCTGGCGTGAGGTGTGATCTCAGCGTGGTCTTGATTTGTATTTCCCTGGTGAGGAGGGATGCTGAGCATCGTTTCATGTGTCTGTTGGCCATCTGGATGTCCTCTTTGGAGAAGTGTCTGTTCATATCTTCTGCCCATTTCTTCACTGGGTTGTTTGTTTTTCGGGCGTGTAGTTTGGTGAGTTCCTTATAGATTCTGGATATTAACCCTTTATCTGATATGTCATTTGCAACTATCTTTTCCCATTCTGTTGGTTGCCTATTATTTTGTGGGTTGTTTCCTTTGCTGTGCAAAAGCTTTTAATCTTGATGAGGTCCCAATCATTTATTTTTGCTCTTGATTCCTTTGCTTTGGGGGATGTGTCAAGTAAGAAGCTGCTGCGGTGTGAATAATCTTAATTAATAGAACCAAGAGCTGACACTTACACAGGGCTTAGTCAATGACACACACCTTTGTTAATGTATTATACCTCAGGGCACCTAGGTGGCTCAGTCAGATAAGCGTCTGACTCGATATTGGCTCAGGTCATGATCTCATGGTTTGTAGGTTCAAGCCTCGCATCAGGCTCTGTACTAACAGCTCAGAGCCTGCTTGGGATTTTTTCCCTCCTCTCTGTCTTCTGCTCCCCCTTCCCTGTGCACGCTCATACATTTGCACTCGCACTCTCTCTCTCTCTCTCAAAATAAATAAGCATTAAAAAAAAATAAATGTACTATACCTAAGTACCATCATCATCACCATCCCCATTTTTACAGATGAGGAATCAGAGGGCAGAGATATTTAAAACATAAATGGCAGATCAAGGCCCAGATTCAAAACAGGCAGTCTGGCAACAGAGCCCATGCACCCAGCCAAGTGCGCAGCACTACCTCTCAACTGCCTGAAACATTATACTTGACCTAACTAAACATGACATTTCAAAGAACGATTTCCCATGATTTTGTCAATAATTAGAGATATGGAATAAATGGGTCAATGTATAAGCTTAGAAAATGTTTAATTTAATTGCTGTTAGGTTAGCAGAATCTGGGATGAGCATCATTTATAGTATCACTGACATTCAAAAAGATCTTTTATTCACAGAGGCTACACGTTACCCAATGACTATAATTTAAATAGGGAAATTGCCGGCAGAGCTTGATGCCATTTCCTGCATCAAATCATGGCCCCGAACAGGTGCATCCCTTCAGGCCGGTCAGCCACAGCCACCGAGAGCCCGCACCAACGGCTGCTAAATGTGAACAGTTAATTAGGAAATTATCAGATGCATTTGATGAACCATTTGTGCTACCAAGTAAAGAGTAAAAGATAATTTTTGTTAAATTTATTCTGTCATTCTGAAGAAGGACAAACTCACTCAAGTTCCATTTGTCTTTATTAATCATTGCACTGTCATTGTCCGTTTCAAATCCATGGTTTAAACCCAGGAGTACTCACCCAGGGGCTGGAGGCATGGACTGGTCACCAAACCTGAATGTTTTTCGAATAGCTGTGATTTCTTCTCCAAATGAATGGACACAAAGTGAGTCCCCGTGGGCCAGGGCCAACTGTAGAACTGAGTGCTCTCCAAATTAACTTCCAGGTAAAATAATAACCTTTCTTTCTTTTTCTCTCTTTCTTTCTTTCTTTCTTTTTCTTTCTTTCTCTCTCTCTTTCCCTCCCTCGCTCCCTCTCTCTCTCCCTCCCTCCCTTCCTTCCTTCCTTCCTTCTTTCCTTCCTTTCTTCCTTTTCTTTCTTTCTTTCTTTCTTTCTTTCTTTCTTTCTTTCTTTCTTTCTTTCTTTCTTTCTTTCCTTCTTTCAAAGTAGTCTCTACGTCCAGCGTGAAGCCCAACACGGGGCTTGAACTCACGACCCCAAGATCAAGACCTGAGCCAAGGTCAAGAGTTGGACATTCCACCGACTGAGCCACCTGGGCGCCCCAAATATTTATTTCTTAAAAGGTAAGAGAGTCAAACAAGCTAATTTAAAGCTTATGGATAGGCTACAATTGTTTCTGACTTAAGGCAACAAAACATTTTTTCAAGGAGTTATCACTGGTTCAGAACGGCTTGCTTATTGCCGATGCACAGTGATTGTGAAGAGCCGGTTTTTATTCGTTACTGTTGTTACTTTCATTCTTTAGTCAGTGTGCCCCCTTGCCAACTGCTCCCCCCACTCACACCACTGCCACACTCAGAAGTGTTCCGGTTTAGATGATACGTTATTTGGTTAATAGTTTATTGGCATCTTTGTTTTTGCTTAGCTAGGGACCGGCGAGGGGGTGGTGTGTGAAGAAAATGGCCATTGGGTACAAGTGGGAGAGGAGAGAAGAGAACCTTTGAGACACAGCCCTGCACCTTCTTACCAGGCTGTCCTCTGTCTCTGTGCACATGCGCCCCTGGCCCTGCTTCTTTAAGCCTCTTTCATAGCACAACCCTTCAAGTATCAGAGGAGGGCTTGTTGTGGGTTGAATTTTATTCCCTCCAAAAAGATGTTGAATCCCTAACCCCCCAGGACCTGTCAATATCTTATTTGGGAATAGGATAAAATGAAGTCATTATAGAGTAAGCCTAACTTAATATGACTGTGTCCTTATAAACGGGAGGGGGGGGGGAATTTGGACACAGAGATATGGGCACCGTGAGAGCACCATGTGAGGATAAAGAAATTGAGCTGATGGGTCTATGAGCGAGGGAATGCCAAAGATTACCAGTAAATCACCAGAGGCTAGGAGAGGGGCACAGAAGGAACCAACCCTACCATCACCTTGATCTTGGCTTCCTCGCCTCCAGAACCATGAGACAACATATGTCGGTCATGCTGGAACTTGGTTATGGCAGCCCAAGGAAACTAAAGGCACTCTTCCTTCATTTCACCCCATCCCATCAGCTCTTTCCTCAACTGGCTGTCTCATAACACATGTTTGAGTCTCTTCAAACTGATGGCCAGTTGCCCCCAAATTCACAGCTCGACACAATACCCACAGTGGGAATTATACTGAGGCCGTTGGTGCATGATTCCCAAATCAAGAAAATTCTTCCATTCAGCCTCATATCATGGATCATATCTTTGCATTCAGCTCATAAGGCTGTTTGATCAAAGTATGCTTTGCACCTTTCTAGTATTTTTCAAAGTATCAGCTCTCCTAACTGGTTTCAAGTCATCATCAAATGTCGTAAGTATGCGTTTTAGGTCTTCATCCAAGCTCTTGTGTTTATATATAGGGTCAAGGTCAGAGCACACCACCGCCCTTGGGGCAGCACTCTTCCCAGCACTGGCTGGAGTATTTCCTCTTCCTCTCACTTATCCACAGCTGACCCAGCCTCACCAGGCACTACTGCAAGCCTGCTGACACCTATGGAAATCTTAAGTAGTGCATTGGGGGAGATAATCAGCTTCTTTAGGGATATCTCTGCATGTTTAGGAAGTCCAGAGACGGTCAAACTGGACGAGAGATGGTCAAAACTAGTGTGACCCTCCCTGGTGTCGGGGACCCAATCACCTTTTATGTTATGCTCTCCTGAGCCCGGCTTCCCTTCTCAGCATCTCCTTGTGGTATGGTGGCTACTGTACTATGTCCCCAGTTCCTGACACAGGGCTCCTAAACCGCTTGGAATGCCCTTGAGTGGTACGGGTGGTGGGAGTGTCTTTTGTTATTCATAAAAGCCCTTGTAGACCATACACGATGACTCGAATCGAAGAAGGTAACTCTGGTGGTCCCCTAGTTGGTGGTGAGAAGGGGGGCTGGTTGCCAGAGGAGCCGACCATGTGATTAAAGGGTTGGAACTTTCAGTCCATGTCCCACATTCCAGGGAGAGGAAGGGACTGGAGGTTGAGTACCATCACTAATTGACTATGATTTTTTTTATGTTTATTTATTTTTGAAAGAGAGGGGAAGTGCAAATGGGGGAGGGGCGAGGGGGACAGAGGATCTGGAGTGAGCTCTGTGCTGACAGCAGTGAACCTGATATGGGGCTCAAATTCATGAGCCATTTGATCATGACCTGAGCCGAAGTTGGACACTCAACCGAGCCACCCAAGTGCCCCATGATTTCATCAACGATGCCAACATAATGGAACCTCTATAAAACCTCCCAAATGATGGGATTCAGAGGGCTTCCAGACTCCAAATGCATCTGTAGGCTGGGAGGGTAGTGTACCCCAACTCCAGGGGCCAGAAGCTCCCATGCTTGGGACCCATCCAGACTTCACCATATGTGTATCTTCTTGTGGCTGTCCGCTGGTACCCTTTATCATGTCCCTATAATAAACCAGTAATAGTAAGCCAAGTGCTTTCTTGTGTTCTGTGAGCCATTCTAGCAAATTATCAAAACTGAGGGGTCACGGGAACCCCCAATTTCTAGCCAGTTGGTCAGAAGTGCAGATGGCGGGCACTTAGGTGGCTCAGTCGGTCAAGTGTCCGACTCTTGATCTTGGCTCAGGTCGTGATCTCAGGGTTGGTGAGTTTGAGCCCCATGTGGGGCTCTGCACGATTAGCACAGAGCCTGCTTGAGATTCTCTCTCTCCTTGTCTCTCCCTGCCCTTTCCCGCCACCTCTCCTCCCCCTAGCCACAAAATAAGTAAGTAAATAAACTTAAAAAAAAAACAGGAAGCACAGGTGACTTGTGATTGGGTGTCCGTAGTGGAGGTGGTCTTGTGGGATGGAGCCCTTAACCTGTGGGATCTGACACTAACTCTAGGTCAGTGGTGTCGGAGCTGAACTGAATCATAGGACACCCAGGTGGTGGGCAGAGAATTGGGAGAATGGGTTGGTGCGGGAAACAAAACCCACACATCTGGTGTCAAAAGTGTTGTGAGTAAAATCAGTGTGGAAAGAGGGAAGAAGGGCACCCAACCTCTGTAAGAACACGTCCCTCACCTACATCTCTGCTTCTGCTTCCCCCACCCCAGCCAAAACTTAGACACTCAGGTCTTTTATAAGGACTTGAAAACCTAACCGCCAGAAAGTGCCAAGAATGTTACTGAGAAAGCGGTAGTTATTTTGGAAAAATACAAAACGGGCTTAAAGGCTAGGCCACGTGTAGGAAGTCTGGGGCTCGTAACTCTGGGTTCCTTTCCTAAGAAATGTGGGGAGTTTATTTGTAAAGTGAGTGTATTAGTCAGGATCAAGTTCAGCTGTAACACAAAACCCCAAAGTAACAGTGGCTCGGTTCTGTCTCCCGTTTCTGGGTGTTTTACGTGATGTTAATACCTACCATTGACTGGAGGCTTGCTGTGTGCTGGGCACAGCACTAGACACTTTACATTTCATCGTCACAAGACCCTGTGAAGGAGATCCCCGCTTTACAGGTGAAGAAACCAAAGCTCAGAGAAGGTGGGTCACTTGCCCAAGGTCACACAGCTCCTTGGTGGTAGAGGCTGCATGAATCCAAAGCTCTTTCCACCCTGCTGCCTGTCCTTCTGGGGACAAATGCCACCCTCATTTCTCCCCCATCAGCATGAGGGAGAAATGACACCACCCAGCTAACTGTATGGTCGACAGAGCATGTTTGTGCAGACTGGTTTTCAGAACATATGTGTTGATGGTTGAAAACGCAAACCGACATGTGCTTCTGCACTCATCACCCCCACACTGCTCTTCCTGTTAATTTGTTTAAATCCCACAAAGGAACATATTTTGGTTGTGCTTCTGGTTCACCAAGTACAACTAATCAGCACATCCACTCACTCCAATACAAACCAATGCCAAGGACTTCTGAGTCAAGACACTGTGGAATGATGAGTCTGCAGGCACTCCCAGCCTCCCCGGCCAAGTCCCCCTTTCCTCTGCAGCCCTATGTTTTGGCTCTGAACCTGATAGGAAGCTTTCGCTCATATCTTTCTCCATGAACGATGGCTTAGGAAGTCGTGAAGAGGGGCGCCTGGGTGGCTCAGTCGGTTAAGCATCCAATTTAGGCTCAGGTCCTGATGTCATAGTTTATAGGTTAAAGCCCCACGTCGGGCTCTGTGCTGACAGCTCAGAGCCTGGAGCCTGCTTCGGATTCTGTGTCTCCCTCTCTCTCTGACCCTCCCCTGCTCACACTGTCTCTCTGTCTCTATCAGAAATAAATAAAAACATTAAAAAAAAAAAAAAGGAAGTCGTGAAGAGCACGGGTGGTAAGGAAGTTCTGCAGGTGTGAGCACTCAGCAGCTCACAAACCACCCTAACGGGTCTCTCGTGATAATCCGTGAGAGCAGAGCAGCTGCATCGCACACAGAGAAGATCAGAGACATCAAGTAACTTGCCCCAAGTCACACAGCCTGAAAATAAACAGGGGCAAGACTCAACCCCAGGACCCGTGACTCTGAGAACAGAGCTCTCGTTCCCAGGATATTTCTCCTCAACGAGTCTCCCCTCCCTTTCCGTTCTGTCCAGCGCAGCAAAAGTAATTGTTAATTTCCAGATTGAAGGCTCATCTCCTGGCCTGGGTGTCAGGGGTAGGGACTGACCAGGGGATCTGTTTATGGGCCAGAGGTGCCAGGACACAAGAGGTAGATGGGGAAGAGATGCACAGAGACAGAGAAAGAGAGACAGAGAGTGAGCAAGATACTTAGATACTCAAGTATCTTTCTAAGGAGATGCTTGGCAGACAGGGTTCAAAGAAGCTCTGATCTAGCTAAGCAGCTAAGAGGAGACACAGGAAGAAACAAAGTCTCAAATACATGAGACCAGGAGCACCTAGATGGCACAGTAGTTAAGCATCCAACTCTTTTTTTTATATAGTTTTTTGTTTATTTTTGAAACAGAGAGAGAGACAGAGCATGAGCGGAGGAGAGGCACAGAGAGGTGGAGACACAGAATCTGAAGCAGGCTCCAGGCTCTGAACTGTCAGCACAGAGCCCAACGTGGGTCTCAAACCCACAAAATGCAAGATCATGACCTGAGCCAAAGTCAGACGCTCAACCAACTGAGCCACCCAGGCACCCCAAGCATCCAACTCTTAATTTGGGCTCAGGTCATGATCTCACACTTTGTGAGATTGAGCCCCGAGTCCAGTTCTGCACTGACAGTGCAGAGCCTGCTTGGGATTCTCTCTCTCTCCCTCTCTCTCAAAATAAATACAGATCTTTTAAACAAAAACTAATAATAATAAAATCCGCGTGGGAGCGCCTAGGTGGCTCAGTCAGCTGAGTGTCCGACTTCAGCTCAGGTCATGATCTCACGGCTTGTGGGTTCGAGCCCCACATCAGGCTCTGTGCTGACAGCTCAGAGCCTGTCTCGGATCCTCTGTCTCCCTCTCTCTCTCTGCCCTTCCTTCTCTCAAAAATAAATAAAACTTGGGGCGCCTGGGTGGCTTAGTCGGTTAAGCGTCCGACTTTCGCTTAGGTCATGATCTNGCCTGGCCAGACCTGAACGGAGCCTAGAAGGAAGACAAAGAAAAGACGGGCCTGAAGCAGGGGTGAGCATGGGGAGGCCCCCAGCCCCAGGGCACAGGACTGCACAGCGCTCCGTGGCGTGTGTCACCGTGATGGATTTAATCCGTTGGTGGGCCCTGAGGCTGCTCCCAGTACACAGTGCTGCAGTGGGGCTCCCTTTCGTTGCCATCCCTGCAGGTGGCTGTTCCCAGATGTGGAGCTGCCCCCTCCAAGAGCAGTTTGCAGGCGCTCGTGTGCCCTTCTGCATCGCAGCAATTTTTTCCTGCCACCGCGCCAGGACAGCCCCAGAACCGCCCTCCTGCTTCTGTCCAGCTCAGCGACGTGGAAATGTGTGCCCCGATTGTGCATTTGAGGAAATGTAGAGAAACTAAGGTTTACAGGCTTATTCCGACCTTTCGGAACGTCCGAGGACACTGGGCAGGTCTGTGAGCCCCACACGGACTCTCAAACACAGTGGGCACCCTCTCTTTCTGGGCCGTGGGAAACCGTGTGCGGACAGGACACCGAGAACTGGGCGGCACCGTGAACGCCTCCCAACCTTCGTCCTCATCCCACCCTTGACTGAAGCTGCGGGGCCTGACTCGGGCATCCCTTCTCTCCGGCCCCTTCTGCAGGGCTGAGGCCGCACGTGATCACCCAGTGTCCGCGGGAGCTCCGCGGAGTGTGAAATACTTTGAAATCGGCTTCAAAGACCAAAGTCTTAGAGACCCCGCTTGACTTGTGTCCGAGGAGAACCAATCGCCAGGGCTAACTAAATGAGTCAAAAGAAGAAAAGCTGCTTATCCACAGAGGAAAACACTGCTAAGACAAGGTGCTTTGGACTTCAAGCAGGAAACGCACACATTTCATGCGTGCAGACCCTGACGTCTAACGCTGAGCTGTATAAGAACCTGAACACCTTTATGTTTGAAAGTACCATTCTGGGGAGCTGCCAGCTGAGGTTTTGTTCTGGTAAACAACCCACATCGGGGTTAGTTTCAAACCTGTTAAAATCGCATCTCTAAAGCGATACTAAGCTCATAAGGCTTTGTTTTCTAATACAGTCTCAAGAGCTCAGTTGGGCCATGCTCACCGTGCCTGGTTTTCTTCCAGAGAGAATGGTTCGCACATTACAGCAAGTGCAGGGAGACAGGAGTGTAACTTTTGTTATTGTTGTCACTTGCTTTTATTGTTGCTGTGTTGCTTAACTGAACGAGGATCCATGCGTTTGTTGTTTGTTTGTAGTGTTTTTATTTATTTTTGAGACAGAGCATGAGCGGGGGAGGGGCAGTGAGCGAGGGAGACACAGAATCCAAAACAGGCTCCAGGCTCTGAGCTGTCAGCACAGAGCCCGATGCGGAGCTCGAACTTGTGAACCACGAAATCATGACCTGAGCTGAAGTGGGATGCTTAACAGACTGGGCCACCCAGGCTCCCCTTCCATGAGTTTTCTTCTTCTAAGCCTTGTGTGCAATTCAGAACACCTCTCTCTCTCTCTCTCTCTCTCTCTTTCTCTCTCTCTCCCCCTGGCAATCATGCACACTTCCCAGTTAGTGATGCACACTATCCTTAGAGACCACCAATGTCCCCGACTGTCCAGTGTGATGCAAGGCAATGAAACTGAGTCTTTGGCTTTGGACTCAGTACACGCCCCACGGCTCCTTATCACTTGGACAAAATGAGCACAGGTGCCCTGTTTTACTGTGTCTTGAAAGCAGTACAGAACTGAAAGGCACACTCGCCCCTCTAGGGAAGACCAGGCGGATCTTCAGGGCCCCTCTTGTAAATTCTTACTGCATCCCAGGAACCAACATGTCAACCTTACAGGACTTTCCAGAACAGCACTGCCCAAAAGAACTTTCTCGATGGTGGAAATGTGTCTGTTGAGCACCTGAAATGTGGCTGAGATCACTGAACATAATTTTATTCAATGTAATTAAAATGTTCATTTTAAGCTACACGTAGCTAACGTCCATATTGGACAGCGCAGTTCTAGAACCAGCATCTTTGTTTTTTTTATTTTTTAATGTTTTTATTTTATATATGAATATAATTTATTGTCAAATTGGCTTCCATACATACCCAGTGCTCATCCCAGCAAGAGCCCTCCTCCATGCCCATCACCCATTTTCCCCTCTCCCCCACCCCCATCCGCCCTCAGGGAACAACCCAGTTTGTTCTCTGTATTTAAGAGTCTCTTGCGGTCTGCCTCCCTTCCTCTCTGTTTGTAACTATCTTCCCCCTTCCGTTCCCCCATGGTCTTCTGTTAAGTTTCTCAAGATCCACATGAGTGAAAACATGTATCTGTCCTTCTCTGACTTATTTCGCTCAGCATAACACCCTTCAGTTCCATCCACCTTGCTACACATGGTCAGATGTCATTCTTTCTCATTGCCAAGTAGTATTCCATTCCATAAACCACATCTTCTTGATCCATTCATCAGCTGATGGATATTTACTCTCTTTCCATGATTTGGCTCTTGTTGAAAGCGCTGCTATGAACACTGGGGTACACGTGTCCCGCTCCATCAGCACCCCTGCATCCCTTGAACCAGCACCTTTTCGAGCTTTTTTTCCTTGTATTTCTCTGCCTCTTTGTCAAAGTACAAAAATGGGAATTTCTGGATACAGCACGACTCCTTGTTCTCCCCACACTCACCCCCTAACTGCCCCTGCCCTTTCTACCTTCCCCCCATGTTCTCTAGAGCTTTCTAGGACCAAATATTATTTCTAACAACAGAGCTTTCTCGCTCCAGTTATAATCACAAATCCCTCCGGGGAGAAAAAGTCTTATAGAGAAACAAATGGCCTACCCAAAGGTTTCAGAAAATTGCTTTTTAAAAACTCTTTGGAGTGGACAAAGCAGGGAAATGAAATAAGTATCAGGTTGGTTTGAGTAAGTTATCACATAAGCCCCATGAGCTTCAGGGCATGTTTTGAGAAGGCTTTTTTCATTGCTCCCATATAACGGACAAATTGTTGATATAATGAGTGATCGAAGGAAGGGCTGGGCGGCAGCCTTCAGAGCAGAGAGGCCTCTGCAGGGAGGAGAATATTAATGCAGGCTTCCGGAGAGCAGGGCGACCGGGAGGCAAACAAGCTTCTCCTTCATGCACCACGCAGCTCCTGGGTACGGTCCCAGCGATGTTTCACAAACTTCAATGCGCGTGCGCGCCAGCTGAGGGGTCACGTTAAAATGCAGATCCCCGCACTTTGCTGGGTGAGGCTTAAGGCCACAGTGCTGCTTAAGTCCCCGGCTACAGCCCACTGACGACAGCGGCGGCTGGGTCCAGGGCCCTGACTCCCAGGCCACCCCCGCGTGCCGAGGGCTAGCTTCTCTTGAAATGATCGCCTTGAAGCCGGTCTCCCCAAAAACCAGCCCTGCTTTGTAAACTCGCCTGCTGCCATCCGCAATCAACAGAACTTTGTGAAGGTGCCAGAGCCCATCCAAACACAGAGGACCGAAGAAGGCCCGAGAGAGACCAGGGCCTCTCAGCCAGCCAGGAGTCTGAGCGAACGCACCTGCTGCACGAACTCACGCTGGCTCCCAAGGGCGCTGTGCTGAGGCTTGGGAGTGGGGGAAAGACTCGGGGAGCCGCCGCCGGCACAAATCTAAGCCCCATCTTCCAGCCTTATTTCATCCGTAATAATGTTGATATTTTCGCTTATTTCTTCTCGCTTCCGACTCTCTCACGCTTAATTCCGTCTTAACTGGGGATGAAATACTTGGCCCGTTCAAACCACTTTACTACCACCTGGAAAAAGAATATGAGAGCACCTACACTTCTCAGTTTTGTGAGGATTAAGTTAGTGCACAGGGGTTTAGTGCCGTCCCTGACGGTGCTTAATAAATGCCAAGCCGTCACCATAGGCACTTGATGTTTGTTCCACGAATAAACACAGATCAGCCTCCAGTAACAACTGCTCTCTTGGCCTCTAGATCCAATGCCTGCTCGATATTTCACTAGAAGCGAATATTTGATCCTTTCTCATAATCTGTTCCCCTCAGCATCTGTCAGAAATGACCAACGCATAGCTTTTTTTTTTTTTTTTTTGGCCTCCATATCCGGGTACTGACACTTTCCAATTCTGCCTTCATAAAATCTCTTGAATTCTTCTGCCTTCATTGCCCCCACCCTTGTTACCTCGGGGTGACCTCACCCCGGGCTCCTGCAGTGACTTCTCACCAGCCTTCCTGCCTCCATCTCTCTCTTTCCCAACGCCGTGACGGAAACCGCTTCCAGGCCAGGCTTTCCCAAGCACCGATGAAGTAATTCCAAACAATTCCAGTAAGCGGTTGCCAAGTGCATGGCTTCCGAGGGGGCTCCTGGGGAAAGGGCCACACAAGTGCACCCTGATGCTTATGAAATTGCTCCACCATCAGTCACGGTACTTCAGAGCCACATCATAGGTACTGCGTGACAGAGATGCAGACGGACCTTCGTTGCCTCGCCCACACTCAGGGAGCCCCTACTAGGACTAGATGGTGAGGCATGAACAGCTCAGTCTACTGAGGGACAGACTTAAGTCTCAGGCTGGGGGAACCTATTTCTCAGACGGCACTGGTTTTGGTTAGGGTCTTTCCCTGACCTATTTGCTGTGATTTCATCATCAAGAAAAGATATCACCGCTTTTATCTCTTCATTACCTGCTAGGGAGTTTAGGGCCTAGCGTTATTTTAGAATTCCTCTCATTCAAAATAAAGATTTCCAAAGAAGCAGGTTCGCTTAAAAATAGCAGTGACGCTTGGGAATGAACATGTTCTATTTCTCAGATTCGATGGTCAGAAAGTCTTAACCCAATTGTTGGTTCCTTGGTTTAAAAACAATTCCTCCACTTCACCACTAGATGGCACTTGAGCCGTGGTTCGCTGAGACAGCTGGGTGGAGGTTAGGGCCACACCCCATGGGTGTGACAGAGACTTGGAATTTGGAAGTTACCTCACTACTCCCTTAACAATCCTAACAAGCATGTCGCTTCAACCTGATTCTTATTAAAGGCAAGAATAAAATACTTGATTTCATCATCAAAGCAACAGCAGAAAACCAAAGAGGTGGCTTGGAAAATAATTCCACATAAGAGTCTATGTCATGATTCTCCCTAATCCTACCCTCTAGTTCCAGCCCTTCGCCCCCTGAAAATGACAGCTTCTAGAGGCTAACTACCCCCAAATCCCTCTGGCTTAGCGCCTGGTGCCTATCTGCAGGCTCATCACCGGTAAGGTCCCCGCCTTCCCTCTGAGCCCAATTCTCCAAGATGCTATCCTGTTAAGTATTCAGAAGCCCTTCGTTCACACAGGCTCTTCTTAACCAGAAAAGAAGTGGCTCATTGCCAAGCCTCAGCTCCCTTAACCAAATACCAAATTAAAAGATGGCTGCCATCTTCTTTCTTCTTCTTTTACCGGGTTTTGTGAACCAATTCTAACTTTTTGTTTTTTTTTTTTATTTTATTTTTATTTATTTCTAGGAGGGAGAGAGAGAGACAGCGTGACCAGGGGAGGGTCAGAGATAGAGGAAGATACAGACTCTGAAATAGGCTCCAAGCTCTGAGCTAGCAGTCAGCACAGAGCCCGACACGGGGCTCGAACCCATGAACCGCGAGATCATGACCTAAGCGAAAGTTGGACGCTTAACCGACTAAGCCACCCAGGCGCCCCGAACCAATTCTAACTTTGAGGGCAGGCGGTGGACACTTCCACAGATGTTAAAAACTTCTACATTTCTCAAGCAAGCAAATCCTGAATCTGGGCAGGTTTTCCAGACATCTCCTTCCTCAAGTAAAGAATTTTAAACAAAAAACTATAGTTGGCAGACCTGACACTTTTTGTTGGGGAATAAGGAAAAATCAAGTAACCATCACCTATATATTCTGAACATTTCTCTTCTCCCATCAGATATTAAATTTCCCTGCAAGGGCTATTCTGGAAGCAGAGAGTAAATTACACGCTTGATCTTCCAATTAACCCATAATATACCTCCCTATAGGCAAGCCATCTGCATCACTTCTAAAATTTGGTCCAGGTCCTGATTTTTGGCCACTTCGCTCTACCAGGACAATCTTCAAGCACGTTCTCCCAAATGCTCTTGGCAAAGAAGGGCACGGGCAGAACATCAGGTGATGCTCTGTGGGAAAGGGTGATAACTGCTCTTCCATGAATCAGTTTCAAAGGTAATTAGTACAATACTCCCAAGATGTAGAAAGAAAGTCCATAATAATTCATGATTATCCACAAAAGAGGGATTATTCAAATAGGTAGATTTCTTTAAACTGCAGGGTGATGAGTTCCTAGTTTATTACATACAGTAACATAGAGGGTTATTTTATTTAAAAACTAACAAGCGTCCTTGGATTCATCTTTGAGATTTCAGGTCCCATGGTGCCTGGCTACAGTAGAAAAACAAGGCTTCGACCCTGGACGTGGCTTGAACACCAATTTCACTATTTAAGCAAATCCCTTCCCCTCATGAGATTTCAGTCACCCCATCCACAAAGGAAATTTTACTGCACTTACCGCTTCAGGTTGCCTCATGTCTATATTTTGCTCACCTCTATAATATCAAGATAGGAAAAAGAACAATAAAAACATCTAACTAATAATCACTCTGCTATTTAAGCTGAAAAGCCTCAGAATCCAAGAATGAGTCTAAGGACAGGACAGTGACACAGTGCACACGAAGGACACAGCCACCACCAGCCTCTCTCAGGCACATGTATGTGGAGTGAGAGGCCCTGGACACACACTGCACTTTTTCTTTCTTTTTTAACGTTTGTTTATTTTTGAAGGGGGTAGAGAGAGAGAGAGAGAGAGAGAGAGAGAGAGAGAGAGAGAGAAAGCATGAACAGGTGAGGGACAGAGGGAGAGAGACACACAATCTGAAGCAGGTTCCAGGCTCTGAGCTGTCAGCACAGAGCCCGTCCCGGGGAACAAACCCACAGACTGTGAGATCATGACCTGAGTTGAAGTCAGATGCTTAACCGACTTGAGCCACCCAGTCACCCCATCCACACGTCTGATCAAAGACGAGAGAGAGTTGTGACTTCTTGAGCAAATGTTCCTTATTTCCAGCCAGCTTAATCTAAATTAGCAGTTCTCAATTTGGGGGGAGGGAGGGTTTCAGGATCCCTTTTTACTTTTAAAAATTGAGGACCCCAGAGGGGGGATGGGCATGGAGGGCACTTGTGGGGATGAGCACTGGGTGTTATATGGAAACTAATTTGACAATAAACTATTTGTAAAAAAAAAAAAAAAAAAAATTTGAGGACCCCAAAAATCTTTTATGTGAGTCACATCCATGGATATTAACTGAGCGCATCACAGTCCCTCATTTCTAACTATATTACATAAAGCTACAGTAAGTGAAACAGTATGGTGATGGCATGAGACACACAGATCAATGGAACAGATTAGAGAGCCCAGAAATAAACCGTCCATTTATGGACAATTTCTAACAAAGGAGTCAAAAATATACATTGGGGAAAGAACAGTCTCTTCAAGAAATGGTGCTGTGAAAACGGGACAGCCACATGCAAAAGAATGAAAGTGGACCCCTGTCTTACACCATACACAAAAATTAACTCAAAATGGATTAATGACTTAAATATAAGCCCTGAAACTATACACGCCCTACAAGAAACATAAGCTGTAAACTCCCTGCCTTAGCAATGATTTTTTGAATCTGACACCAAAAGCAACAAAAGGAAAAATAAGTAAGTGGGATTACATCAAACTTAAAGACTTCTGCACAGCAAAGGAAACCATCAACAAAATTAAAAGGCAAGCTATCGGGTGGGAGAAAATACCTGCAAATCATGTATCTGGTAAGGGACTAATATCTAAAATATATAAAGAACTCATACAACTCAAAAGCAAAAGAAACCAACAATTGATTTAAAAATGGGCAGACAAAACTACTAGGTATTTATCCAAGGGATACAGGTGCACTGTTTCAAAGGGGCACATACACCCCAATCAATCTTTATAGCAACACTATCAACAATAGCCAAAGTATAGAAAGAGTCCAAGTGTCCATCAACGGATGAATAAAGATGTGGTGTATATATACACAATGGAGTATTACTTGGTAATCAAAAAGAATGAATTTTGCCATTTGTAACTACGTGGATGGAACTGGAGGGTATTATGCTAAGCAAAATTAGTCAGAGAAAGGCAAATATCATATGGCTTCACTGATATGAGGCCTTTAAGATACAAAACAGATGAACATAAGGGAAGGGAAAAAAATAATATAAAAACAGGGAGGGAGGCAAAAACATAAGAGACTCTTAAATTAGGAGAACAAAAAGAGGGTTATGGGAGGGAGATAGGCTAAGTGAGGGGCATTAAGAAATCTACTCCTGAAACTATTGCTGCACTATATGCTAACTAACTTGGATGTAAATTTAAAAAATAAACTAAATAAAAATTTTTTAAAAATGGGCAGAGACATTTTTCCAAAGATATACAGATGGTCAGTGAGCACAAGAAATGATGCTCATCATCATTAGTCATCGGAGAAATGCAAATCAAAACCGCAACGGGGCGCCTGGGTGGCTTAGTCGGTTAAGCGTCCGACTTTCNGACAAAAAATAAAAACTGTTGGCAAGGATGCGGAGAAAAGGGAGCCCTCGTGCACTGTACTCAGGAATGCAAACTGGTGCAGCAACTGTAAAAAACTGTATACAGCTTCCTCAAAAAATTAAAAATGGAACTAACATACGATCCAGCAGTTCCACTTCTGGGTATTTATCCAATGAAAATGGAAATGCTAACTCCAAAAGATAATGTGCACAACCNCACAGAATATTATTCAGCCATAAAAAAGAATGTTCCCTGCTTACGTACTCTCTCTGTCTACAAGTAGTAGCTCCTCTCTACATCTGCTAGTCCTACATTCTTCAAGGTTGCCTTCACCACTTCTAGTGGTTAATCTCGTGTTACCAGCTAATAATTCTTCATATTAAATTTCCCCGTTCAAATTACTAGTATGGTTTCTTTCCCCTGAATGGATCCTAAACCCTAAATGATACCATCATCCATCTGTAAAACTTAAAAGAGAATGCCTATTTCCTAAATCACTAAGAAAATTAAAGCCCAGGGCATTATAGCCCATTTAGGAAATGAGAGGAATCAGTGAGAAAGCATAAAACATGATCACAAAGACCAAAGTCAGTAATTAACATAAAAGCAAATGGATTAGTCTCCCCTATTAAATTGCAAAAACTTTCCAAATGGGCTGAAATATAAAATCCAAGACATGCTGTTTAGAGACAACAAAAAATTATATAAAAGTAAAAAAAAAAAGATAAACAACTTATCAGGCAAATATAAACAAAAAAAGAATATTCCGATCTCAAAGAAGTAAAGTATAAAGGACAAAAAGAGTAACCTGATAGATGACTATGTCTTCTTATTAATGATCCCCAAAAAACACAAGTATTTACATACTGAGCAACTGTATCAAAATATACAAAGCAAAAGCACCAAACAAGATAAAATTGAGAGAACGAACTATCTAGAAGCCTTTCAGACACTATTAGTCTATAGTAGTTTACACCCAAAAATAAGAAAATAAAATTTGAATCATATAAAGTGCTTGAATACATGTTCACCTCTGTCTCACACAAACTGAATAAACCTTCATTTAAAATATCCACAGCACGCTTTTTTAAAATGCTAGGCCCCAAAACCTCAACCAAGCCTGCTTCAGATTCTGTGTCCCCTCTCTCTCTCTGTGCCTCCCCAACTCAGGCTCTGTTTCTCTCTGTCTCAAAAATAAATAAACATTAAAAAAAATTATTTAAAAAAATGTTTAAATTAATCTACCGGATTCCAAGAGTTCAAAGAAATGTTTCTTGTTGGAAAAATCGATTGCTGTGTCATCAACAAATTAAATGGGAAAAACCTACACAACCATCTTACGAGATACCCAGAAAGTATATGTGACTAAATTCCAGAGCTGATCCTAATTCAGAGTTTCTAAAAACTAAAAATAGACGGGTATTTCCGTTCCAGATAAAGAAGAGCTCAAAACAGCCAACCTCAAAGTAAAATATTATAGACGTTCCCATGAAAATCAGAAACAAAACAAGAACGTCTGCCATCATCGTCATTTAAAACTGTTCTAAACATTTGTGCCAACAAAACATGCAACAGAAAGGAAACAACCAGAAGAAACGTTACTGTGATTCACAGATGATAAAGTGTTTCCTAGGGGCGCCTGGGTGGCTCAGTTGGTTAAGCATCCGACTTCGGCTCAGGGCCATGATCTCACAATTCGTGGGGTCGAGCCCCACGTCGAGCTCTGTGCTGACAGCCAGCTCAGAGCCTGGAGCCTATTTCAGATTCTGTGTCTCCCTCTCTCTCTGACCCTCCCCTGCTCACGCTGTCTCTCTCTCTCTCAGAAATAAATAAAACATTAAAAAAAAAAAAGATAAAGTGTTTCCTAGAAAACCCATGTAAAATTACTGAAAAAAGTGCTAGAACTAAGTGACTAGGTAGCTAGAAAAATACAGAGTCTGAGGAGATCACAGACCGATTACTGCCCATGCGCCCGCACCTGCCCGCACCAGGACTGCCTCTATCCTGGTTTGAGTCTGTATTACTGTTCACTTCCCATTACTTTCATGCTCAACTAGGTGGCTTCCCCAGCCGTCAGCTTGGGGAAATGTTAAGCGGTATGACCACAGGAGGTTTCTAAAGCAAATCTGATCATGTAATGCCTTTGCTCAGAATGTTCTCATAGCTTCCCATGATAGAATAAAAACCAAATTTCTTACCAAGGCCTTCTACATATGCCCTTACACACCCACCAGACTTTACTCAAATGCTGTTCTTGACACCCAGCACATGGCCTTCCTCTCCCCTCCTCAAACACCCCAATGGGGCTCTGCAGCATTGCTCTTCTCCACATCCTATCTTAAATGTTACCTCCTCAAAGAGCTCTTCTGTACATCCTACCTAAAGTCACCACCCAGTCACTGTCACCCATCACCCTATTTTTAATTCCCTCCATAGAATCAAAGTGCATGATCTGACACTTTTCCCTGTATGTTGAGTATCTCCTCCCACTAATGTCACCTCCATGAGAGCAAGAAATCTGTCTTAACTTATCTCCCGCACTTCAGTAAGTAGCTGGCGCTTAAGAAGAGTCACTCAATAAACATCTGAATTTCAATCACCCATCATTCCCAACAGACTGTAAGCTCCACAAACCAGGAGTCATGCCTACTTTACTCACTGTTCTATCTTCACGACTCTGATACTGGGTGGTTAATAAATTAGCTAATAAGCGAATAAATCCCTCCTTCCCTCCTTGTAATCTCCAGGATTAACATTGGGAAATATTCCTGGTAAGTCCAACACACTGTTGGTCTATACTGAACTTGTAGCCAGCTAGTAACTACCCCAAATGATTTCATGTGAATTACAAAGTCCGGTCTTCCCACTTCTAACAATTACCCAAATTCTACGCTTGTGTAGAATTAACTTGTTAAGATAAACACAAAGCTTTAATAAAGTGTGATAGCCTGACTGAAATTAATCTTCAACATGCCTCTGTCAAAAAGACATTTAAGAGAGTGTAACAGGCCAATAAAAATTAACTCTTCTGAGTCCTAATCCATAAACTAACTGAGTAGCTGGGCAAAGAAGAGACCTTCTTAAAGTTATACTGGGTG
>NW_027530179.1:4421467-4470608 GCF_008692635.1 Crocuta crocuta
ATCTGAGGTATTAAAATGTTAATCCACCCTGTCAGTGTACAGAGAAATGAGCACTCTGTGCTGAACCTAACGAGGCCACAAAAGGACTGCCTCTTAAGAATTAAGATACTGGATCGCCATCCTGATTACCCCAGAGTCAACTCATTAAATATGACACAGACTACATACTTGCTGGTTTGTGGGCACTCTAAGTATCTAATTACTTCAAACAAAAGGCTACACTCTCAATTTTTTATATTTTGTTTTTATTCAAGAGTTTACTCACAGGCAGCACTTTAAAATCAGGCTTTTAAAATTAAAGGCCAAAACTAAAAAATTTTTGCGAATATGACACTGCTAAAAGAATGATCGTCTTAATAATTTAAACCCTAAAACGTCTTGTGGAGTTAAAGTCTTTATACATAGACTGTGTAAGATCGATATCATTTAAAGTAAACAACTCAAAAACCACAGATTGTGGGCAAATTTGTCAATGAAGATAATCATCAGTTTCAGCCTTCCAGAGTATGAAAACCAGCAATTAATTCATCCTGTGACAGAATATAAACTATGCTTCAGAATTTGGACTTTAAACCCTCTTTCTCCAGCAGCAGATCGGCATATCTATGCTGAAGTTCTTTCTCTCTTTCCTGTTGTCGCTGAACATCTTCTTTTAGACACTTGAAGAGATAAAAATATTAAATAATTATTTCACATGTAAGCACACACTGAAAATGAACAATATCTTATGGTACTTTATCATCTTATGAACAGCAAAATTCAGTCATGATTCTTAAGAGAGAAGTATTCCCCAGGGAAACAAGAAAGAACAACTACTTATGCTATAAAGCCAGTACAGCAACCGTTCTTTGGTCATATGACTGCCATCGTGTTGGGGAATCTCTGCTATCTCAACTACACAAGCCGCTGCTGCTCTATCAGTACCCACAAATGCACCTCAACAAGCCCCGTATCCAGGCAGGGACTATCACGCACACTTCAAAAATCAAGTTAAGCCAAATCTGGCCACAGCAATTTCATGCAATGACCAGCTATATTCCCAGTGTCCTAAATTACAAAAGAGACAATGGCTGTATGTACCTCAAAGAGCTGTAAGAATGAGATGCAATTAAGTTTCAGGGGGACAAATCACAATGGTTACTTATTCTATTTCACAGTGTATCTATATACAAACCAGAAAATCAGTAAAAGAAAAGCCACTGTATCCACCACTGGACTGGTCTATCCATCTATACACAGACAATTCTAGGTAAGAAAGTCAAAAAACTCCAGGCTCTCACTGAAAAAAAGCCAGACAGTATCAGCTTCAGAAATAAATCTGCACAGGAAAAAGAAAAAACAGGAAACCCCTGGTAATTTTTTGCAGTTCTCTTCTCAAGCAATGCTGCAAAGTAATGATGTTACCTCTAGCCTCCGGGGAATAGCAGAATCCTCATGCTTCTTGAGTTCTTCAAAAGTGCGTAACTCCAAGTAAGCCTGCTCAATTTGGTCCCATAAGTCATTCAACTGTTTCATGAGCCCCATAGCACGAGACTGGTAACCCCCAAGCAAAATTTTCATCTTCTTTTCCATCTTTGCAGCTCTCTTGGCTTCGGTGGTCATGTGACCCCTGTTTATCTGGGGGGGGAGGGGGCAGGGAGAGGGAAGGGGAAGATCACATCAGCAGACATGAGAAAAGCAGGCTAAATAACAAATAAAGGCATTATTGGCTCCTCTACCTCCTCAAAGCCAAGGTACATTAGAATTCCTCATACGTTAGCTACCATAACACAAAATTTGGCCTAAGAAGGATTTGTCTTGCACTAGAAGGATTGTACAGTTCATTCCCAAATAATCTTTTTTTAAAAATTTTTTTAATGTTTGTTTATTTTTGAGAGAGTGACAAAATGTGAGCGGGGGAGGGTCAGGGAGAGAGAGGAAGACACAGAATCCGAAGCAGGCTCCAGGCTCTAAGCTGTCATCACAGAGCCAGATGTGGGGCTTGAACCCACGAACTGTGAGATCATGACCTGAGCTGAAGTCGGCCACTTAGCCGACTAAGCCACCCAGCCATTCCCCAAATAATCTATTTATAATAACCTCACCTCAGCCATAATTCAATTTCAAAGCAGGTTTGAATTTCAGAGTGTAAGAAAAACTAATCTGTACTTCTGAAAATAACTTCTGCTATCATTAATCTACACTGATTTGGGGACTGGCAGAGACCCAGCTTCACCATCTTCATCCCCAAAATGCACTGTGATCTAACACAATGGCCACAGCTAACACCCCTGTATGATATACAGGGAAGTTGTTACAAGAGTAAATCTGAAGATCACAAGAGAAAACATTTTTCTTCCCTTCTCTTTTTTCTTCCTTTTCTTTATATTTTATCTACATGAGATGAGAGATGTTAACTGAGTCTACTGTGATAATCATTTCACAGTATATGTAAGTCAAACCATCATCCTGAAGTCTTAAGCTGATATTATGATGAATGTCAATTATTTCTCAATAAAAGTAGAGAAAATGCACTTCTATATTATACATCCAGTATATTATTAATAACTGAATAATGTCCAATTAATGCACCATAGTTGTAATCAAACTGTAACCCCCTCAAACTATAAAACTACTGGTTATTTTTATAATGTTATAATTCTAAACTTGGCATAAAACCCATAAGGGAAAAACAATTTCACATTTGGCAACGAAAAAAATCTTTAGTTTTTGTAAAGTGAAAAGACACCATAAAACTGAGAGCTGGTAGTTTTCTTATTAAATATGTATACTGGGCACTGATGGGCTGCCTCCTCAGCTCATTCTAAAATTAGGGGGAAAGAATTCAAAATATATAAACTCATGAAAGAACAGAAGGGACAACTAGCAAAAGCAAGATATCAACAAAATTCTAGAGCTGATGCAGGACACAGAAGGCCCCAGTTGAGAGAGAGAGAGAGAGTCCAAGGAGAGACGGATGAGAAGGGAAAAGGTGTGTAATGCAGAATCCCATTCACGTGACACCTACACTAGGTATATATTCTACGTCCCATATAGAACCATTTCATATTTTAAAGTGATACGCAAATGCACATACAACACAACTGTGTGCTCAAAGCCTTAAGAGTAAGTATTAAATTGTGTTAGTTTCTTATCCGTCTATCTTCCTTTCCTCCCTCGCTCCCTCCTTCCCCTTACTTGGCCTCTATCCACTCTCTCCCACTCTCCCTCAAGGGGATTTCATCAAGTGACTCCAAAACTAAGTAGTTTCAAGATAACTGTACACCTAAATGATAATCCATAATTCACAACAATGTAACTATAAACAAGGAAGACCATGTGACAATGTAAATACTTTTTTTTTTTTTATTTCTGGGAGAGAGAGAGAGAGACAGCGTGAGCAGGGGAGGGTCAGAGAGAGAGGGAGACACAGAATCTGAAAAAGGCTCCAGGCTCTGAACTAGCCATCAGCAAAGAGCTCGACGCAGGGCTTGAACCCACGAACTGTGAGATCATGACCTGAGCCGAAGTCGGACACTCAACCAACTGAGCCACCCAGGAGCCCCAATACTTTTTTTTCTAAGATACCAAATGTGGGATAAATAGGGATAAAGATAAACAGAAATGGTACCATGGATAAATGTCAAATGCAAAATCAATGATAGGAAAAACTGTACATACGATGTTTTATTAAAGTATTTAGAAATCTAGGGGCGCCTGGGTGGCTTAGTCGGTTAAGCGTCCGACTTTCGCTTAGGTCATGATCTCGCGGTTCGTGGGTTCGAGCCCCGCGTCGGGCTCTGTGCTGACTGCCAGCTCAGAGCCTGGAGCCTGTTTCGGTCTGTGACTCCCTCTCTCTCTGACCCTCCCCTGCTCACGCTGTCTCTCTCTCTCCTAGAAATAAATAAAAATATTTAAAAAAAAAAAAAAAAAAAAAGTATTTAGAAATCTAGTCACCAAAACAAACATACAGTTTTCCAAAATAACTCTGAAACATCCACTTCAACGCCTAACATCCGATTTAAAAACTTTGCAATACTTTATGGTTAGAATATATAAGAACACCAAAAAATGAAAATGTTCCTAGGGGTGCCTGGGTGGCTCAGCTGGGTAAGCATCCAACTCTTGGTTTCGCCTCAGGTCATGATCTCACGGTTCCATGAGTTCGAGCCCCCTCATCAATCATCTCGCTGACAGTGCAGAGCCTGCTTGGGACTCTCTCTCTCTCTCTCTCTCTCTGCCCCTCCCTCCCTCTCTCCCTCAAAATAAGTAAGTAGATAATAAATAAATAACAAAACAAAACCAAAAGACTCCTCAAAACACAAAGTACAGTTGAGACTTGAACAACACACGTTTGAACCGCCCGGGTCCTCTTACATGGATTTTCTACAGTACTATAAATGTATTTGCTCTTATAATTTTAATAACATGTTCTTTTCTCTAGCTTACTTTACTGTAGGAATACAGTGCATAATATGTATACAATAGAAAATAAGCGTAAATTGACCATTTATGTTATCAGGAAGGTGCCCCAGTCACTAAGGTTATTAACATTTAAGTTACTTTTACTGCAAAAGTAACACTTCATACCTATCCATCTCCAGCTTAGTTTATTAAAAGTCAAAGTCAAGTAAAAATAAACCTGTGGGGTGGGGAAGAAGGAACATGCTGCATGTACATGCCTTGCCTTAAAATGTGAGATGGATCTAAAATTAAAATACAGCTTTTTAAAAAACATTTATATCTTCAGGATTTTATAAAAGTTAATAAGCTTTTATTCCTCTGCAATTCATTTGAAGACTAATCCAAGAATAAACAATGTCCTCTATAAAGAAGCCACCTTCCTCTAAGAGATAACAAATCAAAAGGAGTCCCATGGCAGTGTAGGTCTTCAAAGGAAACACTGTGTGAAGTCGAGGCAGCACAGGTTAGTAGGGGTGTGAGTCTCTTCCCTCGCAGCACAGCCGCACCCAACTGTTCTGCAGTTGATGCAAGTTATTTAACCTGCCTCCATTTCTCCATCAGTGAAATGGCAATCACTGCTAAGTTATTATGAAGCTTAAATAAGATAATGTACTTTTACGGTAAAAGACCTTAGCCACCCAGTGACTGGCACAGAGTAAGCAGTTAACAAATGGGAGCTCTAATTACAATTATTTCATATGCACTAAGAGTTTAACATTTTGCTCTCCTTTCTAATGGAACAAGGAACTAATGATGAGGCTTTAAAACCTTCTTTAAAATTCCAATTTTAATTTTAAAAATGACTTGGAATCCTTGCTGGAAATAAAACAAGGAAAAATAGCTGTTCCTTCTTGAAGAGACACATACTGAAACACATCTTCTCAAGCCAATGGTTTTCAATCCCAGCTAAACTTTAGAATTACCTATAGAACTTTAAAAATCCACCAGTGCCAGTGCCCTAAACCCAGAGACCCTTATTTAAATGGTCTCAGACCTTGGTATTTTTAAAGCCCCCAAATGATTCTACTGGACAATCAGGACAGAGAATCTGTTTCACCCACTGTCATTACAGAAGATGGATATCAGCTGTTTCAACTGAACTAGACCCACCAAAAAGTCCTCACTCCCAATAATAATAACTGAACAACTAAATTGAGGAGTTGCATGCAGTTCCTTAAATATAATTCAGCATGTCCTAAAATAGTCTAACCCCAGTGGATTCAAACAGACATTCCAAAAAACCTTACCAGCACAGAATTTCAAATTAATACATATAGCACATTTTAAAAAACAGACATAACAAATTTTCATTTTCACTGGTCAAGATAATCCACTTAGCTATACACTGCACTCCATGGATATTCAATTTCCAATTTGGTGCAACAGCATAATACTTATATTCCAACAGTGTGTAATTAGTCATCAAGGCACATTTACTATGACTGGTACCTTGTATCTGAGGATTACCTTGCCTCGTACAGCTGAGTCAAGATTTTTGATAGTTTGCTTCCCAAACTAACAAAGATTTTAAAACTACTAAGTTGTTAGCTTCCATTTCATGCCAACAATTTTAGTTAATTTAGCTCAAGCTTCATATAAAATCTTCTGGCTTGAATACTGTGCTAAGATTCCAAGCAAAAATGGAAATAAATGATACCAAAAAAAATTAAGCACAGGAAAAAATTAATTTGGTCAAATAACTATATAAATTTAGTCACTAAAAATATAAATAAGAAATTAAATGCAGCTTTTAATACTCATTTTAAGCTCAGTTACCTTACATCTATCATCTCATCATTAAAATGTGAAGGAAAATATCTATACACTTTGTAAAATGTTCAACCTATGACGTGCTGTAGGAGGGAAAAAACTAACAAATGAAGACTGGCCTTTTTCTAGCTAAGAAATCCCAAGCATGAAATGCATATGCAAATTAGTCCAACCCCCCTCCCCACTCATACACCACACCTTACAGTTTAAAATACGAAAAATCAGGGGTACCTGGGTGACTTAGTCGATTGACCGTCCAACTCTTGATTTAGGTTCAGGTCATGATCCAAGGGATCCAAGGGCTGTGGGATCAAGCCCTGCATCTAGCCTCATTACTTAATATTCTCTCTCTCTCTCCCTCTGCCCCCTCCCACACTTGCTCACTCTCTCTAAAATTAAAAAAAAAAAAAATTTTAAAAAGTAAGATTTTAAAATACAAAAAATCAGGAAAAACCAGGCTCTGATTTGATCAAAATCAAGTTTCTAAACCTTTTTTAAAAAAGTAGGGGAGCCTGGGTGGCTCAGTCAGTTAGGCATCTGACTTCAGCTCAGGTCATGATCTCACAGTCCATGGGTTCAAGCCCCGCATAGGGCTCTGTGCTGACAGCTCAGAGCCTGGAGCCTGCTTCAGATTCTGTGTCTCCCTCTCCCTCTGCCCCTCATCCACTCACTGTCTCTCAAAAATAAATCAATGCAAAAAAAATATTTTTAAGAAAATATATATATTAAGTATTAGCAACTGCCCTTCCTGAAGGACGACTTATTGTAAACAAAACAATACTGGCTTAAGGAGCTTGGATGGTACATTAGAGCTGACTTACAAGAAGTTCTCAAAAAAAATTTTAAAATCCTTATCTGTACTTAAATTATTCTTAAAATTATTCTTAAAACATCTAACAGAGGATTATCTGGGTGGCTCTGTCAGCTGAGCATCTGGCTTCAGTGCATGTCCTGATCTCATGGTTCGTGAGTTCAAGCCCCACATGTGGCTTGCTGCTGTCAGTGCAGAGCCCACTCCAGATCCTCTGTCCCCCTCTCTGTCCCTCCCCTGCTCATGTGGGCACTCACGCTCTCGCTCTCCCTCTCTCTCACACACAAATATCAACAGAGACAGTAGTGGAGACAGGATTAAATACTTTGTTAACCTGTCACCAGACAAATCTATCAAATAGGGTTATAATGGAAGTTTATGCTTTAAATATGTATCAACACAAAATTTCTAATAACCTTAAATAAAATTCACCATTAGGAAATTAAAGTAGGCAACACTTGATATAATTAAAGCTGACTACGTCCAAAATGAAAGAGTAAGATTCAATTCAAAAGAGATGAATGAGAATGTATCTACATGTAAATGTGTAGGGACACCAAGCTGACAAATTTCATGTACCATAACTCTTTTATAATACAATGTCTGGAATCTGATTCAAAATAATGGGGAAGGGAGACTAACATATGAAAACAAGAGTGGCTTTGAGTTGATAGAGCTGGATGATAACACTTGAGGACTCATTAAACTAATCCACTTTAGGGTATATTTGAAAACTCCCATAATAAAAGGTTTTATAAAATTCAAATTCAAGAACTACTGCAGAAGCTATTTTGTTAAGACTGTATACCACAAACCATGAAACATCAATACAATGAAATATAAGAGACATCAAAATTCACAAGTATGTCAACGATTTTAGCACACCAGAATGTATATATGAAATGTTAAATTAAAATCCACAGTTATGTTAAAATCCATTCATACTAACCAAAATCTGAACCTTAAGTCTCACTCAATCTCTCTGCGAAAATCAACCCATGTCTCAAATTTCAGACAGTCATCAAACTTTTAGAATAAAAACTCAGGCACCCTGCTGTTCAAGGTAACAGTTACTTCTTGATATGTGAAAGTATCAAACCAAGTTTAATCCAATTTAGACAACACTAACATGGTTAACAGACCTGAAGAGATCTAGGACAGATTTCCCATTCACTAAAACTTGCTATTTGCTAGGCACAACCAGTATCTCATTTAATCTTAATCTCAACTCTCAGTTCCATGAGATAAAAACTATTACCCATCCTAATTTTACAGGTAACTAAGGAAATACGAGGCTCAGAGAGGTTAAGTTAACTTGCCCTAGGCCACACAGCCACTAAGTGATGAAGCTGTGAAGTATGTCCTACCTAAAAGTTCAACGCACTAGGCCACACCACTAATAAACGGAACGTCTTCTCTGCCTCAGCCCCTGAAATGCAAACATGCCTGAAGAAATTCAAGCTGTGGGACTAAATGGCTTAATGCCATCAGACAGTTCCCTGAAAAACAAGTTATTCTAGACACATGTAAACAAGATCTTAATTAATGGATCTGCCCATCACTATTTCCCTGACTGAGACATTAACCTACAAGAATTTTATTTGACTCCTGAGAAAAGCTTTGACCTTCCTCAGCTTATACTGTTCAATTCCTAATTCTTTTACTCTTAAACTATAAAATTATAAGATCACAAACATTTCTCAGAAAAATTTTACAGGGGGAAAAAGGTTATTTAACAACTTCTCAAGAAGTTGGGCAGAATATAACTAGCATAATTGGGGATTTCACCAAACCAGATCTTTGCCACAACTTTATGAGCGCAAGTGACCAGGTTTTTTTTAAATGATACTTACTATATATTATTAAATTAACAAAGTAGTACATGGTGATTCCAATTCAGTTCTAAACATCTTCCTCCTCCACACACACATTAATATATACACACACATATACATATCCCTCAAAATGTATAAGGCAATTATGTCTGGACGGTAGGCTTCTTTTCAAATTGTTTTTTAATTTCTTTTTAAATTTTCTACAAAGTACAGGTATTATTTTTAGAAAAACGCCTAAAAATGTTATTTTTTAAATGCATAGAAGAGAAACTGTCTAAAAAAGACTGGCCAGAGACCAATGGAAAACTGATGGTCCCCAGGAGATGAATCAGTGGAACCATAAGTGTTTCCTCGGGTCATTACAAAAGGGGGCTGTATGGGACTTATAAAAGTGTAATTGTTACTTTCAAACTCACTAAGTTTGTTAAGGTTACTAAGCTTAAGTAATTCCAAAATAAACACATTATCCTTGGGTCTCCAATACTGTCTTCAGTTAAAGTCTGTTACAGTGAGGTTCAGAAACATTAAGAGCATCCCTCAGTGAAACTCTTGCTTGGAGGCCCAGAATATAACTTTATACCACTGGAAAAACAGGTTTAAGGATACCCAAAATAAATACAGAGTAGATGGCAGCTCCACTTCCTAGTCCATCATTTAGCAATACGATCCTATAGTAGTAACGATGCGGTTCAGCCACCGAAATGTTTGCAAACAACACGAGCCCATCAGAGCCTTTCCTTTCATCTCTACACTACTCACTAGCATTAAACTGTATCAGTGAACCTTCTCTACCCCAATGAGATGCAGGTCCAAGTGCGTGATTATGGCTAGCATGTATCAGAGTCAGCATCCACCAGACTACATCCCTGTAAAGCAAGCTAAGCAGTAAGGCAAAACACCTTACCAAAAACCTTTCCAAGAACTGTTGGAACAGTAATACCAACAAAGCAATACCAAGAGTACTGTACGTCTGCACGAGTTAGGAAATGAAATACATCAACTGCATGAAAGAAAATCAACTCAATGTTGACGCCTAACAGAAGGAACACGACTGTACCAAGGAGATCAGCTCTGGAGTTTTGTTTTTTTTTTTTAATATTTTTATTTATTTCTAGGAGAGAGAGAGAGACAGCATGAGCAGGGGAGGGTCAGAGAGAGAGGGAGATACAGACTCTGAAATAGGCTCCAGGCTCTGAGATGGCAGTCAGCACAGAGCCTGACACGGGGCTCGAACTCACGAACCGCGAGATCATGACCTAAGGGAAAGTCGGACACTTAACCGACTAAGCCACCCAGGCGCCCCAGCTCTGGAGTTCTTGATAGAAACAAGCAAGAAATCTGTCAGTGCCTTTAAGGGTCAAAGCAAAGAGCAGAATTTGAGAAAGGGAGCATTCCAAAGTACTAGAAACTTCTCTCCTGTGTCCATGTCACCCCTCCCCCCTCCACACACGCACAAGAGAACATAAACCTGCCGAGTTACTTCAACATAACAGTCCTCCAACCAGATTTGCCCAACAACTTGATCCTTACCATCAACTTTCACTCTTTACAGTATTAAGGGAATTTTTTCCTATGTAAAAATATCTGACTTTATAAAGAAAATCACTGAGAAAATAGGACCCATTGTACAGCCAATTTTGCTGAAATATAACCACTCAGTCAAGTCAGGGGTACTCATAAGAACTCCACAAGTGCACCGGGAAAGATGTGTTATCTTGTGTGTTTTAAGTTACTTTATTTCCAAGAAGTCGATGTTACATAATATTTCTTGACTGAGGTGACTGTGCCAGTAAAATACAGAGAGAAGTATTACTTCTGGACCTAGTTTCTACCTCTAAGGAAAGCCTTTCCATTTTTATAGCTAACATGACAAAATCTACTTTTCAGCCAAACTTCCTCAACACAGCAGTTTAGATACTATTTCAAATACTATTAAATTTAATAGCAGGCCTAAATTCAGACTTCTCATTTCACTTTTGCACCTACTGGAAATTATTTCACTCAAAATAATTATGTCTTCAGATGATTTCCTATTTCCACTTCAAGTGGAAACAAATTAGAACACTTCAAATTCTATTTGCACTTCCCAAATCCAGTAATGACTCATTTATCTGGCATCATCAGAAAATGAGGTTCTCCTGCACATGAAGCATTTTCCAGATAACTGAAGTCCACGAGAGCATGGAGCTTGTCCACTTTGTTTCTGTGATATTCCCAGGGGCTGGAACAAGGGCAGGCGCACATTAGATGCTCAGTACTAGTCACTGAACACACGATCACATCAAGTACAATAAATCCTTTTTATTTTTTACCATTTGGTAAAAACTGACCTATTATTTTAGGCATCCCTCTTTAAAAATAAACAGCAGTGAACAGAAATTAACCATTTCTTTTTAAATCTGGGGCACCACTACAGACAGCCATTGCTCTGCTCTCCTACCACACACCCATAATACCTTCAGAAGGGATTTAAATAGCCTCGACATGCTATGCTTTCTAACTTTTCCTTTTCTGATATTAGCGATCATTTCTGTTTGCTGTTGCCTTGTTTTACCCACAAATGTATGGCACAGTTCTAAAATTAATCCTGCTGCCAAAGCAGAAAAGAACACATGAACTTGGTTACAATTCAGAAGTCTCTCCCACTTACTTCTGACCTGGGACTACATTCTGATTCCATTTATTTAACAGACTCCTTACACCACCCACCACATTCTACATAAAACCTGAGATGGTTCTATTAGTTTTAAGTGAGTATCTCAAGGGTTTTCATTTAAACTCTACATTTCAAATACTAATCATGAGTAATGGCTCAAAGACCCAGCTCCAATATAAACCTCAGGGCATATTTTTAATCCATTTAGGAGACACCAACCACGACAAAGCTGGATTTCATCTGGCTTGATACACTGTGATAGGCCCATAATTTAGAGTCACTGTTCCCAAATTCATGGCAGCAAGACTCAAACATACTGGCAGCCAGGGTGTACTGTGCTTGCACAGAAAAGCATATCTCCCTGAACCTAAGAGTGGAAAGAATAATTTAAGTATAGCATTTAGTTTATATAATACAACTGGAGTTCCTTCCCCACAACAAACTTTGAATAATGTTTATAATTTAGCAATCAACTGAAATGATGAAAGAATTACCACAATTGAAATAAAATATTTATGTATTTCAAACCAGTAGAATTGTGTCTTCAAAAACTAAAATAAGCTAACACAAACCTAGTTCTGAATTAGGGATGGATACAAATAAAATGGGGTATTTGTTTATTTGGGTTTTTGAGTCTCTTTTCTTCTTTTTAAAGATTTAATGAACTTTCATTTGAAATAAGTGTAGTTTACTAAATTAAAGGATTTGATTACATATTCTTTAAAAGTAACTAGCTGGGTAAACAATAGAGTAAGTTATCCAGAAGTCAAGAAAAGAAAAATCACTTCAGACTGTTTTATGAATATTCTTCCAAAATCACCAATCCTTCAACAAAAATAGTTCAACGGAAGATTTCAGTTCCTGGTACTGAACTGAACAAAGAGAACCACATGTTTTTAATGGTTGCTCATAAACGACCCAAATAAATCTCCAAAAGAACAGCAGTGGTTCTTTCTGTATTTTTCCCTTCAAAACTCACAAGACCAATTCAACATAAAAATAAAAATTACTGTACTTTATGGCACCACTCACTTCGTGACACATTTATTTGCTGTCATGAAAGTTAGTGCCTCAACAAAGTAAATGAGAGTTAGGGAAAAAAACTTTTTTTATATTTTAAAGAGCACAAAATGTCCTTACCACGTGGGGCAGAAAAAGCTTACCCACCTCAAATATGAAGATTTTCAAACTAAGTGAGAGACCAAAGTATTTATATATAAAGGTTACAAGAAAGCTTTCCAAATAGCTTTCTAATCAATTACAATGCTGACCTTAGATCAGGATTACACTGCTAACTACCATTTATAAATAAACGAAGCCAACACAACAGAAAATGTAATTTAAAATGTGACCGCGGAGGTTCTCCTTGCCCTGACTTTAAATCCCAAACTAAAGCACAGAGCAAGAGTGCACCCTGCTGGAAGTTAGCAGGACAACAGAATAACTAGCAGCAACTGGGCTGCGAAGATTTCACCCAAGATGAGAATTACTTCAAAAAGAAACTAATTTCCCACTAAATGATAAAAGAGTCTCATTCACCATTAGGTGCCTATACCTGTAGTCTTAAAGGTAAAATTAAGACTTAGAATAATTTCATGTTACAAGAACTCCTTTCCCTGTTCATTTCCCTAGACCCACACAACATCAACCACTTCAAGTGGTATTTACTATTTTTTAAAATTTTAACTCTAAAGAAAAGTATTTTCCAATGTGCTTTCTGCAAAGAGAAATGAGTAATCCCAAAGAAGGAAACTGAGGCCATTTCTGCATGTGCTTGCCTGAGGTACCCCTTTATCCCCATCCTTGCCCTGGCCTCAGAAACCTCCCTGAAGACCACCACTGAAGAATCCACAAGGAAGCCCAGTGGTCCAGGAACCACAGTTTACATGCTACTGGCAAAAGGCCTACAGAGATTCTGGAATTCAAAACTTGCAGACTATATCAAGAAACCATATGCCATGAAACTCCCGTCTAGAACCTTTCAACATTTCCTCAGATGTGAAAAAAAAATCAGAGAAGCCATTATCAAAGATAACGCAGCTCAGTGTTCTCTCTGTAACAAATGCAAAGGAATCAGAGAATGAACAGGGAGGAACCAAGGTTTCATAAAGGTACTCTCTTGGCTATAGATAAAAAAGCTCCTTGGCACCAATGAGATCCTTCTTTACAGGAAACAGGCTATTCCAGCATTGATGGACACTGTTTTGAGTGAGCAGTGTTAACTTCTTGTCTCCTTGCTCCCATGTTTAAAAGGTCCTGTCTGACCTGTGGCCAACCTGAAGGACACCACTCTTTATCATAAAGGCTGGCAATTCTGAAAAACCAATGAAAGCCAAAGAAGATCAAACGCTTTAGTACAGTTTACCCTCCAGAACTGCAAAATCAAGGTGCACCTGGCTGGCTGTCAGAAAAGTATGCAACTGTTGATCATGGGGCCATGAGTTTGAGCCCCATCAAACTAACATCACTAACAAAACAAATAGACTTTTTTAAAAAAAGCAAGAATTGCAAAAGCAAGAACTACCTCAGGTCGATTTTTCTGAAATTGTCTCCAGTGTATTATTTGGTCCATTGTTTCAATCAAGGTACATTTAAATTAGAATTTTAAAAGGATACCAACCTCAAGCCTCTTTTCAAGTGACTCGATTCTGTCCTTTTTGCTGGCTAAGTTGGCCCGTGTGTAGCGGCTCTGCCCAGGAAGATACAAAACTTGACTGTAGCATTCTTCCCACACCTGGTTATAAGCTTCACTTGAGAGTTCTCCGTGGCTCATACCTTGCTTTACCACTTCCATCTCCTGTACCAGAACATCCTGGGCCTGTGTACGGTAACAATTTCAGTAAGTCTGGGTACCAGAATATTATCAAGGGACAGGAGAACTTTAAAAAGCTCAGTTTTCCTCTTTCTTTGTGTAAAGCAAGGAGTTTCAGTTGACTGTTTTTTGTTTTTTTGGAAGGTGGGTAACAATACCTAAACAAAATGAATTAAGAATCCAGTAAGTTAATGCAGGCTGATCTAAAAAGTCAGGCTTCCATAGATTACCAATAATATAAACATCTTTTCCGTCACTCTATTACAATAGCAATTACCATTTCTTGGATATCTAGTCTATGCCCAAAACTCAATTTAAAAACTTTATCTACATTATCTCCAAACACCACAAGCACATTACAAAACAGCTGGTATGACCCTCTTATTAAAGATGATGAAACTAGGCTCAGAAAGATTAAGCAGTTGTTCCAAACCACCTCACGCTAGTAAAGGCAAGACAGATCATGTCCAAGCCAAAGGGGACCTTCACTTGGATGTGCTCCTTCCACTCTACCAATCCCTCCCTACACTTCAGACTTCACAGGATTGTGAAGGGGAACCAGGCATTTCTTTTGATACATGTCTTTTTTCTCATCTAAAGAGATGCCCCTGACATTGCCAAAGAAGGAGGTGGGGGCACAGAACAAATAATAATGGCTCACAGGCCAGCTTTTACTTACTACTAAGAGAGTTTAAGATGACAGAATGAGGGGACACAGACCTGGACAGACCTGGGGTACATGTCATAGCTTGACCATTTAAGTAGCTGTCTGAACTTGCTTAACACATCTGAGCCCATTTCTCATCTGTAAAATGAGGATAATGTCTGTTATCAGGATTAAGTGATACAACATACATACACAGTATAGCCCAAACTGAGACATAAGGATGCCACGAGCATATACCACACCAACTTTTCCAGCCCTTTGCTTCATGACTCAAAACTGACAACTATAGTTTTGTGCCTTCAAGAAAACTTTCGATCATTCTAGTACATCAGAAAATAAACATGGATCAAATTATATAAAATCAAAACATATAAAATCTAATACAAAAAACTTAAAACAATGGAAAATCATGTCTATAGAAGACAAAGAACAGATACTTTTAAACAATGTCTCTGAAGGGAAATAACAACAAACCAATTTTAACATACTTAATGAAAACCCCACATTTCACAATAAAAGAAATGCTATTTCACTCCAAAACTGTACGCAGTAAGAATTTACAAATTCAGCTCTTATAATTATTAGAAGAGAGTAGAACTAAGCTATTTTTAAACTGTCCACAGAAAATCTACTAAGTAAATCCTGTTTCAAATTCTTTTTGGAACAGAGAAGAATGTAAATACATAACATAAAATATGAAAGAATATTTAGACTAAGAAGACAAAACAAAACACAAATGAGGGGCGTAGGGGTGGCTCAGTCAGTCAAGCATCTGACTCTTGATTTCAGTTCAGGTCACGATCTCACTCAGGGTTCATGTATTCAAGCCCCGCATAGGGCTGCGCACTGACAGCAGAGCCTGCTTGGGATTCTCTCTCTCTCTCCTTCTCTCCTCTCTGCCCCTCCCTACTCACGCTCTCTCAAAATAAACAAACGTAAAAAAAGAAAAAAAGGAGTATTCAAACTACTTTGTAATGGCTTCCAATAATCCAAAAGCACTACCTACAATTATTATTTTTTAAAGTTTTACTAGAATCTATCCCCTACAGAAACTTCTGTTAGGCAACAATATGATCCTTATTTCAGGTTTCCATACACAGTAAATTTCTTAAATCCATCATCCCCTATTTTCACTTTAAAGAGGAGACAGGTCAAGTATGGAGTTCAGAGTGTAACTCTCAACCCCAGTCCAATAATAAAATGTACCTGCCTCAAGCATAAGCATTCAACAGACGTTAGTTTCCTATCGCACTTCCTAAAAGAGTAACTCAAGGTTACTCAGAAATCAGGGGCAAACTCTTTAAATACTAATCTGAACCGTCCTTCCTTTCTCTAATTTCTAAAAATCCTTCAATAAACACATATTACTTTTGCAACAAGGAAAACAGAAAGTAAGAAAATGACAGAAGGGTAAGAGAGAAGACAGAAAAAAAAAAATCTTATGTGTTTTCTCCCCAAGTATGCAACAGCCCACTCAATCAACAAGTCCGTCACTGCCCCTCAGGGCTGAGGACTAAAGAAATGAGACTAAAGATAATGACCACTCAGCTTCCAGCCACAGCATCAGCTGTATGTTCTCAGACCATGGGACAGATTTTAATTCACAACCACAGCTGTTTGCTCTGTCAGAGCAGAAATAATCAAATGCATACAGAGGAAGAGGCAGAACAGACTTTATACAAGAAAACGTTTCTATATTTCCTTATCCAAAAGGACAGTGGGAAATCATGTAAGAGGAAAACATTCAGTACACAGTATTTCCTTTCTCTGAATAAGTGAAAGAAATATTTTTAATACAGGCTTCCTTCTTCATATTAATCTAAATAAAAGAGATTTAAATATTAAAGGTATTCAGTTCAACTCAGAAGTAGCAGAGTTAAACATAGAAAATGGCAATTTGCAGCAACTGTCCATGAGGCATACACCCATGAAACAAAAACACCTTGCCACCTAAGCCAGTATTTACCTGGAAAAGGTCTACCACTGAACGGAAAGGGAGGGGTGATTAAGTATGTCTTCTTCATAATACTATGAACATTTATCTCCTAATCATGTAATTCACTTGTTTATAAACATCAGCATGAGAAAACAAGATAATGTTTGTCCATGATACACAGTATTTAATAAATATTTTATAATCAATCATACCTTTTTCAGCTCTTCTTTGGAGAATTTTTCATAAGGGTTATGTTCCAGATAGGCAATGTGCTCTGAATTATTGGTGCCAAATCCTACAGTTTTTCCTTTTTTATTTCCAGATGGTTCATAAGGGTGATGTAGAAGGTCATAATGAAGCATTGTGATCATTTCTTTTTTGATTAGTTCTTCACTTTTTTGTAAATCTGTTAGAGGTGGTTCTACGTTTAAGGGTCTTAGAATAGTTTCATTTACCTAAAATTTTAAAACAAGTACAATTACCAAACATCACTCCACTACAGATGCTATTACTTATTCTAGCATGAATTAAATAGCAGTTTTATATTTTCAAAAGAAATTCTTTTTTTTTCCTTCTAAGGTCTTATTTGTATCAACAAAACATTTTAGACTGTATCTGGGAACTGCTTTACTATATTCCAGAAAGTAGATAAAATTTTGTTTTACCAACTTAATGAAGGATATAAAAGCATCCATCGATCACATAAGAAGAAACTTTTAAAACTTCCTAAGCCAGAAATTCTAGTACTTACTTCTGATGGTCTTGGCAGATCTTTCTGGACGGCTTTGTGCATCCGCTTCATTTCCTTTACACGTTCTGCCTCTCGTATAGCCTAAAAAATTATTTTTATATCAATTATTATAGCTATATATTTGCCACACTTCAATAAAATTGAAAACATGTATAAGAACATGTATATTCAAGAGTTAAAGCTGTAGAAGTCTGTGTATGTTTCTAGAAAGGTAATATGAGGCCACAGAAATCAGTCTATTCATTCTCTCATTACAATACAAACGTGGGGTGCCTGGGTGGCTCAGGTGGTTAGGCGTCTGACTTCGGCTCAGGTCATGATCTCACAGATCGTGGGTTTGAGCCCCGCATCAGGCTCTGCGCTGACAGCTAGCTCAGAGCCTGGAGCCTGTCTCCGGATTCTGTGTCTCCTTCTTTCTCTGACCCTCCCCTGCTCATGCTGTCTCTCTCTCTCTCTCAAAAATAAAACATTAAAAAAAAAAAATTACAATACAAACTTAAGAAGTGCCAACAGCTACTAGAGCATTCTCCAAGTTTACAGGGCTCCATCCATCCGATAATCATTCTTTTCTTGTTTAAATTGGAATTCTAATAAAAATCCTAGAAAAGAGCACAGGCAGGAACGTCCCTGACATCAGCTATAGTGACATTTTTCTAGATATGTCTCTGGAGGCAAGTGAAAGAAGAGCAGAAATAAACTATGGGAAATGCATCAAAATAAAAAACACTCTGAAGAAAATAACCAATAAAAAGGCAACCTGCTGAATGAGAGAAGGTATTTACATATAACATATCCCAGAAAAGGTTAGTATCTAAAATGTATAAAGAACTTCTACAACACAACACGAAAAAACAAATGATTCAATTACAAAGTGGAGAGAAGACACAGACACTTCACTTCTCCAGGAAGACATCTAGATGGCTAACAGACACATGAAAAGATGCTCAACATCTCTCATCATCAGGGAAATACAAATCAAAACTACAATGAGATATCACTTAATACCTGTCAGAATGGCTAAAATCAACAACATAAGAAAGAACAAGTATTGGCGAGGATATGAAGAAAAAGGAATCTCGAGCACTGTTGGTGCAGTGGTGCAGCCATTGAGGAAAACAGTACGGAGATTCCTCAAAAAGTTAAAAAGAGAACTACCCTATGATCCAGTAATCGCACTATGGGGCATTTACCCAGAAAATACAAAAATTCAAAGGGACACATGCACCCTTATGTTTAGAGCAGCATTATTTACAATAGCCAAATTATGGAAGCAGCCCAAGTGTCCATGGATTGATCAATGGATAAAGATGTGGTGTGTATGTTTGTGTATATGTATATATCTATAAAGATAATGAAGACTTAATACACACACACACACACACACACATACACACACAAGAATATTACTCAGCCATGAAAAGGAATGGAATCTTGCCATTTGCAACTACATGGATGGAGCTAGAGAGCAATGCGAAGTGAAACAATCAGTAAGAGAAAGACAAATACTATCTAATTTCACTCATATGTAGAACTTAAGAAACAAAACAAACCAGCAAAGGAAGAAAAAAACAGAGAGAGAGAGAGAGAGAGAGAAACCAAGAAACACACTCTTAACTATGACAACTGACGGTTACCAGACAGGAGGTGGGTGGGAGGATGGATAGATGATGGGGATTAAGGAATGTACCAGGCATGATGAGCACTCAGTGATGTATGGAAGTGCTGAATCGCTATATTGTACACCTGAAACTAATGTCACACTATAGGTTAACTAAATTGGAATTAAAATAAAATTTAAATAGTATAAATAATAAATTGGAATCTTAAACTTAGAGGGGCTCTTAATTGTTCCTCCTGCAACAAAAATCTCATTTCCACTCCGAAAGGTACAGAGTCTTAATTAAAAAACCAGCCAATTCATGTACTGTTTCGTGAGTCTTAAATCACAAATAATATGGGTTAACTTCACGACATTTCTGAGAGTAAGTGTAAAGCAAACTAAGAGAACTAAACATAAAAAGTACTATCTTGGGGGCGCGTGGGTGGTTCAGTGTGTTAAGTATCCAACTCTTCTTTTCATCTCAGGTCACAATCTCGCGGTTCATGAGTTCAAGCCCTACATCGGGCTCTATGCTCACAGTGCAGAGCCTGCTTGGGATTCTCCCTCTCCCCCCCATCTCTCCCCTTCCCCTGCTCACATATTCATTCTCTCTTTCTCTCTCTGTCTCAAAATAAGTTAACTTAAAAAATAAAGTATTATCTTGTACTACCAACTGAAAAGTACATTCGTGTGATTTCTCCCTGAAATATATTTGCATTGATGCTATTCACACTTCAGTCCCATGAAATCCAATTTCTAAAATTACCCTAGGGGTGCCTGGGTGGCTCAGTCGGTTAAGCATCTGACTCCTGATCAGGAGTGATCTCTCTCCCTCTCTCTCTGCCCTTCCCCTGCTTGCACACGCTCTCTCTCAAAATAAACATTTAACAATTAATTAAGTCATCCTATAATGGATTACAGTAAGAATTCCTGAAAGGGGTCACATGATCTCAGTTTTAGGTCAAGATTCACCACTTTCCAAATATGAGAGCTGGGAAAGTTAACTTAGCTAAGTGGGGCTGGTTTCCTTATTTCTAAAATGAGGTTAATTCCTATCCCTACTTACATCACCAGGCTGTTATGTGCGTGTGAGTGATTATCAGTATAAGGTGTTAGTAATAATATCCTGACATACTCTACGTTTCCAAATCCACGTTTGTATTTGTTTACACTAACCTAAAATCATTTTCTCAACCAATTCAATATGCACTTGTTTTTAAGACTGATCAGTAACACCTTTTCTTGGCTACAGTGAAAAGCAATGTCTAAAAGACTATGTGTATTTTAAAGAAGCATAATAAATTTGACAGGAGGTATTTAAATTACTATGTATATACACATATATATACACACACATTTTAAGACCACCTACCAACATATTCTTGTATATTATTAATTACATGAATATATATTATTAACAATGTTAAGTAACTTAGGGTAATTTTTTTAGGTATTGAAAAAACTTTTAAGTGGTGATCTGGACACATTTAATGACGATTCTTCATTCTTTCAGCCTCCTGACACAGCCAGCGATGTGGTACTTCCTCTCTAATTACCCACCTGCTTTCGTGCGTCCACATCAGCAGCATCTTCAATGTAAGTATCATCTATTTCACGGTCTTCCAGCTCCTTCTCGGCATTTTCTGGCAGAACAATTTCAAAGTCATTCTTAGGGGCAGGGAGGCCCAAGAGTCCTAAACGGAGATGCTCACGAGATTCTCTTTCCTGTAGAAAAAAAAAATTCGTCCTTCTCAATTCATACATCTTATGTATTGAACCTCTATCCTTAAGAGTTTCTAAAAAATAATTAGCCTAATTTTAATTCTAGAAAAATGATCCTGAATTTCAGTGCTAAGTTTTTTGTTTGATTTCTATTTCAGTTTATTCTCTAAATTAAGGACAAAAACTTTAATTTGTGATCAATAAAGTTACTCTGGGAGACTCTAATAGAAGGTCCGGGAATAATCTCTACAGGGCATAAAAAAATCCTTTAGAATTTCCATTTAAGGACTATATTTCTGATACTGAAATTTAATAGCAAATGCAAAGAACAAATTCAAAAGTTGATTTGTTCCTGGACTAATAAAATCTAACCTGAAAATATGTCCGAGTTTTTATGTGTATTTATTTTTAATAGAAATTACTAAATCATGCGGCACCTGGTTGGCTCAGTCAGTAGAGCATGCAATTCTCGATCTTGGGGCCATGAGTTCACACCCAACACTGAGGATAGAATCTACTTAAAAACAAATTAATGAAAAAATGGAAAAGAAGGAAATAAATGACTAGATCACATGATGACCAAAGGAAACAGTCCACACTGTGCAAGAAACTGCCTGGTACCCAAAGTTTTCCCCAGTACATGGCTTTTTCCAGTTTTTTTTTTTTTTTGGTAATAGTTTATTGTCAAGTTGGTTTCCATATAACACCCAGTGCTCATCCCAACAAGTGCCCTCCTCCATGGCCATCACCCCCTTCCACTCCCCCCCACACCCATCAGCCCTCAGTTTGTTCTCAGCATTCAAGAGCCTCTCATTGTTTCCCTCCCTCCCTCTCCCCCACTATTTCCCCCCTTCTTCTCCCCCACGGTCCTCCGTTAAGTCCCTCCTAACCCTCCTATATGTGCAAACATATGATAGCTGTCCTTCTCTGCCTGACTTATTTCGCTCAGTGTAACACCCTCGAGTTCCATTCATGTTGCTACACATGGCCAGACTTCATTCTTTCTCGTTGCCATGTAGTATTCCATTGTATAGATAAACCACATCTTCTTGATCCATTCATCCGTTGATGGGCTCTTCCCATGATCTGGCTATTGTTGAGAGTGCTGCTATGAACACTGGGGTCCATGTGCCCCTATGCATCAGCACTCCTGTATCCCTTGGGTAAATTCCTAGCAGTGCTATTGCTGGGTCATAGGGGAGTTCTACTGTTAATTTTTTGAGGAACCTCCACACTGTTTTCCAGAGAGGCTGCACCAGTGTACATTCCCACCAACAGTGTAGGAGGCTGCCCGTTTCTCCACATCCTCGCCAGCATCTAGAGTCCTCTGATTTGCTCATTTTAGCCACTCTGACGGGTGTGAGGTGGTATCTCAGTGTGGTTTTGATTTGTATTTCCCTGATGAGGAGGGATGCTGAGCATCATTTCATGTGTCTGCTGGCCATCTGGATGTCCTCTTTGGAGAAGTGTCTGTTCATGTCTTCTGCCCATTTCTTCACTGGATTGTTTGTTTTTCGGGTGTGGAGTTTGGGGAGTTCCTTATAGATTTTGGATACTAGCCCTTTATCAGATATGTCATTTGCAACTACCTTTTCCCATTCCGTCGGTTGCCTATTAGTTTTATTGTTTCCTTTGCCGTGCAGAAGCTTTTAATCTTGATGATGTCCCAACAGTTCATTTTTGCTCTTGAGTCCCTTGCCTTTGGGGATGGGTCAGGTAAGAAGTTGCTGCGGTTGAGGTGAAGGAGATGATTTCCTACTTTCTCCTCTAGGGCTTTGATGGTTTCCTGTCTCACATTCAGGTCCTTTATCCATTTTGAGTTTATTTTTGTGTGTGGTGTGAGAAAATGATCTAGTTTCATTCTTCTGCATGTTGCTGTCCAGTTCTCCCAGCAATATCTGTTAAAAAGAGGCTATCTTTTCTCCATTGGATACTCTATCCTGCTTTGTCAAAAATTAGTTGGCTGCATACTTTTGGGTCCAATTCTGAGTTCTCAATTCTATTCCATTGGTCTATGTGTCTGTTTTTGTGCCAATACCATATTGTCTGGATGATTACAGCTTTGTAGTAGGGGCTAAAGTCTGGGATGGTGATGGCTCCCGTTTTGGTTTTATTCTTCAGTGACCTTTCCAGTCTTATTCCCCATAGCTCCATTACATGTATAGTAGGTGTCACGACCAACCAGATGAGCTGCTTTGTCTAAACCACACACCACGCTTACTCATATTGTGGCCTTCATCTGAGATGGCCCCCGCTCTCCTTCTGAGCAAACCTCCTTAACGAAGGTTTTCCTAGTACCCACCCAACAAATGTGATTCTTTCTTTCTTTGGCCCCCCAAGCGTGCTGGTTTTACACAGAAAGTTTATTTTGTTCTTATTAATACAATTACTTGTGAACTTGGTTTAGTATTGCCCATCTCTCCAGAGTGCAAATTTCCTTAAGACAAAGAACATTTTTACTCAACTTTAGATCCTCTGAAGTCTCCAAATCAGCGCTCTGCACACATTAGATTCTTCATTTGCTTAGCTGTTATGCAGTCATCCATAGGTGATATTACTTGTATCAAGTTGGGCATTAAAAAAATTCTAAACTCGGGGTGCCTGAGTGGCTCAGTCAGTTAAGCATCCAACTTTGGCTCAGGTCATGATCTCATGGTTCGTGAGTTCAAGTCCCACGTCAGGCTCTGAGCTATCTGCACAGAGCCTGAAGCTTACTTCGGATTCTGTATCTCCCTCTCTCTCTCTCTCAAAAATAAACATTAAAAAAATTTTTTAGTAAAAAATTCTAAACTAACCAAATCTATACATGAAGTTTAGAATTAATTTGTAAACTAAAAACAGGCCAGTATCACTGGAACTCATTAAAAAAATCACACTGCTTTCTGTAGCATCACATAAGACCTGATAGTGATTTAATAAAAGCAGTAACACGGGTAGAAACAAAACTGTGGCTTTTATAATTAGCTGTCTGTATCAGCTTGCAAAATATACAAAAGAAAACTTCACAAAGATAAGCAATAAACATCAACTTAATTTGGCTGTGAGATCTAGATCACTCTTCTAAAAGTACAGAGCAGGGGCACCTGGGTGGCTCAGTTGGTTGAGCGTCCGACTTTGGCTCAGTCATGATTTCACGGTTCGTGGGTTCGAGACCCATGTCGGGCTTTGTGCTGACAGCTAGCTCAGAGCCTGGAGTCTGTTTCAGATTCTGTGTCTCCCTCTCTCTCTGACCCTCCCCTGCTCATGCTGTCTCTCTCAGAAATAAATAAAACATTTTTTTAACAAAATTTGAAGTACAGAGCAAACAGGAATCAAGGCTCAAAATCTAATTTATGAGGCATTCCAAACTCAAAATTTATTTTACAGAAGTAGGAAAAAAGGTACCATTTAAGAAAGTAAACTATTTACTAGTAAGCAATAAAAAATAAAATCATGTAATATACAAGGAGAATTATTATCAGCGTAATCAATATTCACAAACACATTAAGAATAAGTCAGCTTAGGAGCCCCTGCGTGGCTCAGTCGGTTAAAGCGTCTGACTTCGGCTCAGGTCATGATTTCATGGTTTGTGGGTTNCGCCTCTGGCTCAAGGCTGACAGCTCAGAACCTGGAGCCTACTTTGGATTCTGTTTGTTTCCCTCTCTCTCTCTGCCCCTCCCCTGCTCGCACACTCTCTCTCTCAAAAATAAAAAATCTTTTTAAGTAAATAAATAAAGTAAAAAAAAGAGTAAGTCGGCTTAGGACATCAAAAGGTTCCCCTTATAAAGTCCTACAAAGCCTTTTCCTTTTCTGGCATCTATAGGTATGCAGTCATCTTAAGGTATATGTAATATGCACCAAGAAGAAAAAATACTTTAATATAGTACCCATGAGATAACAGTTTAAGAAGAAAAAAAAAGAGCATTAAAGGGAATTGACACATACCATCTGCTTCACATAAGAGGGATCACTGTAGTCTGCCATTCCATCCTCGGGATTAATGTTTAACTTGTCTCGAAGAGGAGTTCTACCCGGGGTGGAGTTAATAACTGGTTTGGGAGTTGTCCCACTGCGGGGAGTCAATCCTTCAGAGCCATGAGACGGAGTCCTAGAAAGACAGAAATTCCAATGAATAAAAGTGCCAATTTTATCTGGATTGTGCTTCCAAATATTTTTCACATAAATTATTTTACAAAGAAAGCATAAAAGAAAGAAACTAAGATTGCAGAAATTCTGTCTTCCTACCTGGTTTAAGTTAGAACTCTAGATTAAAATACAGATTCAGTTCAACTAGCTTAGAATTTACACACAGTATTTTTATTTTAATGACTTCAAGTAAAATTATTACACTTGACATTTTCTTGCCTTGCTAAACTAGGCCCACCAAACATTATTTCAACCTTTTCTTGATGCATTGTGGGGTGGCTAAGAACATACCATGGGCAGAGGTCAGCCACACTGCTCAAAGACCCCTAGGAAACTGTTTATAAGTTCAGTGTCTTCATCTTACATTTGCTCCTCACCGCCAGGAGCTGCTGGCTGGAACACCACTAGCACAGGTGTGCACTCACTTGTCATTCCTTCCTTTACATTCTGTTTGGAAACTGAACACCAGGCCTACAGGTGAACAGCTCTGCGTGACGGCTGAGACTCTCTTAGGAATACAGTCCATAGACTTGGCAGCTCATATCTTAATTGTTCAAAGCCTGTTTTTGTTTGTTCATTTTGGTTGCTTACTTCCTGTACCTTAGCTCTGTTCCAGACAAGTGATGCTGCCAGACAGATGGTCCCAAAGGTGAGAAGAGGGGTTATCGTAAGACATGGTCCCTGCCCCCAAGGAGCTTACAATCTAGTTGAGAGACAACACAGGGAAAATAGGATTAGGCTCTTACAAGCCTTGCAAAAGTGTTAAATTGTATATTTGGATTTGGTTGCCAATGCTTCTTGATCCTGCTGTCAGGTAAGTTGTTTTGAGACGCTTCCCATATTAAATAACCAGTACAATGATCTATCCTAACACTGAAAACTAAAAGTGAATCTAAAAGATTTCCAACCTTTAAAGTTAAAATTTCATTTTAATATGACTTGCTTCTTCAACGTTTCTATCTTAAAAATTCCTCCTAAAAAATAGTAACTTAAAACAAAAAAACTGTAAACAAAGACTGAACTCTGGACTCTAGTTAATGATATGCACAAGACTGTGTTAGAAGTCAAATGGACTGAAACCTGCAACTTATTTTGAAATGCATTAAACAATTAGATGGATTGACTGACGGATAGATATGTGATAAAGCAAATATAGTAAAATGTTAACAACTGTAGAATCTAGGCGATGACCATATGGATGTTTGCTTTCCCATTCTTTTAACCTCTCTGAATGTTAGAAATTTTCAAAGTAAAACATTGGGATATGGGGCACCTGAGTGTCTTAGTCGTTTAGGTGTCTGACTCTTGATTTCAGCTCAGGTCATGACCTCAGTCGTGAGATCAAGTCCTGCATAGGCGTGGAGCCTGCTTAAGATTCTCTCTCCCTCTCTCTCTCTGCCCCTCTCCCACTTATGATCTCTCTCACTCTCTTTCTCAAAATAAAAAAAAGTTGGGAGAAAAGCAATAGTAATACAAACAGATAAAATACTACAATTTTTATAAAATTCAATAAATGATCAAAGGAACAATGGACTGATTTATTCTTCTAAATCAGATAAAATGGGGGCGCCTGAGTGGCTCAGTCGGCCAAGCGTCTGACTTCAGCTCAGGTCATGATCCTACGGTTCAGGAATTCGAGCCCCATGTTGGGCTCTGTGCTGACAGCTCAGAGCCTGCAGCCTGCTTCAGATTCTTTTTTTGAATTTAAAAAAGAAAACCAAAAAAAAATCATAAATAAATGAGATAAAATGTACTCAGGAAAAAGGTGATATAGCATCAAAAGCTCTGAACAAAGACAGTTCCGTACAGTAATAACCAATTCCTGAATGTGTTACTACTCTGAGTGAGAAGAAATCAAAAAGGCATGTTAAATGCTTATTTCCATTCTCTGTCAACATTACTACACCAAACATGTTGCCCGAATCCTTGAAGTTTTTCTAAAATGAGAGATGTATGTATTTACAGTACCTGAACGGGGTAGAAAGAACTGTGTTTGGAGTCTGTACAACCTGCCGCTGTGGGGTCACACCTGAGAAGTCACTCTCATGCAAAGGGGTGTTAAGTCCACCTTTTAGTGGGGTGTCCACATTGGTCAGGGCCATGAGGTTCTGAGCTTCCTGATAAACAAGAAGGTAAAGAAATGTATTTTAACAGTTTAGCCAGAATAGCTGAATCCTCTCTTCCGGTTTTACTATACAAACCTCAAAGGAGACAGAATTCTTACACATTTTCTTAATGAACACCAAGAGAGAAAATGAACTCTGGGCCATGACAGAATTCAATACTTCCATTCCTCTGTCGATCTAACACAGCAGATCATAGGTTTTGGAATAAAGTTTTAAATGTCAAGAAATGTTTTGAAATGAAATCATCATGACCCAAAAGCTTCTATTACCTGTACCAAATCTCTTTACAATCATAAAGAACTAAGAGTGTAAATCTCCCAATGTGAGCTTGGGCTAAATGTCAGCATACCCAGATTTTAGTCTGGCTTTATCATGAATTCTTTCCAGTCTTCATTAACCCCTCTGAGTCTCAGTTTCTTCTACTGGGAAGTTAAGATACCACTAACTGGCTAGTCTAAGTCCACTCCCTGAGAAAACTCATGAGGGCAAGTTCCTTTCTGAAGTCTCGTTGTCCTCTTTAGGCAGGCCTGACAATGTTCCGAAGGCTGTAGCCCCTCTACCACAACCCTGCACTCACTACTCTCACTGCACCCACACTCTTCTAATCCCCAACTCCAGGCCCATGAGAGACTATATTTTCCAAGATAATGACAGCCATATGTCTCATCTCATGTACTCTTCTTAGAATCCAACCTTGATACTCCTCCCATTGTGAAGTGGAGGTCTATATCCCTTCCTTTTGAATCCAGGTGGCCTTGTGAGTTACCGGTAACTAACAGAATGCAGCAAAAGTGACACTGCTGAACTTCCAAGGCAGGGTGAGCAAACATACGGCTTCCTACCATGCTCACTACAACACCCCTATAGGAGCCTTGAGACACCAAAAGAGAAGTTCAACTGTTCTGAGGCCACAGGCTGAAAGAAAGTCCATGCTTTGTTGAGGCCACATGCAGATTCACTTCCCATTCTCAGGTGAGGACCCAACCCACAGCCAGCACCAACCACCAGACATGGAAAGAAGATGATTCAAGCCCCTATGTGTCAAGATACCCCCCGTGCTGAGTCTTCTTAGCTGAGGCCCTCGACACCACAGACAGAGACAAGCCATTCTTCCTGAGCCCTGTCCAAATTGCTGACCAACAGAAACCATTAGCACAATGACATATTTTAAGCCAGTAAGTTCTGGGCCAAAATGAAGATAACCAGAAGCACGTGCATGGCTCAGTCAGTTGAGTGTCCCTTGACTTCAGCTCAGGTCATGATCCTAGGGTCATGGGATCGAGCCCCACATTGGGCTGTGTGCTGAGCATGGAGCCTGCTTAAGATTCTCCCTCCCTCTCTCCCTCTGCCACTCTCCCCCACCACTTGTGCGCACATACTCTCTAATAAATAAAAATTTTTTCAAAAAATGAAGCTTATTCCATTATCTATTACCCTGTTCTTAACTCATCGTAAGAATCTTGAATTTCACATTACCAAAGTCCTGTGTGTTCTTTTTGCTAGTTCAAATACAAAACATTTTTCCCCAACTAGGCTCCCAAAAGGCTGGCCAACTTTATACCTTTGGCCAGAAGATTGGAAGCTACTTCTCTCAGGAATCTGACAAACCCAAAAGAAAAAATGTAGAATACTGACATGAAGAATTTGCTAAAGAAACCCACCAGCCAGTTCAGTCTACAAGGAAGCCTGGGGTTGAGGAACCTTACCCATACCTAGAGAGCTTCTAGTCTACTTTTAAGTGCCCTGCCTTTAACCCCTAGATATAGGCAGAGAGCCAAAGATCAAAAGATATTTGAGGAAACATCCAATATGAAAAACAGAAAAGAAACTTAATTACTATGCAAGCAAAAGAAAACATAAAAATAAAACGAAACCATCATTAACAGCTTCAGAGAAATAAAACAAAAATATTCATTAAATAAGACATTTAAATATTGAATACATTTTTTAAAAGAGCTTTTAGAAATTAAAAATGTGACAGTGGAAATTTAGAAACCAAACAAAGATAAAATTCACAAAAAATCTCCTAGCAATAAATCAAAAGATCATTTAGAACAGAAAAACAGAGAGGAATAAATAAGAAAATTTGAGGTTCATAAAAGGAACAGACCAATGAAAGGGAGGAAACAAAAATTTTCAAAATAACATCCCCAAACTGAAGGCCATGAGTTTCCAGGATGAAAAGATCCACTAAGCACCTAGCAAGTGACTGAAACAGAGCCTCACCAAGGGTAAGAAAAGAAGATCATATTAACTTCTAGAAAAGGAAAAAATGGATTTGTTAAATGGCACAGATCTCAATCACTATAGTAGAAGCCAGAAGACACTGGAGCACTGTCTTCCAAACTGTAAACAAAAACCATTTCAATGTGGGAGCATCTGGCTGGCTCAGTGGAGCATGCAACTCTTGATCTCAGGGTTATAAATTCAAGCTCCACATCGGGTGCTTAAAAGGAAAAAAAAAAAAAGATTTCAATCTGGAATTCTATAACCAGTTATACTATCCATCAGTTAAGAAGAGAGACCAATAATTCAGAGATATGCGAGGTCTTAAAAATTCCATCTGCCATGAACCCTTCCTCAGAAAGTTACTGAAGGAACTTCCGGAACTTCAGCAATCCTTCACTTTACTGAAGGTTACTTCAGTAACTTCAGTAACCCTTCACTAACAAGGGCAAAAACCAAGAAAACCAAAGACACGGGAGCCAGGCAAGAGATGATCCAAGGGACTTTCTAGGGTGCCAATAACAGGAAATCAAGAGAACAAGCCATAAACAAGATCTAATCATCCAGGGGCACCTGAATGGCTCAGCAGATTAAGCACCAACTTGGGCTCAGGTCATGATCTCACGGTTCATGGGTTTGAGCCTCAAGTCAGCCTCTGTGTAGACAGCTCAAAGACTGGATGGAGCCTGCTTTGGATTCTGTGTACTCCTCTCTCTCTCTGCTCCTCCCCCCTCACATTCTGTCTCTCTCTCTCAAAAAATAAAATAAAATAAAACATAGGGGCACCTGTGTGGCTCAGCTGGTTAAGCATCCAATTCTTGGTTTCAGCTTAGGTCATGAACTCACACTTTGTGAGTTCGAGCCCCGCATCGGGCTCCACGCTGACAGTATGGTGCCTGCCTGGGATTCTTTTTCTCCCTCTCTCTGTTCCTCCTCTGCTCTGTCTCTCAAAATAAATAAACTTAAAAAATAAATCAATAAATACTATATAAAAATAAAAATATTAAGTTAAAAAAAAAAAAAGTCATTGTCCAGAATAGAACACTCAGAAATTCTGGGAAAGACTTAAGAAGCTGAGAATATCTAAAATTTTATCAGATTACAGGAGATTTACACAGATAGTGTCAAGCCAAGTCTAGAGCTGAGTTTGTGCTAAGTAATCAAAAATTTAGCATCTGAATAAAACAAGTAATAACTCAAAAACACACATAATAACATGCAGTAATCATAAAGTACTTGTGGGCTCAGCAATGAATATGACTTGCACAGTCATAAAGTAAACCATGAATACAGAGCTAACCAAAATTATGATATAACCATAACAGAAAAAGAGGGAACGGAAAGAGGATGCATGCATGGTAGAGGCAGAGGGTGGCAGAGCCAAATGTTCAGATCCCCAGGTGGAGAAGTGGCTAAAACTGAAAATAAAATCAACAAGTAACAAGTGTCCACATGGTAAGATGGTAAAAACATAGTTGTAGGGGCACCTGGGTGGCTCAGTCGGTTAAGCGTCCGACTTCGGCTCAGGTCATGATCTCAGTTCGTGGGTTTGAGCCCCGCGTCAGGCTAGGTGCTGACAGCCAGCTCAAAGACTGGAGCCTGCTTCGGATTCTGTGTCTCCCTCTCTCTCTCTCTCTGACCCTCCTCTGCTCAAGCTGTCTCTCTCTCTCTCTCAAATAAATAAAACATTAAAAATTAAAAAAAAAAAAAAAAAAACATAGTTGTAATTAGTACCTCTAGTCTCTGACCCTCCTCTGCTCAAGCTGTCTCTCTCTCTCTCTCAAATAAATAAAACATTAAAAATTAAAAAAAAAAAAAAAAAACATAGTTGTAATTAGTACCTCTAGAGAGCAACCAATGAGGAGCACAACTATTTCTGTTACTAAGCTTTACAGGAACTATTTGACTCCCAAGAAAGCTTAAAATTTTCTTTCTATTAGAGAAGACAAAGTAAGATCTAAGAGTGTTCGACAGCGTTTTGTTAGGTGTGGCTATTCTCCAGCGAACAAACCCCCTACAGAGCTGTGTCTCCCATGTGTTTACAGGAGAGATGGAAACAGCACTGACGGCAGACTGTGCCAAGCTCAACAGAAATGCAGGGAAATTTTAAAAACCGCTGACTACATACATATGATTTCTTTCTAGGACTGCTAGGCAACATGAAATTTTAAAATGCTGTGATTTATTAATAGGTACTAAAGATTTTGAAGGGCTAGCCTCAAAAAAATTTAAAAACCTATGAATTAATAAACGTAGAAATGAAACCACCTAATTACTTAACCTGCTAAGTTAGGTCCCTAACAACAAAATCTTGAGGATCTAGTTTACCCCTTTTTAAGAGAAACAAACCAAATCACTGTGCCCCTTCACTTTCAAGGACAATGAAATGAAAGGCTCACCCTACCATCCAACAGCTTACCTGCAGAATTCTGTCCTGGGAAGCCGGTGTGCGAGGTGTCCTAAGAGCGATGCTGTTGTTGGTGACATTGTACTCAGACAAAAGCGTACTGGAGGCAGAGTTTGTTATGCCAGATTCCTCGGCAGTCTGACGTGCGATTTCACTTGCTTGGCCTACTTTTACAACCTCCTGGAGTTCTGCGTCTGAAATCTAGAAATCACCATAAGCAATATTTTAACCAAAGAACACCACGGCTGGCAACTCCCGTATTCCAGAAAGACGAACCGCTGAAGCTGTGGGACGAGCACACAGGGGTCTGTTTTACCTCTCTTCATTATTTGTGGGTTTGAAAATTTTTATTAAAAAGTTTTTAAGTCTTCCCCGTATAATGAGGGGATAAATACCATATATGATATACTACCAGGCTGCAAAGTCTTAGATTTCCATAATGAAATGCTTTCAAACCAACTAACATATTAATAAGCCCAGAACATAAAATGATCATGTTTGTATACAACTGTCAAGGGAGGGAGGCCTGAAAGCCAATTAAAACATCAGAGACCACTCAGCCATAAGAACACTGAGAAAATCAAAAGGTTTTATCTTAGTAATTTGACAAAAACAAGTATCGCAGGGGCGCCTGGGTGGCTCAGTCAATTAAGTGTCTGACTTCAGCTCGGGTCATGATCTCAGGGCTTGTGGGTTCAAAACCCCATGTCTGGCTCTGTGCCAACAGCTCAGAGCCTGGAGCCGACTCTGTCTCCTCAAAAATAAACAAACATTTAAAGAAAAAAAAAAGTATCCAGAAGAGAACAAAGAAAAAAAGTTACAGGCAAAATCTCAATGAAGGCATATCACTACTTTAGGGTGCCTGGGTGGCTCAGTCGGTTAAGCATTCAACTCCTGATTTCAGCTCAGGTCATATCACAGTTTGTGGGTTTGAGCCCCCCTCTGGGCTGCACACTGCAGAGCCTGCTTGAGATTCTCTCCCTCTCTGCCCCTTCCCCAATCAGGCACATGAGCACTTTCTCTCTCTCTCTCTCAAAAGAAATAAACTTTAAAAAAAAAGGAGTATCAGTACTTGGATGGCAGCATCTGACAAAATTATGTCACGTTTATGATCAAAAATTTTGTGTTGATGTAAGTGCATCATTTGGATAAAGAAACTCTTCTGGCCTCCTAAGTCTATCCCTCAGCTCCATGAAACCCAACCATTCAATTCCACAGAGCTATACTACTCAAAATAAATCAACAGCTAATTCAAAATTCCCACAGTTCTGACCAACTGTAGTTAAGTCTAAGGAAGAGAGCCTGTGATATGCTGAATGAGGGTATGTTTCTCTTTCCCTTCACATCTCCACATTAATTTTCACAGCTACTGTCTCAAAAAGAGAAGTATGGCACAACAAAACATTCCATGTAAGAAAGCAGCCTGAAGTCCACACGGCCAAATACCACCTTTATCCTAATCGGTTACAATAAGAGGCCAGGAGCCCTAACCTGCTCACAAATTGCTAAAAGCTGACAATCACTTACTAAACCATCACATGGGCAATCTAAGGCCTGATACAATCATTTATACAGAGAGGTTGTTAATCACACTAAATCACAAGGACTTATTTTTATGTGGCTCACCTATTACACTGTAAATTTCTTAAGGGCACACAGACCCTCAAACATTTGCTAAATAAATTATACGCATATGAGTTCACACAATGAAAAAACTGCTTTTATCAGATTACCTGAGGGGCAGGAAGTACTAGTTTGCTTCTTTTTTTAGTAAATTCAGAAACACCACTAGTCTGAAGAATAGCTGACGGTAAATCAGATTCTTTTTTCCTTTTTAAATGCTGCTTGTCTTTTTTTCTGTCTCTTCCTTCTTTTTCCCTATCATAAATCAAAGCAGAGAGATTTTTAGAAGTTACCTATAGACAATACCAGTAAAAGCCATATAAATACTCATACACTTCTAACAAAATCCCATTCCTAAAATAATTACTGATAAAAAAGACAAAATCTAAATACATTAAGCTGTGCCCTACACCATTAGTTACCCACTATATTCAAGAAGAATGCAGCCTGAGAATAGCAACAGAATTATTAAGAAAATAAGATACAATACTAAGTAACTTACATAGTAAATATTAAGCCCATGTAAAGATTATGATGATAAGCAAAATGTTATGTACAATTTCAAAAAGAAAACAAAAGTATCCCCATACCACGATTACATTCTTACAAAAGTATGTGTGTCCACTTACAAAAATGATGAAGACAAACATACCAAAAAAACAGGAAACAATAATACAAACGGGATGGGATTAAAACACTGAATTTTTAAATTTCCCTTTAACACTGTTCTTCAATTGTTCATGATGATTCTTTAAATTAACTTGTTTCTTTAAAGAATATTTAAGTCCTGACAAATGGTTACAGACTAACACCAGGCTCAAGGCCACGGGTGAAAGCTCCAAGGACGCCTCCTCCCAGCCTGGGTATCGCCCTCTTCCCCATCCAGCCCACCCCTTCAACATTATCCACTCCCACTTGCATCTCTTAATTCAAACCGGCTACCTCATACAAGGTCTTAATTTGAGAAACAACTACAAGGGAGTACATCCAAGAATGTGCTGTTTCAAGGTGCCTGACATCTGTCATTCAGTACCAATTCATATCAACAGAGTGGACGGTCAGTAGGGACGTAGAAAACTAAAACTCTCTGACAATCACAAAAAGTTCTCCCCACAATATTCAGATGCAAGAATTAGTGAAAACTCTAAAAATCCCTAGAAATAAGCAAAATCCTCTGCACCTTTAGACCAAATATTTTACAAACACACTTACTTATCCCCATTAGATAAAGACTTAAGTATGCATCGGTAACTTTTTTAATTTCATTCAAAGAAAAACAAGATAAAATTGTCACTAGAATAGACAAAAAGAACCAAACCAGATTTTGACAGATTCCTCAGTCCATTCATCAGTAAAATAACTAACCGGTTCACAAATGTACATAAACTTTGAGACTGTGACTCGATGAATAAAGACTACACTAAGAGCCAAGTGCTGACGTGTCAGGAGGCACAAACAGCCTTCTATGCAAAAGACACAACTGGTGTTCTCAGAAAGGTGAATCTAGCAAATAAATAAAAACATCATGTAGGCCACATTGTCCTAAATAATAAAAATCTGGCTCTGACAAGGACAGTGCATGGCCCTCCATAAAATTGCTACTATACTCTTCCATTTTCAAAATCAGAAAGCCAACTTACGATCTTAGTTCCCCATCAAGATCCTGTTGTCTTAATTTTCTGAAATCTGCATCAAGAGCCTGGTAGTTTTCCTCAGAAGTATCATAGAAACCAAGAGCAGGCTTTTTTTCAAATGGGATTTCAGCATTATAATCAACCCCTCTCTTCTTTTTTCTCTTTTTCTGGATTTCTATGCCAGCTGCTCGAAGTTCTCTTCTCTTCTGGAGGGCTGCAAGACGCCTGAAGAAAAACAACGCAAGATCACCTAGAAAATCACCTATGATGAGGAAGGGATAGATCATCCAACAGAGTTAAGAAAACCCAAAAAATATTTGGGGAAGAAATATTTATTTAAATCCTCACCTCACACCACTCACCAAAATAAACTCCCCTTTTGATTTAAAGGTACACACACAAGCAAAAAGAAAAACCAAAGGGACTATGTAAGTAAATACGTATCTTATCTCTGGATTGGAATGTACTCAATATAAATTAAATAAAGGGTAAAAGCAGAGACCCAACAGCTTTGAATTTTAAATTTTATATCTCTATAGAATTATTTTTTTAATCATAAAACAAAAGACAAACAACAGGAAAAAACATTCACAATTAATACTGGGAATGGTTAGATATAAAGAATCTATTCAGGTTTTGTTTGATTTTATAATTTATCCCAAAGGGGGCTTGGGGAAGAAACAGAAGAAAACAAATAGTTCTCTAAAGGAAAAAATGCAAACAGCCAAAATGATAAACAGTATACGTAGCTAATAATCACAAATTAAATCAAGTACGATTTCTGCATATCTAATTAACATTGTTCAGTTTTTTGTTTTAATGGCAAGCGCACAAAAAGTGGACAGTCACCCCCAGTGGTAATGAAAAATAAACTGGTACAGTTTTCCCCAAAGAGAATTTGGAAATACACATTAAAACCCTGACATTTCTCACATTTTTAAATGTTTCATTTTTATTTTTTTTTTATTTTTGAGAAAGAGAGAGACACAGCATGAGCAGGGGAGGGGCAGAGAGAGAAGGAGACACAGGATCCAAACCAGGCTCCAGGCTCTGAGCCATCAGCACAGAGCCCAATGCAGGGCTCAAACTCACAAACCGTAAGATCATGACCGGACCTGAAATCAGATGCTCAACCAACTGAGACACTCAGGTGCCCCTCTCACATTTTTCAACCCAATAATTTCATTCCTCAGTCTTTATCCTAAAGAAATAAATAACATAAACAAGGCCTTAGCTGCAAGACTTCACCGAGCAGCGTTCATAAATAAGCTAATAACTGGACACAATCTAGACATCCAACAAAAAATAAAGAAAATTTATAGCATAGCTATAAGATAGAATGTTGGACAGCTATCTATATAACTTAAAAAACCTGTAAATCTACTTTCCCATGGAAAGATGCTCAAGACATACTGGTGTATAAAAAACATTACAAAGTTCACATGTTATAGAGCAACATGTAAAAATTACATGCTTATCTATCAGTGAATACATGCACCTAAGATGTGAAAGATGCCCAATAAAATATTAACAATAATCACTGGAGGTTAGGATTTCACTTAATCTTTACTTTCTTGTACTTTCCCATGATGCTATAATTTTAATGATATAACGATGAGAAGAGTTATTTACAACATTAAAGGGGGAAATCAGTAATACAGAGCAATTTCCATCATGAGGCTCTGCAAACCCACCCCCCTCCCAGTAAAACTGACGAAAATTTAAAAAAAAAAAAGTTTGAGTCTCTGGAAAGGATCCAAAGGAGATACAGCACATGATGAAACATTTATTCAAGAAAATCTGAGGGGCGCCTGGGTGGCTCAGTCAGTTAAACATCTGACTTCAGCTGAGGTCGTGATCTCACAATTCCTGAGAGCCCCACAAAGGGTTCTCTGCTGTCAGTGCAAAGCCTGCTTCAGATCCCTGCCCCAATCCTGCTTGCATTTTCTCTCTCTCAAAAATAAATAGACGTTTACATTTTTATTTTTATTTTTTTTAATGTTTATTTTTGAGAGAGAGCATGAGCGGGGAAGGGCAGACACACACACACACACACACACACACACACACACACACACAGAATCTAAAACAGGTTTTCAGGCTCTGTGTTGCCAGCAAAGAGCAGCCCAACACGCGGATCAAACTCATAAACCAAGATCATGACCTGAGCCCAAGTCAGATGATTAACTGACTGAACCACCCAGGTGCCCCCCCCCCCCGCCAAAAAGTTTTTTAATTAAAAAAAAATTTGAAAGACAAGGCACTTGGGTGACTCATCAGTTAAGCATCCAACTCCTGATTTTGGCTCAAGTCATGATTATCAGTTTGTGAGATCAAGCCCCACGTCAGCCTCTGGGCTGACAGATTTTTCTCTCTCCCAATCCAACCCCTCAAAATAAATAAATTTAAAAAAAAGAAAGAAAAGAAAAAAAAGAAAATCTGAAAGAGGGTTTCAACTACCCCCATTGTGATATCAGTCTGTACTTTCCAATTAAGTTCTTCTTTCCAGCTTTCCTAACTCAGGCAAAAGACCCTGCAAAGCATCCCAAGCTGGCAAAGGAAACTCCCCCCTCAAGCAATAAGGACCGCCCTGAGACAGCAAGACCCTGCATGTGATGGACTCCAAGACCTTGAGAGCCAGACTTTTCCTGCCCACCTGCACATACGCACTGTCCCATTCTCCTCACATAAACCAGGAAGAATTTTTGACACTTTGGAGACAGTCTTTGAAATGCTAGTCCAAGTCTTCCCGGTGTTAGCGTCACTGAAATAAATTCCTGTCTTGTTCCACCACCACTCGTCCCTCTGCCTTTGGATTTTGTCACTGGGGAGTGGCCATATCTGGTGTGTCTGGGACCCGCCAGAGCCAGGTACTCGTGCACCCCTGCGCCCCAGCTTCAAACCTAGTACAATTCACTAAAAAAAAGTGAGAGTCTGTGATACCTGAATTAAGTCTCACTTCCTCATCTCTCACCCCAGTCGGCACTGGGAGACAGAAACTCTCTACTCCACACTGGTGCAGCCAAAACCACAGGGTGCTCTCTCCCCTCCAGTTCCCAGTAAGAAGGCTTTCATTCTAGGAGGAGCAGGACACCAGCAATTCTCATCCTGCCCCCAGATACCTGCTGCAGAGGTTAAGTTCCGACAAGAGCTGCCCAGAACTGGGGCCACTTCTTTCCTGTGTCCAGACAGAGGCTCTACCTTGGACACAATGCTGCTAAGAATGCTGGGGCTCCAGGGGTCCTTTGGCCCAGCTTGTGGGATGAGGCTTCCACACTAGGAGAGCAAGCCAAGGAGACCTACGGCTGCTGCCCACACAGAGCACTCAGCTCCTGAAATGGGGACGTCATTCAGAGACAAACAACCAGAACCCAAGGGCAGAAGAAAGAACTCCAAATCTGCCCCCCCCAAAAAAACTGACTTTGTTTGCAACAGAGTATGGAGGAAATGTTCAGGCCTAAGAGCGCTCTGAAAAACAGTGAAACTTGTGGTAAAAGGTAATTGGGAAGAAACTGGTAGATTCACCGGCTAAACTGTTGGCCCACTAGTTTGCCAGAAAAAAAGCGGAGACTTCCTGGGGTCAGAGGAAATACCAAACACTGATCCCAGAAACTATGCTTTCAACTGGGTGTTGTATGTAAGTGATGAATGAATCACTGATTTTTACTCCTGAAACCAATATTGTACTGTATGTTAACTAAAACGAAGACGACGACGACAACCAAACAACCATCCCTTCAAAGGAACCTAAATTTAATTGGATCCCTTTGTGGAGCAATTTATGTCCCAAGACACTGTTGAAAACAATACAGAAAAAAAACAGAAAAAGAAAAAGAAAAAAAAATACAGCAATCAGCTAGCAATTAGTAGAGCCTAAAATCTGGGTATAGCCAGGGAAAAAGATGCCAAAGAAAGTGTAGTCAAAACCACACCATCCCAAGGTGACTGTGGGCATGCCCAAGACTGCACCCCCAACTCCGCCACCGCCAATGAGCAACATCAGAAGCTTTACATTCCGGAGGGGAGGGGAGAAGAAACTTCACTAACATAATCCGCATTCACTAAACAAACAAGCAAAAAACAATGAGAAGCCAGGGTGGAGAGAACATAGCATCCAGAATTGCTACAATGTATGATCTAAAGTGTCCAGTTCCCAACAAAAAAAAAATTGAGACATAAAGAAATAAGAAAGCAGGGCGCATACAGGAGACAAAAAGCTGGCAACAGAAACTGCCAGTGAGAGCAACCAGACGTCAGACTTAGCAGACAGACTTCAATGGAGCCATTATAAATATTTAAAAAAAAAAAAAAAAAAGGAAACTATGATTAAAGAAGCAAAGGAAGGTATGATGAAAACATTGCATCAAATAGAGAAAATCAGGGGCGTCTGGGTGACTCAGTTAGTAAAGCATCCGACTTCAGCTCAGGTCGTGATCTCAGTTCATAGAAAAAATCTGGGGTGCCTGGATGACTCCGTCGGCAAAGCATCTGACTTCAGCTCAGGTCATGATCTCAGTTCGTGGGTTCAAACCCCACGTCAGGCTCTGAGCTGACAGCTAGCTCAGAGCCTGAAGCCTGCTTCAGATTCTGTATCTCCCTCTCTCTCTGACCCTCCCCTGCTCACACTGTCTCTCTCTCTCAGAAATAAATAAAAACATAAAAAAAAATTTTTTTTTCAGTAGAGAAAATCAGTGAAAGATAGAAATAACTTAAAAGAACCTAGAGAGAGATGGGTAAAGATTATGCAATCCAGAAAAAAAAAAAAACAAGAACAGAGCCTCCCAGAAATAGGGGGCATCATTAAGCGTACCAACATATGCAGAACAATACCAAAAGAGGAGGAGAGAGAAAAAGAATAAAATATTCAAAGAAATAATGGCTGAAAATTTCCCCAAATTTACTGAACCTACACATCCAGAATGCTCAACAAAATCCAAGGTAGATAAACATAAAGAAATCTGGAAGCAGAAACATCATGCTAAAAATGCTCAAAGCCAAGAGAACTCCAGTAACATTAACAGCTAACTTCTCATAAAAACAGCATGTAACAATATGATCCCATTTTATACACGTTACCGTGTGCATATGTACACATAAGCATACCCTGTATTGAAAGAAAGGTTTGCAAAGACACATTTCAAAAGTAAAGTAATTTCATTTTTTTTAATGTTTATTTTGAGAGACAGCTGGGCAGGGACAGAGGGTGGAGACGGGGAGAGGGGGAGGGGGGAGAGGGAGGGAAGGAGGGAGAGAGACAGAGAATCCCAAGCAGCCTCTGTGCCATAAGCACAGAGCCAGACATGGAGCTCGATCCCATGAACCATGAGATCATGACCTGAGCCAAAACCAGGAGTCAGACATTTAACGGAGGCACCCAGGCACCCCAATAATTTCATTCTTTAAATGAAGGAAATAAATTGGGTGCCTGGGTGGCTCAGTCGGTTAAGCATCTGACTTCAGCTCAGGTCATGATCTCACAGTTCGTGGGTTCGAGCCCCACGTCGGGCTCTGTGCTGACAGCTCAGAGCCTGGAGCCTGTTTCAGATTCTGTGTCTCCCTCTCTCTCTGACCCTCCCCTACTTGCTCACACTTGCGCACGTGCTCACGCGCTCTCTCTCTCTCAGAAATAAATAAAATATTAAAAAAAAATTTTAATAATAAATGAAGGAAATAAAGACTTCAAATGACATCAGAAAACCTTTCATTAAGTGAATATAACCAAGATAATAGTATCATATCAACCATTCTGCAAAAAGAAAATAGTGCAATACTGGAGGAAAAATGTATTACCTTTACAATCGATAAAAAGCTTTAAAACAGATTTGCAATTCAGCATTAAAGAAATAACCTGCAATGTATTTTGCATACAGACCAATCTGGTCTATTACAAGATAGATGTACAACACAAGTTATTAAGATGCACAGATTCTACAAGAAAATCTACAAGATAGTCCAGAGTAAATCTATACCTGTAAAACAGTATTTAAAGCAAGCAATACCACTCACACTTGGAGAAGCATCCTTGGCCAACCATGGTTAAAAGGCTCAAAATTATTTGGTCTCCAAACAATGGACAAAAATGGAAAAGTGAATTTTTTTCAACCCTACTCACATTACTTAACCCTAAATAGTGTACAAAATAGAAAAGGGATTAAAACTGGGCAGAAAATTGAGTACCTCCTCTTGGTTTCTGTTTATTCTTCTGGGCCATTCATACTTCCATTAAGTAACTATTCTGGCCTAGTGATTGGCCAGCTATGCCAAGAAGCATCCTCAGGCAAGGAATCCTCCAGCCCAGGATCTGGCACTTCAAAGTCATTACTGGGGAAACCATCAACACAATGCTAGTCTTCAGGTCAGGAAGGACTTCCTAGAGTGGGGGCCAAAAACCGCAGCTGTGTAGGCTAGGAAGATTACCCCAATGCCCAAATTCAGATTTTCCCTTCTCCGTTTCATCTTGGTTTCTGGAACATAGGAATGAGGTCAGTCATAGATCTAACCAAAAGGAAAAAGGAAGGGGAAAGTAGAGAAAACCTTAAGCAGACATCAGTGATACCACTCACTTTTTAAATGAAAATTTCTAGGGGTGCCTGGGTGGCTCAGTCGGTTAAATGTCTGACTTTGGCTCAGGTCATGATCTCATGGTTTGTGAGTCTGAGCCCCACATCAGGCTCTGTGCTGACCGCTTAGAGCCTGGAGCCTGCTTCAGGTTCTGTGTCTCCCTCTCTCTCTGCCCCTCCCCCACTCATGCTCTGTTTCTCTTTCTCAATAATAAATAAAACAGTAAAAAAAGAATAAAAAATAAATGAAAATTTCTAGAAGAGCCTAAAATTTGGTTCAAAACTCATTAACCCCCTCTACATTCAGCCAAGTTTCCTATTTCACAGCCAATATCTACGCAAGGAACGCAAGTGGCAGTCAAGCAGAAGTCACATAGCCTTGAGTGTCCTCTAGCCATCTGACTCCAAGATGGCTATCATAAATGAAGCTCTTCTATGTTAACAGAATCCAACATATCAAGTGATCATCTGAGAGTTACTTCTGCCAGCATCTTTTACTTCTTACAACATCTTTTTAAAAGCCTATTTTTTTTCTGTATCTATTCTATAATGGTTAGGGAAAAGAGAAGTAAGATTTTTCCAAAGTATAAGGGTGCCTAGCTGGCTCAGAAGGAGAAGCACGCAACTCCTGATCTCAGGGTTGTGGATTCAAACCCCATACCGGGTGTACAGGTTACTAAAATATAAATTTAAAAAATGTTTTTCCAAAGCATAAAGGAACTGAAGAATATAAGCAAAACTGGAATTGGACAATTTTAATTATTACCCAACAGGGTTGACAAACCACAGTTTTATGAGGTGTAAGGATGCACAGACTAATTGTTCAACTATAGATGGAAACAATACCTTGCTTCTTCCAACTGTTTCTCTCTTGCTTTCCTCTTGGCTTTCTTTCCCTGAGTATTTGCCAAGCGGGCTCTAGCTTCAGAAAGCATCTCAAGTTCATCTGCAAAAATAAAGAGAAGAAAAACTAAGTTCTCCAACAGAAGCAAGGTATGTGAAAGACATACTATAATGCTTAAGAAGAGAAAACCCATGAATATAATCATTATATGGTGGCGTATGGGCTTTGAAGTCCGAGAAACCGAAGTTAAAAACCAGGCCCACCACTTGCTAGCTCTGTGACCATGGATAATTTATCTACCCTCCCTGAGCATGTTTCATCATCTAAAAAAAGGGAATAACAAGTCCTACTTCAACAAGAATGTTGAGGACAGCTAAGTAAAATATAATAGGTAAAGCATCCAACAAGTATTCATTAAATAACAGCTATAATTACCATATCCCTCATTATCATCAACTAACTAGCACAGCACCAGTCATGACAAACTATTGTAAAAACTACTTTTTAATTATAAGGAAACAGATAACTCTCCATTAGGCAAACATTTTTCTCCTCAGAACTGTTTCTCCCCTCCAATACATTTCCATGGCTCCCAAAATAGAATAAATTTCATTACTGATGCCTTAGAGCAATTCCAATATAAGGCTATTCAGGGGAATCTCAACTTTTTTTTTTTTCCCTTACAAGATAACTTTTTTAAAAACTCCAAGATTACCCACTCCATGCTGCAGCATACTGACTCAGATCTCCTGGGGAGGTACTTGTATTTTTAGAAGTACATCTCGTGACAATGATGCAGGTGGGAACCACTACTTTTAAATTTTAAAATCCCAACAAACACTCACTGAACACTTCACAACATCTCTGTTGAGGTAAGATAGCTACAATTATTCTCTATCTAGCAGGAAAGAGAATCAAATCTCAGAAGGATTATTACTTGCCTAAGATCAAATAGCTAAATAAGTGGCAGGCAGGAGGAGTCTAAAATCCAGTTCCTCTGACTCCTGGTTCAATATCTGAGGCAGGCATCATGAGTCTGTGTCCTAGTACTGCAGTGCTGCCTTTCTACAAAGACTCCAATACCTGCCTGAAGTCAAAGTAGTTAACAGGACTAGAACTCCAATTCCTGTCATGGTGCTCCTTCCCAGAATGGGAAGGAGAAAACAGAACTCTCGAGGGTTTGCCACTGGCCTTTAGGGAATCTGTCCAGTAGTATTACGCTGCTTAATTTATTAAATGAAATGAAAAATCAAAAAATGAAGAGACACTGTCCAGAAAGAGCAATTACTCTCCAAAAGAAGAGCAGACACATTTAGAGACAGTAACAACTGCAGACAGAACTGGGGTTCTAGAAAGTCAGAGGAGCTTAGAAAGAAACTCAAAGAGTGAAAAAGAGGCCTGAGGAATGTATGGTTACTAAAGAAACAACTTCCTCACAAGCATGCACTCACCCTCATCCATATCAATCGGATCAGGCCGGGCTGGTTTTGTTTCTGGATTTGGATCTATTTCCCCAGGTTTAAGTTTTCGTGGATCGTCTGTCGTTTCCTCTTCATTGTCTCTTTGTGCAGCTTTATCCCTAGAAAAAAACCCCAGGAAAGTCGGTCATGCTATCACACCATCCCGTCTTAGAAATACCAGGTTTTCCTAGCACTGGCACTCTTTTTTTTCAAAAACCCAACAGATGGGCATTCACAAAATAAAGTGATTCTACCATCGCTTCACCTGAAAGAGATGACATTAAAATTCTAATTTCAATGAGTGTTCCATTGACTATGAAACAGAATCCAAGCAGCTCATTAATCACAAATGCAGAAAACTCATACAAAAGGAGAAAAAAAAAAAAACTTCATGAAGAACCAAGATGTTCTGGTTAACTCTCAGCAATGTAACTATGGGTGTAATTATGCGTGATTATTTTTTTTTTTACGATTTTTTCCCTAATTTTCTAAAAAATATAGAATATGTATGATTTACGTAATATTTTCATATTCTTTTAATAAGTATGTAATATTATCAGTCATGAGACTCAGAGTACATAATCCAATAGCTTTAGCTCCTTTGACTTTACTCAGATCTGTAACGAAATGTTTAAACACAGAAAATGCTAAAAGCTCATTCAGCCTCATTCAGGAGACATACATACATTTTAAGACTGCCTTTGGAAATTCACTTACAAAAGAAATTCATAGTGTTCCAAGCACTGGGCAGCTGTTCTTCCGATGATTGGCGCAATGGTCCTCCACTGGGTTGGCATCAACTTGGCCAAGTGCAACAGTTTTTCCTCTTCTTCTCGGGACCATTCTGTTTTCTTAATGCTTGGATCCAGCCACTCATACCTATTAAAATCATACCATTTTATACATTAATTAGTTACCCAGCATGAACATTTTCTTTACACATCAGATATACTAACTTCTAGTGTCCGAAAAACACAAGCTAACTCTCTTCCCTCAATTACGAAAGCTGTTCTTTTTTCACAACTGAATAATCACTATTTGGTTAACTTTACCCCATTTACTATTCCCTACCTCACTAACTTCTACTGTTTTTTAATTATGCAAGACCAGTAATGCTTGAAAAAGGTACCCTTCCTGAAACATGATCATTTGCCTTCTTTCTCAACTCTCAATTGTTTTCATTTATTTTACACTTTATTAGAGGTTTTGAAATTATCTAAAATTAAGACAATACTACCTCACATTTAATGTTTCTAGTTTTCATAGCACTTTCTCACACTTTTTTTTAAAGTTTTATTTACTTATTTAAGCAATCTCTACACCCAATGTGGGGTTCCAACTCACAACCCCAAAATCATGAGTCACATGCTCTTCCAACTGAGCCAGCCAGGTGCTCCTCTCCTACTTTGATTCAAATCCCACAATACTTGGCTTACTCCAAGTATCTGAATTATACTCATTAAATGTTTCCCAATATCATATGCTTTATTTGGAGTTTTTATTTTTTATTTTTATTTTTTTTTACTTTTTTAATGTTTTATTCATTTCGGAGAGAGAGAGGCAGCATGAGCAGGGAAGGATCAGAGAGAGAGGGAGACACAGAATCTGAAACAGGCTCCAGGCTCTGAGCCAGCTGTCAGCACAGAGCCTGACGTGGGGCTCGAACCCATGAACCGTGAGATCGTGACCTGAGCCGAAGTCGGACGCCTAACCGACTGAGCCACCCAGGCGCCCCTATTTGGAGTTTTTAAACTTAAGTAAAACTACTAGGCCATCCTCTGTCTTTCCTATTGCCCCACCCAACCAACCTTTTCCATCCAGTCTAGTTAGCTGCAAATAAGATACAAGCCTTATTAAATAGTAGGGCAGGAGCTTAGCTCCACTAAGACAAGCAGAAACCAAAACTACTTTAGGCTGAAGACCATCTTCCTCTTTGGGATCCAATCTCTACATTCTGATCCTGTCTCCCACGCAGGTGACTAGGAAATTAACTCACTCTTGTGCAATCCGAATATGATCCTAGTACCACATAGGTCAAGGCTGGGGCCAGATCACTCATGCCAAGAGCTTAATGTGTCCTGTGACTTAAAAGGGGACACCACAGGTGCAATGCTGGGCTAAGTTATATTCTGGGGTAGCAAATATACAATAATACTTCAACTGTATTGATGAGGAAACTCACTACTGTGAGCTAGCCTAGAAAATTAACCATTACTTATCATTAATTTCTTTAGGAAAGTAAGTTCTAAATCAACTTACAAATTTCTGGAACACAATCCACTAACAAACTGGGGTCTATCGGTACTAAAAGTAAATTTATTTTATGCTTCACAAAACACGCTCAAGCACCTTAACTCATTTAAACCTCTTATCTCCATTAGTTAGGGCCCCCATTGGGAGAAAACAGGGACAGAAAAGGGATAAGAAAATGGCTTGCCTAAGATCACACAGGAAGCAAGTGACAGCTAAGGCTTAAATCTAAATTCCCATCTCCCACTCCATACTTTCTGTTGTATCATACTGCCTGCTTTCTTTGGCAAGGTTCAAAGAACTGACATTTTCCTCGTCATAATTAAGGTTGCTTTCTGTTTTCCACTCATTAAGTGGTACATACCATCTGGCTTTGCACTGCTTTGCTGATTTTCTATGCAGCAGTGACGCAATCCTAGACCACTGGTTTTTTCCATATTTCATTACTGCTGCTTTCAGAATTTCATCCTAAAAAAATTGTCAAAGAGAAACAATATATTTAATCACAAAATTCCAAGTGAGAACAGATAAAATTTCTCCCTAGGATTGCTAGGGAAAATCATAAACACATACATACACATACACACACACACACACACACACACACACCCCAGGTCTGAAAAAAATATACAAAAATTTCATTTACTATAATAATAAACAACAAGCCAGAATTGGCAAAATGCAAAATATTAAGAAGAAATCCCTCAGAAGGGCATCCTACCCTCCCTAAGACACAACCTCCCCAGACTGATAAACTGGGAGTGAGTACAGCCCAACCTGAGACACCCTACCAGGCAGTGATTAACAAAAAGGACTCTCCAATGTTTGGTCGTCATTCTCAAAAGGATACAGCTCCATCATTTTGTTCATTCACTCAAAAAACCAGGTGTTTCCTGAACACCTACCTTGTACTGGGTCTTCTATATTTAGGAAAAGAGAAGGAAATAGGCCTCATCCAGCCCTCAAGAAGCAAATTAAGACTCTGGGAATCCATTCTCCACTCCAGTTTACAAATGTCATTTTCTCTCCAGTCCCATAACCTCTGGTCTGACCCAAAAATCCACACCTCAGGTATAACCTAAGAATTACGTTTTTTTCCCCTACTGCACCAGTCAGCTCTTCTTCAGTCTCTAGTTACTGTTTCACCAGGGCACCCATTCTGATATGGAATTCACTACTCCCAGGGGAGTCCAGAAAGCTAAGCCACAGACACCGAAGATAACAGAGCAATAGATGAATGCACTTGGGCATTTTACTTTCAGGCTTTTTTCCACATTGAACTTGGGATACATGCCTCATACGTGAGACACACACACACATACCCCCACCTCATCATCAAAGATTTAAAAAGACTGCAGGGCTTTGGCCACTACACACGAATCCTGCTGTTACTTGATTTTGTACATCGGTCTCTCCCCCAGAAGTCCTCTCGTCTCCAATTTAAACAGTCTGGTTCCCTTCATGCTAGCTGTAAGACAAGGCTGTCCCTGATTCTATGTTTGACTTTGTTACAAAACGCACCTTGAACTAAAAACATAGAGCAACTGTCCACCCTACTAGATGCATTCTGCAAACATCTGCCCCAAGAAAACTATTTCAAGTTACTGTCCTAGGTTCTAGGGATTCCAAGACCTGGGTCTTTTGGGGAACTGTCTGCTGGGGAAAAGCAGTATCAGCTAGCACTTACTGAAAGACCACTATGTGCCAGACTGTTCTAAATGTTGATTCATTCAATCCTCAAAAGATTATTCTTAAAATTATCATCCCCATTAGAAAGTTGAGGCTCTGAGGGGTTAAGAAACTTATCAGCATCACAGAGTATGATGCTTGCCAAAGGCTAAAACATGCTATACCAGGTGGATGAAAGAAACGCCATGGGAGCACTTATTTTTATAGGGTGATGGGGCAAAAATGCAAGAGTTTCTGAACTGGGTTTTGAAGGATGGCCAGAAAGGTGTCAAGCAGCAGTGCATTCCAAGAGGGCACAAGAAGTAAAAAGACACAGCATTTTAAAAAGAGAAGATGTGCTCCGGAAACTGACAAGTTCAATGCACTATGAACACAAACTGCATCAAAATCTTCGTTGTATTTTACTCTTTCCCTACAGCCCTTTGGTTAGCCACTAGCATTATCCATTGCGTTTCTGGAAGCAAAGAGACTAATGCAGGCAGTCTGTCCTATCTGGTTTCTATCCTGACTGAGGGGGAGTGCCAGGAAGAGACAGGCCTTGGGATCTGCCGTGCGGACAAACAAGTTATGCCTTGTTAAGAGATAACATGAGAGATGCGGGCATAAACGGGCCCTGAACTTGGCACTCAAGCTGCTTCCCCTCCGCCAGGAAGTCAATGAAGAAACAAAGTTGTGGCCACAGCACTTCTCTATATTTATCAGAGAAGCACCGTGGCCAGGCTAGGGAACGGGGGTGTGCCAGATGATCAACTCTCCCTGAAGACCTACCCCGCCCCCTATACACAGCGAGTTCCTCCATGGCAGGGGCGCGTCCTCAATTCAACAAATATTCGCTAAGGGCCTAACAAGTGCCTGGCACGTCGTCAAGTGATTAAGTCACGGTCCCTGTCCTTGAGGTGCTCAGATGACGCAAGGCCCGACATCAAGTTAAGACCCCGAGGGTCTGCCCCGCGCTGTTCTCCACCCCCGCCCCCCGCCCACGTAGACCCCGCGGGGTATCCTCCTGGCCTCCCCGACCTCCGCGCGCGTGCGCACAGGCTGCCGGAGGGGGCGGAGGGCAGCGGACGGCGGGAAAAGGGGACTTACCTCGGTATTCCTCCACACCCCCCCCTTGATCATAATTCGAGGCATCTTAGCTGCGGGGTGTCTCGGCAAGCAGCCGAGAGGAGCTTCACAGAAGTAATAACGGGGCT
>NW_027530179.1:4470784-4476573 GCF_008692635.1 Crocuta crocuta
AGCAGCGTAGCAAGTCTCGCGAGAACCGAGGCTGCTGGAAGGACTAAGTGCCTTTTTACAGCTCTAGTCTAGGAAGACTGACAGAAACCCATCAAGCCCCTCTGGCTAAAGAGCTCTACGCCCCGCGCATGTCCAAAACAGGTTGGAGAAAACCACGGCTCTCGCGAGATATCGCCGGTGGCTCTTAGTAGACAAGGTTGTGGCGAGATTGATCGTGAGGTCACCTGGTGGCGGAGAAAGGGAACATCAGGCGTGCAGAATTAGCCAGCTAGTCTAGGAAGGGCTTTGTTAATTTATCAATTTAGCACTTTATTAGGCATTTGACTAATAGGAATTTATTCAAAGAATACACAGGGAAAGGAAATAATTTAACCCTAAATTTGTTTAAGTTTGTTTTGAGAGAGACACAGGCGCGTGAGCCAGGGAGGTGCAGAGAGAGAGAGAGAGAGAGAGAGAGAGAGAGAGAGAGAGAGAGAGAATCCCAAACAGGCTCCGCGATGTCAGTGCAGAGTCCAGCGCCAGACTCAAACTGACCAACCAGGAGATCATGACCTGAGCTGAAATCAAGAGTCGGAGGCTTAACCAACTAAGCCACCCAGGCGTCCCTAACCCTAAATTTTTTAAGCTGTAAAACAGAGATAATAGTATAGCAACTCCATAGGATTGTCCAAGGATTAAATGAGATCATAAACCTAGCCCAGTATCTGATACATAAAACTGCCCCCAAATGTGGCAGCTGTTACTACAAGAAAGGCAACCTCAGATGATCAGTGATTGTCCCAGAAACCCACAAAAATATCTGGTCAGTTTTTCATATATCACTATTCAGTCTATGTGGATTAATAATGTGTTACCATTGGTAGGCACTGATATTAGACAAACTCAGGTTGGACTGAAATCTTCGCTCTCTCATTAGCTTGCATAATAACCTTGCTGAATCTTATTCTCGTCTAAAAAGTGGAGTTAACAATACCTCCCTCATAAATTTGGATGGCAAAGTAATTGAGACATACCTAAAACTCAGTGAGATAGAGCTTGTCAAAATGCCATTCCACCACCCAGGGACTCACTCAGTGTCTACCATTTCTATGATGTAAATGATGCCCCCTAGGGGTGTCCATTATACAACCTGCCCATTAGGACAGAGCAACTCTGTCAAATGTCCCCCAAGACACCCTTGAACATGCAGACTGCCTGTCTAACTTAAGGATTCAGAAAATGCAACATCATGCCACTTCCATGATTTCGAAAAACAAACCAGGGGCGCCTGGGTGGCTTAGTCGGTTAAGCGTCCGACTTTCGCTTAGGTCATGATCTCACAGTTTGTGGGTTCGAGCCCCGCGTCGGGCTCTGTGCTGACTGCCAGCTCAGAGCCTGGAGCCTATTTCAGAGTCTATGTCTCCCTCTCTCTCTGACCCTCCCCTGCTCATGCTCTCTCTCTCACTCTCCTAGAAATAAAAAAATATGTATATTAAAAACAAACCCAATAGCCATGAACACAAGAGACTGTCCTCCAACATGGCATGCATTGGCCAAACCCCCACAATAATACCCAAGCCTCACCAGCCAGGACTCAGGGTCCCCGCAAAGAGGCCATCACCACCCCAGCTGGCAACACTAGAACTAAGACAGAGGCATTCTATATCCACCCCCACCTTGAGCACTCAAGAATGAACCAACCTGACACCTTGATTTCCAACTTCCAGCCTCCCGAACTGTGAAAGAATAAATTTCTCTCATTGTGAACCACCCAGTTTGTGGTTTGTTACAGCATCCCTAGGAAACAAATACACTCCTTTTTTAATATAACATTTCCAAACAAAGTTGACCCTGGAAACTTTTTTTCTTATGATATCGACTGATATTTAGGAAACACAATTTGAGAAACTCTGGCCCAAGAAAAAGACATTGCCTCCCTCATTCAGTCGATGGAGCATGTGACTCTTGATCTCAGGATTGTGAGTTCAAGCCCCACGTTGGGTGTAGAGAATACTTATAAAATCTTTCTTGAAATGGTTGGGGGATGGGGGGGTACCTGGGTGGCTCAGTTCATTGAGTGTCAGACTTTGGCTCAGATCATGGTCTCACAGTTCATGGGTTCAAGCCCTGTATCAGACTTTGCATTGACAGTGTGGAACCTGCTTCAGATTCTGTGTCCCCCCTCTCTCTCTGCTCCTCCCCCACTAGCACTCTGCCTCTTTCTCTCAAAAATAAACTTAAAAAAAAAAGGGGGGGGATGATATAGACCTCTTTGACATCTAGAGGCTGGTATACATCTTCTAAAACTGCAAGCAGGTTGTTTTTCTTAAAACCTTTACTATATAGGACTCCTTCTTTCCAAAACACCAGAGTCCCCTCTGAGAGCAGTTTCCTGGCCCACCTAGATAATCCCATCTGGAAATTCCTGCAGAATCCTTATTTGCTTCTATGTTGTGTTCTCCATTATCCATCCAACACACGTGGTTGCAATTGAATTTTTCATATTTTAGGTAATAGAAGCACAAAAAGTTATCTTTTACAGGAGTAGATGTCTTTGAGAAAATTTGTTGGCAACCTCTTCTTTTTTCCCTTCTCTAAAGTATTTGGTTTTGTTTTTTATTTATGTACTTATTTTTGTGAATTTTGTTGGGCACAGGGGTGAGCCTGTGTCCCAGGGGCAAGAGAATCAGCGCAGAGGTATGCTGATGCTAACCCAAAGAGTGGCCAGACACAGTTGCTGGCAGGGGCCACCCTGTTGTCTGCTAGTTGATCCAAAGGCGTGTATAAAGACAGCAGGAATGTACTCCGTTCTTTTTTTTTTTTTTTTTTTTTNATGTACTCCGTTCTAAACCCGCTTCATTTACTTTGGTTACCTCTGGAGACAATGTGTTGACAGAGAAAGAAGTCATGTCTCGTGTCTTGAACACTTTGAGTCTCAGCATGAGCCTCAATTCTCTCTTTCCACTTTAACATTTTGGGGGAAGGGACCCGCAGCCCCCCTTAGCCAGCCAGTGGGGTTTCCTTAGTAGAGGAGAGGAGATCGGCTATGAAAATGCTGAGTCACTGGCTTGACTGCGGAGGGTCACAGCCTGAAGGTAAATGGTTGGCTTTTGTTCCCATCTTTGCTTCCAAATTTTCCCTCCTTGCCTGATTGATGAAAGGCCCTAAGATTCATGATTGGTACTGAGCTCTCGTTGGTCAAATGAATACAGAAGCGAGGGATGGATTGAGGGAGGGGGTTACAGGGGCAATGGTATGATCCAGCCTTGACATTTTTCTGACATGTACCCCATGACTAGTAGAGGAAATCTCAAATAGTATTAATGAGGAGAATTTTACTAAAGCTAAAGTCTGCATTTTACCATTGATTTGAGGGCATGCTTAGAAAACCAAATTTAACTGCATAAAGCTGACGGTGGACTGCCATAGGATTGTATCAATGCTGAGTTCCCCGAACTTGTTCTTTTGTATTGCAACTGTTGGAGCATGTCCTTGACCTTAGAAGATACATATTGAAGTATAGAGTATGAAGGAGTATGGGGTGATGATGTCTGCCACTCATTCTCAAACAATTCAGCAGAATAATAACAGGAATGAAAAAGAATGCACAACTTTTGACGAAGGTTAACAATGGTGAATTCTAAGTGAAGGACATGTAGGTATTTGTTCATTGTATGATTCTCACAGCTTTTCTGTTAAGTTTGAAAGTTTTCAGAACATAGAGTTTAAAAAGGCAAAGCACGGGGGCACCTGGGTGGCTCAGTTGGTTAAGCCTCCGACTTCGGCCCAGGTCATTATCTCACGATTTGTGAGTTCGAGCCCTGCACCAGGCTCTGTACTGATAGCTTGGAGCCTGGAGCCTGCTTTGGATTCTGTGTCTCCCTCTCACTCTGCCCCTTCCCCACTTGCACTCTCTCTTTCTCTCTCTCTCAAAAACGAACATTTTCTAAAAAGTATTTTTTTTAATGTTTTTTATTTATTTCTAGGAGAGAGAGACAGAGACAGCGTGAGCAGGGGAGGGTCAGAGAGAGAGGGAGTCACAGACTGTGAAACAGGCTCCAGGCTCTGAGCTGGTAGTCAGCACAGAGCCCGACGCGGGGCTCGAACCCACGAACCGTGAGATCATGACCCAAGTGAAAGTCGGACGCTTAACCGACTAAGCCACCCAGGAGCCCCTAAAAAGTATTTTAAAAAAGGCAAAGCACAATGATTACTCATCAAAGTCAAACATTTGATTTAGAACAATCACACTGACAGAAGTGATCAATTGGAAGAGGCTCTCCCGAGTACAGTCAGTGCATGCTCTGTGGGCCTGTTCCTGTTTAGGGTTGTCTTGGCGAGTCCAAAGAACCTGTGGATAGAGGCACGGAGTTAAAGGTTGTGCTCCATTACAAGACTAAGAGTCCTCAACCAACACACTCAACCAGTGATGCACGGCCATGACGTCAGCCTAAGAGACCACGTTGGGGCAAAAGATACCATCCACTCTGGGAGAGGCTCTGCCTTCTCTCCTCTCCACTGGAAAACCTCTCAAAAGTCTGCTCTTCTGGCCTTGCCGGTGGTTTTATACTATTCTTTGAAGGTCCTTTAACCCACCAGCAGGGAATAAAGTGTGCATCAAGGGGACTGCTGGGTGCCAATTGTCAAGCTCCTCAACCTCTCTTATCTCATTCTTCAGCCTGCTGGCCTTCTCCTTCACCCAGAAAGGCAAGCTGTAGGAAGAAAACAACACCTGAGTGAGTTTGTCTAAAGCAAAATGTACCAAGACCTTCAGCGGATAAGGTACTGCATCCTCCAAAGTAAGAAGGCCTCCAATTTAGGAGATCAGGGACAAAACACCATGTTAAGTTGTTCCACATTTGCCTCTCCCCCAAACACCAGACCTCTTTTCTGCCCTTCTCTGCCCAGGGAACCGACCCCTGCAACTTGATTCCCCCTGACTCCTCTGTGCTGTCACTTTTGAGCTGGGCTTGGCTAATGGGAAGCACCAGTGGGAGACCAGAAAGCGAGAAAAGAGAGGTTGGGGTGCATCTCATCTGGCTCCTCTACTCCCGCTCGTCTCCTGAGGTACCCGGGTTGGGGCACTGTTTCCATTCTCCACTGCCCTTCGCCACCTCCCCCACGCAGGGGGACAAGGTCACGCTTCCTGCTGCTCTGATCTGGGAGTGGTAAGAGCCGCCGCCTGCTGGGAGCCCCTGGATGCTTCTCCCTTCCGTGTGGGTTCCCTCAACTGGTTCACACATCTGTAAACAGTCCTTTCATTCAGGATTCTTCAGAATGCCACCTGAGCATGCCTTCTGTTTTCTAAAGCAGACAGCCAGCATCCGCCCGTCTGTTGAGATTTGAAAGAACATATGCTGGGCCACTGTGTATGTTCCAAGAGGTACCAGGAATTGTGACTCCTGGGATGAGTCAGAGAAAGGAGATGAAGAATGTTTTTGTCTCTTGGCAGCTATGATTTCCATACCTTTAAGGAGAAATGCACCATGATTGAGAAAATGCCCTGATAAACCTGCTAGAGATGTGGAAATCCCTGCAAGAAGGGACAGGGGATTATAGGGGTGCCTGGGTGGCTTAGTCAATTGAGCGTCCGACTTTCACTTAGGTCATGATCTCACGGTTCGTGGGTTCGAGCCCCGCGTCAGGCTCTGTGCTGACTGCCAGCTCAGAGCCTGGAGCCTATTTCAGAGTTTGTGTCTCCCTCTCTCTCTGACCCTCCCCTGCTCACGCTGTCTCTCTCTCTCTTTCTCTCTCTCTCCTAGAAATAAATAAAAAATATTAAAAAAAAAAAAAAAGAAGGGACAGGGGAT
>NW_027530179.1:4476933-4486936 GCF_008692635.1 Crocuta crocuta
GGGATTACCACATAGGTAATAGTAGGGAGTCAAGAAAATCATGTAAAGCTGACAAACCAATAGGAAAAGCCCAAATAAGACCAGCAGGAAGAAGAGTAATACAGAAAGATTCTAGCATAAAGAATCCCTAGCACAAGGGGCGCCTGGGTGGCTCAGTCAGTTAAGGGTCTCACTCTTGATTTCAGCTCAGGTCATGATCTCACAGTTTGTGGGTTCAAGGCCCCACATCGGGCCCTGCACTGACAGCATGGAGCCTGCTTGGGATTCTCTCTCTCCCTCTCTCTGCACCGCCCCTGCTTGCTCTCTCTCTCTTTCTCTCTCTCTCAAAATAAACATTTAATAAAAGAGAGAGAATCTCTAGAACAAAACTACCATAATACTGTACACATAATAAATGTAACAAAATATGAGGATAGAATTGAAATAAATCTGTCAAACCCTTAATGCAAATGATCTTAATTCACCTATTAAAGTTTTTTCAGATAGGCTCACAAAGCAAAAATCCAACTCTGTGCCTATATTACAAACCTCAAACAAAGTGTTTCGAATGTCTAAAAACAAAACAATAGGCAAAGTTTTATCAGTCAATGCAAACAAAACAAATTAGGAGTTATCTTAATATCTGGCAGTGTATAATATAAGACAAAAAGCATTAAATGAGAAAAAGAAGATTTTTTAAGGTTTAATTCCAATCTAGTTAATTTGCGATGTTATACTCATTTCAGGTATGCAATACTTCCATATTACTCAGTACTCATTAAGATAAGTATACTCTTACTTATACCTGTCCCCCAGCCCCACCTCCCCTCTGATAACCAGTTTGTTCTTTATAGTTAAGTCTGGTTCGGGTCTAGGAAGATATTTTTATAATGTTAATGGCTATACTTAACAATAAAGATAGAAATACATTAATATTAGCACACAATTAACACACCCATTTTCAGTCCAAGCTAGGTCAAATGAACAATTTTAATCAAAATGAAGATAAATCTTCTGGGTATGTATCTAACTTTGCATCCCGATGAAATAGATACACCTTCAAATGTATGTAGAGACAGTCCCCAAACTGAGCATGTATTAGGTCACAATGAAAAGTTGGTAAGTTCCATAAAATAAAAATAGTAAAAACAGTATTTTCTGATCATTGGGTGACAAAAGTATAAATGAATTGCAAAATAAAAATCAAAAAGCTCTTCCACCTGGAAATCTTAACTCTCTTAAGTAATTCTTTAGCTAAAAGGAAAAGACCAACACAGAATTATTTTAAAAAGTAAGGATATTCAAGGGGCGCCTGGGTAACTCAGTTGGTTAGCGTCTTACTTCGGCTCAGGTCATGATCTCACGTGGGTTTGAGCCCCACGTCAGGCTCTGTGCTGACTGCCAGCTCAGAGCCTGGAGCCTGTTTCAGATTATCTCCCTCTCTCTCTGACCTTCCCCTGCTCACACACTCTCTCTCTCTCTCCCAGAAATAAATAAAAGCCATTTAAAAAATAAATTAAAAATAAATAAGAAGTAAGGATACTCTACACTTCAAAATTTGTATTATAAAGGCAAAGCAGTGGTCAGAGGTACTTTCATAACCTTTATTATAGATATTAAGGAATTTAAAAATGAATTAAAAAAACCATTCTAAAAATTTTAAAGTGGGGCACCTGGGTGGCTCAGTTGGTAAGACATCCAACTTCCACTCTAGTCATAATCTCATGGTTCATGGGTTCGAGCCCTGCACCGGATCTCTGCTGTCAGCACAGAGCCCACTTTGGATCCTCTGTTCCCCTTTCTTTCTGCCCCTCCCCTGTTCTCTGTCTCTCTTTCAAAATAAATAATAAAACCAAAGAGTAGAAAGAAGGAAATATAACAATAGAAGCAAAGATTAATGCTTTAAAAACAAAGAGACAGTATGAAAAGAGAATACAATTTTTAAAGCTGCTTTTAAAAAACAACAAATACACAGGGGCGCCTGGGTGACTTAGTCGGTTAAGCGTCCGACTTTTGCTTAGGTCATGATCTCGCAGTTCGTGGGTTCGAACCCCGCGTCGGGCTCTGTGCTGACTGCCAGCTCAGAGCCTGGAGACTGTTTCAGAGTCTGTGACTCCCTCTCTCTCTGACCCTCCTCTGCTACGCTGTCTCTCTCTCTCTCTCCTAGAAATAAATAAAACATTAAAAAAAAATACACAAACCACTATCTAACCTAATGAAGGAAAAGAGGAATAAAGCACAAACACAAAATAAACAATAAGGGGAAACAACAAGTGAAAGAAGAAAGGAAATTTTTTGGAACAATTCTATGAAAATAAATTTGAAAACCTAAAAGAAATGGATAATACTCTGGAAAAATTAAACACTACTCGTAAGAAAGAATAAGTTTGAACATAGGTTGAGGTATGTTCCCTTTATACGCAATTCGTTGAATTTTTATATCATGTAATGATTGATGATTTTGAACAAATGCTTCTTCTGCATCTGTTGAGATGGTCATGGTTATCCTTCATTCTGTTACTGTGGTAGATCACATTCATTGATCTGTGGATGTTGGACCATCTTGCATTCCTGGAATAGGCCCACTTGATCATGATATATGATCTTTTTAATGTTTGGCTTGCTAATCGTTGAGGATTTTTGGACCTATATTTATCAGGGATATCGGCTTATAAATTATATTTTCTGGCAGTGTCCTTGTCTAGTTTTGGTATCAAGGTAATGCAGACCTCATAAAATGAGTTTGGAAGTATTCCTTCCTCTTCTACTTTTTTGGAAGAGTTTGGAAGGAAATGAAATTAATTTCTTCTTTACATGTTTTTTTAATGTTTTTATTTATTTCTGAGAGAGAGAGACAGCGTGAGCAGGGGCGGGTCAGAGAGAGAGGGAGACACAGAATCTGAAGCAGGCTCCAGGCTCTGAGCTGCCAGCACAGAGCCCGACATGGGGCTCGAACACACAAACTGTGAGATCATGACCTGGGCCGAAGTCGGACACTTAACCAACTGAGCCACCCAGGCGCCCCATCTTCTTTAAATGCTTGATAAAACTTACCAGTGAAACCGTTTGGTTCTGGGCTTAAGTTAGCAGATTTCTGATTATTGATTCCATCTCCTTACTAGTCATTGGTCTGTTCAGATTTATTTCTTCAAAGAGGTACCTGGGTGGTTCAGCCAATTAAACGTCCAACTTCGGGTCAGGTCATGATCTCAAGGTTTGTGGGTTCAAGCCCTGCATCGGGCTCTGTGCTGACATCTCAGAGCCTGGAGCCTGCTTCAGATTCTGGGTCTCCCTCTCTCTCTGCCCCTCCCCGACTCACTCTCTCTCTCTCTCTCTCTCAAAAATAAACAAATATTAAAAAAATAAGTTTTTAAGTATACAGCACAGAGATGAGAGGCCCTAATTATCTGCTTCATGTCATAATGCCATACAATGAAGATATTAAAGCTCCCAAGTTTGGAATAAAAGGCTTTTTATTTCCACTGAGCTGGGTTCAGTTTCCCAGCTGGCCTCTGGTGGGGCAGACTGTGGGACACTCGCCCACTCTATCCATGCTTATATGAAACCGTTTGGTGTTAGAAAGCGAAATTTTTTATACTGACACATATCTTTGTCTAGGTCTAAACCCTACTTGGGCAAACAGATGGGGTTCAGAAAGGACCTGAACTTAAAATATGACATCAGAGGAATAATACTTCCCTCCAGTGCAAGAATATTCTATTCTGACAGCTCTTTCTCTGCCTCTTCAAACTCTAACCATCCTTCCTGGCTGCACTCCTTTAAGCATGGGTCCTTCTTTGCTGACAACTCTTAGGTTTTCAAAATCAGGGACCCTGTCTTTTTTCTCCATATAAACCCCCATAGTGCATACCCAGGACAACATATGGCATACGGAGGGCTGTCCATCGTATGGGTTGAAGACATGGACAGCCTCGGCTACCAGACCGTACAGTACTTGCCCTCTAAGTGTCTCACCAAAAACCCTCCATACAAACCGCCCCACCCACCAGCTCAAATTCTAAAGGCCCTTCTATGTTGGGTGTCTATGAGCTCATCCATAGGAGAAAATAATAAATAACTGATAACTTCATAAAAATTGATAAAGCATGGTGAGAGGACTTACACAGGAATTTGTGGAAGAGGCTCAAGTGGAATAAATGTATCAAATTTCTTTTCATAAGGCACTCTGAAAAACAGAAAAGGCAACCATAAAATTGGCACAGCATCCACAGTGGAGAGATCGATATAAACATCTTTTTATTCAAGAAGATGTCTGATTTTCTGGTTTTAATGGCCACCTAAGGGCTTCACAGCCGTCAAGGTCAGAATTCTTATTATAATTTTTATTAAACATCATTAAACCAAACATAATTGATTTTTTTAAATATTAATGTAATACACCAACTATTTTTCTTTTAACTTCATGAACCTCCTCTTCTCAATCGTTTTGATCTAAGTTTAGTTCCAAGTGTACATCAATCCAAACAGTTGACACTAATAATCTGATTCAGTATGAAACTGAAAAGTCTTCAGACTTGTGGTAACAACTATAAGGACAAAATTAATAACCACCTTTTTATAGTCAAGATCCTGTGTATAATTTAAATGGCACACATGTGTTCCTTAGACACTAAGGAACTAGAGATGAACTCATTAAAGAATTTTCAGCAACCACATTTTGTTGGAATCTACCCCTTATGAAATATAACATATATAGTACACAGAGATACAATTCCTTTATAATTAACTAACTAACCCTGGTACTCACATACACTTACGTTGAGAAATTCACAGGTGGGAGAGTTGACCCTGCTTTGTGGAAGCCTTTACTCTGTTCTGGGTACATATATGGATTATCTCCTGGAGTTAACTTTGGTATTCCATTCCTAGGATCAATATCTGTGAAATATATTTAAAAACAAGATCATAGGAGCACCTGGGTGGCTCAGTAGGTTAAGTGTCCAACTTTGGCTCAGGTCATGATCTCACTGTTTGTGAGTTTGAGTCCCACGTCAGGCTCTAGCTCAGAGCCTGGAGCCTGCTTTGGATTCTGTGTCTCCCACTCTCTGCACCCTCCCTCATGCTCTGTCTCTTTCTGTCTCCCAAAAATAAATAAACATTTAAATTTAAAAAATAAAAATAAAAACAAGATCATAAAAGGGACTGAAGAGAATCTACAGATAATTCTCTATCCATGTGACAATGGAAAGAGGATAATTTCATGTTTTATTATGAAGTACATGTAGGCGTCCTAAAGTTTTCTGTTCATGATTGCCTTGCCTTGAGAAGATGAAGATAACAGTGTGCTTGAGAAACACTGTATTTAGGACATTTTTCCAGAAGGTGTCCCGATTACCCCACCCCGGGAAAGAACAATAGCTTATGTTCAGTCGGGATGTTCTGGTTTAAATTGAATGGTGACGGACACTTGGGTGGCTCAGTTGGTTAAGCGTCTGACTCTTGATTTCGGTTCATGGTTCATGAGAAGGAGCCCCATGTTGGATTCTGTGCTGGGCTTGGAGCCTGCTTGGGATTCCCTCCTCTCCCTCTCTATCTGCATCTCTCTCTCTCAAAATAAAGAAATAAACATTAAAAAAATAAAGTACAGTTGGCCTTTAAACAAAAAAATGAATAGATAGATGACAGATAGATAGATAGATAGATAGATAGATAGATAGATAGATAAAATAAGAAGGGAATCAACGGTATCTGCAAAGGATGAGCACAAACTCTGCTTAAAATCTGAGCACTGGTGCACTTTGAACCCCTGTGTCCTATGAAGCTTAAGAAGCAACTGCGGGGCGCCTGGGTGGCTCAGTCGGTTAAGCGTCCAACTTCAGCTCAGGTCACGATCTCACGGATTGTGGGTTCGGTCCCCGCGTCGGACTCTGTGCTGACTGCCAGCTCAGATCCTGGAGACTGCTTCTAATTCTGTGTCTCCCTCTCTCTCTGACCCTTCCCTGCTCATGCGGTCTCTATCTCTCTCTCAAAAATAAATAAAACATTAAAAATTAAAAAACAAAAGAAGCAACTGCAATTGGGCTCTGCCTCTCTGACTCGATCTCAGAAGGGAATTAGCTAATGAGGAAGAGCCACAGAAGAGAAAAATTATATTTCAGGTCAATTTCCCTACAACCTATAACCATAGACAACATTTTGTTCTTTTTCCCTGACAACACATTAGGCCTTTAAGGAACTCCACCAATGGCCTGATCGTAGCTGATCATTAAAGTCAACTCTTCATGAAATATATTTTTGATTGGATTTTTTTCTATAATACATGTGTTGAATTTCAGTTCATAACAGAAACTGACTGGCAGTCATGATGCTGAGTCTCCATCTTGTCCAAGAAATAACGAAGGAGAAGGGAATGTCACAAACAAAGAAAGGTCCGGTGCCAAGTTTAAAAGTACCAGGTGCTGCAAGAGATCAAGGAAGAGAAAAAATGGAAAAGAGACCATTGTGTTTGAGGTTTAATGAAGTTGTTGCATATTACCCAGGAAGTAATCACACTGAAACGAATCAAGCCTGTAGACCCAACTAACAGTTTACAAGAAATATATTGGAGAGAGAAACCTGTTAAATGGTACCTAGGGATGTAATCAGCAAAAAATATATTGGAGAGAGAAACCTGTTAAATGGTACCTAGGGATGTAATCAGCAAAATCCTAACTGTGGCAAACTTTACAAGACCAATGACCTAGTTTCTTCACCAAATAAATTGCAAGAAAAAAGAGGGGGAGGACCTGTGTATTAAAAAGAGGTTTTAAAGACATTTTAACTAATTGTTAAATGTGAACCTTTTTTGGACCCTGATTCAAACTCTAAATATTTTTAAATTTTGGCGTATGTGAGGCAATTGAATATTTGAACACTGACAATATTTAGTGACATTAAGGAATTACTGTTAGTTTTTTTTAAGGCACGAAAATGGTATTGTGGCCATATTAATAAAAATAATCCTTATCAGGGGCGCCTGGGTGGCTTAGTCGGTTAAGCGTCCGACTTTCGCTTAGGTCATGATCTCGCAGTTCGTGGGTTCGAGCCCCGCATCGGGCTCTGTGCTGACTGCCAGCTCAGAGCTTGGAGCCTGTTTCAGAGTCTGTGTCTCCCTCTCTCTCTGACCCTCCCCTGCTCACGCTGTCTCTCTCTCTCTCCTAGAAATAAATAAAAAAAATTTAAAAAAAATAATAATCCTTATCAATTAGAGGTATACACAAATACATACATGGATGTAATTATCTGATATCTGGAAATTCCTTTAAAATAGTCCTTGGGGGAGGGGGGTAAAAATGAAACAAGATTAGCCACATATGATAATTGTTGAAGCTAAGTGATGGGTACATCAGGTAGCAGTATGTTCTTCTCTCTACTTTGGCATGTTTGAAAATGTCCACCATAAAGTTTTTCTTTGTAATATAGATGGAATTGGGGTTGCCTGTGGAGTTGGGGGAGGAAAGATGTCATATTCAGGGAGGGGCCTATCAGTAGCTTCAAATATAAAGACAATACTCTATGTCTAAAATGGAGTAAGAAGCATACAAATGATGGTGATACTTTAGGGGAGCCTGGGTGCCTCAGTGAGTGAAGTGTCCCACTTGGGCTCAGGTCATGATCTCATGGTTCATGAGTTTGAGCCCCACATTGGGCTCTCTGTTGTCAGCACAGGGCCCATTTTGGGTCCTCTGTCTCCTTCTCTCTCTGCCCCTCCCCTGTGCTCGCTCTCTCTCTTTCTCTCTCTCTCTCTGTCTCTCTCTCTCTCTCTGTCTCTCTCTTTCTCAAAAATAAATTAACATTTTAAGAAACACAAGTGAGGGGCGCCTGGGTGGCTTAGTCGGTTAAGCGTCCGACTTTTGCTTAGGNTAAAAAAACACAAGTGAGGGGCACCTAGGTGGCTCAGTCAGTTAGGCATCCAGCTTCGGCTCAGGTCATGATCTCACAGTTTGTGAGTTCAAGCCCTGAGTCGGACTCTGTGCTGACAGCTCGGAGCCTGGAGCCTGCTTCAGATTCTGTGTTCCCCACTCTCTCTCTGCCCTCCCCGCTCATGTTCTGTCCCTCTCCCTCAAAAATAAACAAAACATTTTTAAAAATTTTTAAAAACACAAGTGATTATGATACTTTATTCTAGACGTTCAATAAATATTTCATAAATATATCTTTACATTTATTCTGTATGTATAAAAAGCATAAAAAGAAGGAAGGGACAAATGAAGGAAGGAAGGATGGAAGGGAAATAATAATAAACAAAATTCAGGGTAATGCTTGCGTTAGGAGGGAAGTGATGGATCAGGGTTAGGATTTGAGTCATCATGAAAATACCATTTATTTTTTATAAATACTTGTCACTGGCCCAGTTCTAGTCAGTGAGACATGAGTGGAAGGAACTCTCCTAAGGACCATATGGGAAAAATTTTTCCCTCATTCTAAAAAGGGAAGGCAATAAGAGAGAGTCCTCCTTTTCATGTTTTGAAATATACATGTGATGCCTGGAACTGTAACGGTTCCCTTGTGACCATAAGATGACAAGTGTGAAGGCAAAAATCCACCACAACTAAGAATAGCAACACAAAATGAGCCTATGTCTTTGGGGCACCTGGGTGGCTCAGTTCATTAAGCATACAACACTTGATTTCCACCCAGGTCATGATCTCACAGTTCATGAGTTCAAGCCCTGCATCTGGCTCTGTGCTGATGGTGTGGAGCCTGTTTGAGATTCTCTCTCTCTCCCCCTCTCTCGCTGCCCCTCCCCTGATCTCTCTCTCTCAAAAGAAATAAATACACTTAGAAAAACAAGCCTATATTTTTGACAACATCATAGGGCAATCAGACCATATAGATCACCTAGATTCTAAAGCTTCTCGTTAAGTACATAATAAATATCTTACAATTTAAGCCTCTGGTAGTTTGGCTTTTGTCTTACTGTGGCTGAGAGCATTCCCTAAGTACTATACAGCTAAACTTAGTCCCTTCTTGGTCTTTCCCTGCTGTTTCATCTTTAAACCAGCTAAATAAATCTTTCCTATTCTACCCTATGGCTGCCTCTCAGTTGGGAGTGGGGAGTGTGTGTGTGCAAAACAGGCTTGTGTGATATCAAGGCTTTGGCGGAAGCCTTTGGGTCCTGGGTCACTGTCTGCCAACCACACTGGTGTCTGATACTCACCTTGTCTCTGCTACTCTCTGAAGGTTGGCATCTATTTCTGTCGTCTGCTAAAACGTGTCATCTCGTCTGACCCTCAGGAAGTCAGCGGGCCCCACAATGCATCAGGTGAGGCATAAATTCATTCTCATGACCCCTGGCTTGATGCTCCACAGCGCATCACAGTGGCCTCCTGCCATTTCAGTTGTGAGAAGGGTGCAGCTCTCCTGGCTTGCTCTGTGTCCCGACCTCCACAGTCTCACAGGCCCCGAGAATGCAGCTATTACCCACATCTCCTGGGTGGGTGAGACCCTGAGTCCAGCTTTCTGCCCAGACATTGCCCATGGCTATCATTACTCTGAGGTTGCCCCAACCACACTCTGAGGCGGAAGTCCCAGCTAGAGTCACATCTGATCACCTACTAGATTTTGGTCTCAGGAACCGAGCAGGATACAGGACACCTCAAGACACCCACCTCAGTGACAACACTCTGACCTCCTCTAGTATGGCTTCTTGTATATTCTCTATCCAGACAAAAACCCTGGTCTTTAAAACTACTTATCTCTGGAGGCACCTCGGGGGCTCAGTTGGTTAAGCATCTGACTTCCGCTCAGGCTCGAGAGTTCCAGCCCCACATTGAGCTCTCTGCTGTCAGCACAAAGCCCGCTTCAGATACTCTGTCCCTCCCCACCCCCGCCCCTTCCCCACTTCCCCACTCACTCGTGCTCTCTCTCTCTCTCAAAAATAAATAAACATTTAAAACTATTTGTCTCTGCAATGAGTTTAAAAGTCCATTGTAGAGGCGCCCACGGGGCTCAGTCGGTTAAAGCATCCTACACTTGATTTCGGTTCAGGTTGTGAAATGGAGCCCCGCGTTCAGCTCCACAC
>NW_027530179.1:4487317-4501274 GCF_008692635.1 Crocuta crocuta
CGCGCTCTCCTCTCTCTCTAAAGCAAAATAAACCAAAAAGTCTATTTTAAAACTCAAAAATGAGAACTATTTCTTCCTCTTTGTATTCCTGCTACAGCAATCCTATTCATCCATGAAAACAATGGCTGCTTCCTGTATGGGTATTTCTATAGAAGAATGTGCTATAATGGTCCATTGGAACTCACCAACCCTAGGATCTTTCCATAAATCTATCATGGGTAGGCTGGGGTCGAGAACTCACCAAGTTACAAAGTATATAAATATATACACATGCTCATCTCAAATTACCTTTAATAATCTATGAAATAACAGCATGCACTTTAGGCAAAGGGTTATGGGATATTTTCCTTTTGAAGAATATAATGTATAATTTAAATACGTATCATGGGCAGCATCTAATTGAAACATCAATTATTTTCTTCAGACTTGAATGAAGGTTTCTATTAATAAGTATCTGAGAGAACTTGTCTGATGACTTAAATGTCACATTAGCATTTTATGAAATTCAGAGAAAAACAAAAATGTGGATCAGCATATGTTATCAGTCCTTTGCCAAAAAGTGCAGTCTGCCAACCATCGCCTTCACTTTCCTGTCTTCCTGGCCGCCATACAGTAACACAGTGACCCCAGAGGGGCACCTGGGTGGTTCAGCGGGTTAAGCATCCAACTTGGGCTCAGGTCATGATCTCACGGTCGATGAGTTGGAGCCCCATGTCGGGCTCTGTGCTGACAGCTCAGAGCCCGGAACCTGCTTCAGATTCTGTGTTTCCCTCTCTCTCTCTGACTCTCCCCTGTTCCTTGTTTGCGCTCTCGCTCTCTCTCTCTCAAAAATAAATATTCAAAAATTTAAAAAAAACAACATGGTGACCCCAGAGGGCTGACGCCAACCATGGAATGTTGGTCCTACAGAATCACGACTCAAGAGTATTTTCAGGCACCACACAGTCAAGGTCCAGGAGGAAAATATTACCATATTTCTTCCGACCAAAGCACTTGTCCACCATCCTCTCTGATAGAGACCTCCTGTTGCCGAGGAAGACCCCGTTAAAGAAGCACTGCTTTCCAACATGGTAGGTGTGGATACTGCTGCTAAACCTCGGGTAAAACGTCCACTCAGGACGGTGCCCATCTTCTGCAAGACATCAGAAACCCTTCTGTCAGCACCACTCCCGGCCTCATCATGCAATTAAATGACAGAAGGTGGTCCCAGGCATTCTCTGACTTTAGAACCTTTATCAACATGTTTAATTCCTTGGTTCTACATTGGGGGCAGCGTTAATAACCTCTGGGGGACTCGGCACGAAAAGAAGGGAAGGGGCTCCTGGTGGCTCAGTTGGTTAAGTGTCAGACTTTAGCTCAGGTCATGATCTTGCGGTTCACGAGTTCGAGCCCTGCACTGGGCTCTGCTCGCAGCGCAGAACACGCTTCGGATCCTCTGCCTCCCCCTCTCTCTCCCTCTCTCTCTCTCTTTCTGCCCCTTCCCTGTTCCTGCTTGCTCGCTCACTCTCTCTCCCTCTCAAAAATAAATATTTAAAAGGGGTGCCTGGCTGGCTCAGTTGGTTAAGCATCTGACTTCAGCTCACGTCATTATCTCATGGTTCATGAGTTCGAGCTCCACGTCAGGCTCTGTGCTGACAGCTCAATCCTGGAGCCCACTTTGGATTCTGTGCTTCCCTCTCTCTCTCTGCTCCTCCCCTGCTCACGCTCTGTCTCTCAAAAATAAACATTAAAAAATGTTTTAATAAAATAAAATAAATACTAAAAAAAAAAGAAGGGAAGTGGGGAGAAAGGTATCTAAGAGTTCTCTTTTTTTCCTTGTTACCCTCTCCACCAACAATAAAGCCATCTTTATGGTTGGAAGTGATGTCTGGAACAGAAAGAAAGCTCAGAGACAGTTATACAAGCACCTATGCTCCAACCTTCCCTCTGATGAGTGGGTAGAAAGAACAGAATGGCCATCAACCAGGGAAGGGCTGCACCAACCATGGCAACTTAGTGGATGGACCACGATGTTGGCCACAACAGTGGCACACACATGCACTAGTGTGACACTGTAAAATATATACGTGCGACTCTGGCAAATGAGAAGGGCCACCGCGAGACCTCAGGCAAGTCATCGGACCTCTCAGCGCTTCGTTTCCTCACTCAATACTTTTCCTATAAAATGGCTAAAGCGATTTTAAACAACGAGAGAGCCTCTAACAGTTCTAGGGCTCTTGAGGAACACTTGGGCTCTGTGGTGGCCCAGAAAGAACACAGGCTCTGGAAGCAGGCTGGTTTGGATTCTAATCCCATCACTGTACTTCCTCATCAGGTGTTCTTGTACAAGTGACTAAAGACTAAATCTCTCTGAGCCTCAGTGACCTTCTGTGTTAAATGGGTAGTTTTAGGGGGGTCTGGGTGGCTCAGTCGGTTAAGTGTCCGACTTCAGCTCAGGTCATGATCTCACGGTTTGCGGGTTCGAACCCCGCTTTGGGCTCTGTGCTGACAGCTAGCTCAGAGCCTGGAGCCTGCTTCAGATTTTGTTTCTCTCTCTCTCTGACCCTCCCCTGCTCATGCTGTCTCTCTCTCTCTCTCTCTCTCTCCCTCAAAAAAAAAAAAAAAAAAACAAAACAAAAAAAGAAATGGGTAGTTCTATATTAGCCACCTGGCTTTCTGCGTATTGACACAGAAAGAGGTCCCTGATCTCTTTGCTCTGAGTGAGAATAGTTTGTGTACTATTTCCACTAGTGAAAATATGGTTGTATGGTCCAACCCATATATAGACAAGCACATACACACTTCCAAATTTCTCATGGCTACGTGGCTCCTGGGGGATGCATTGACGAACACTGAGAAAGGGGGTTCTATACTCTACCTTACATACTCCTTTAGTATTTTCATACTTCGCTATGATACTTTTATGGTTGGGTTTTAGAAAACATATCGTGATGGCTCCCCAGCAGAGCCCCTGGGAGAATTAGAAAACGTGTCAAATGCCTGGCACTTCGTGAGCCTTCAGTGAACTATGCCCAACAGGACAGCAGACTTTTCTGGAAAGCTCTGGGCATGGAGGCACACGGAGGGGAGGCTAGGACATACTCACTTACTTGTCTGAAACTTCAGCAGGCTGAACTCCTTGGGACATTCATCCTTGGGGACTTCAGGCAATGAGGTTTCAGAGGACTGATCAGAATGTGAGGAGGAGGATTTCAGATCCAAATCCGTAGCAGAGCTGGAAAGGAAGCAGAAGGATTAGAATCTTCTATGTGCTTAAATTGGTAGTTAGAATCTGATTTTATGTATCCTACATAGAATCACGTTCACGTCCGCCAACCAGGCCTGCCCCTCCATAAATGTCCGTAACATATCATTTATTTACTTACAGTTTGAGGAGCCTGAAACAGTCAAAAGGTGCATCCTTGAAAAAAGTGTGGTGGTTCTTCAAAAAGTACAGAATTAGCATGTAACTCAAGCCATTCCAGTCCTCGGCATATACCCCAAGGAATTGAAAACAGAGACTCAGATACTTGTAAATGTTCTTTGCAGCGTGACTCACATTAGCCACGCAGTGGAAACAACCCAAATGTTCAGAATGTGGCACTGACACACAATGGAATGTGATTCAGCCACAAAGAGGAATGGAGCTCTGATACATGCTACAACACGAGTGAAACTTGAAATATTATGTTAAGTGAACTAGGCCAAACAGCAAAGGACAAAACTGTATGACTCGACTTATACAAAGTATCTAAATAGGTAAATTCGGAGAGACAGAGAGTAGGTGAGGTTAGTGGATTAGGGTAGATTAGAGTACTGAGGTCTGGGAGAAATTTCTGTTTGGGCTGATGAAAATGTTTAAAAAATAGCAGTGATGGCTGCACAACGTGGAAAGGTAATTAATGCCAATGGGTAAAAATGGATAAAACGGCAAATGCTGTGTTATATTTCTCCCCAATTTTTTTAAAAAAAGGAATGATGTGCTGATACATGTTGAAACCTAGATGAAACTTAAAAATATGATGCTAGGGGCGTCTGGGTGGCTCAGTCTATTAAGTGACTGACTTCAGCTCATGGTTTGTGGGTTCAAGTCCCGCATTGGGCTCTGTGCTGACAGCTTCGGTTGCCTACAGCCTGCTTCGGATTCTGTGTCTCCCTCTCTCTCTGCCCCTCCCTCACTTGCGCTCTGTCTCTGTCTCTCTCTCAAAAATAAATAAACATTAAAAAATATTGCTTTAAGGATGCTAAATGAAAGAAGCCAGACACATATTCCATGTATATTAAATGTCCAGAGATAAAAAGTAGATTAGTGGGTGTCTAGGGCTGGGAGGGGGTGGGGCGGTGGAGTAGAGACCACAGTGAGGATCACTGCTCAAGAGGATGGGTTTCTTTTTGAGGTGATGAAAATGTTCTAAAATTGATTGTGGTGACAGTTGCACAGCTCTGTTGAATACACTAAAAACCACTGAACTGCACCCTTTAAAAGGATGAATTACACAGTACGTGAATTATGTTTCAATAAAAACTGCTACCAAAAGATATGCATGTTCAATAAAACCATTAAATGGACATTAAAAATCAATAAATATAAAGAGAAGAGGAAGAAGTAATCAAAAAACAAACCAAAGCTGAAATGGTTGTGATAACAGAGCATTGTGTTTCGTGCTGAAGTTCCCGGCCATTAAAAAAAACAAAAAACAAAAAACAAAAACAAACAAACAAAAAAAACACCTACAATAAACTATGTTTCAGCAGTAAAAGCAATCACTTCTTCTTTAAGTAGCTTCGTATTTGACAGATGGCCTTGGTCTTCGGGCAGAGTTATCAGTTATCAAATCATGGAATGTTTTCTCATAATATTACAACACTCTCCTGGTTGAATGGCTTCAAAGCAACTTCATGATGCTTGTCTTTTTTGTTCCCTTCTAATAATCCTGTGATATAGGTAGGACCCATATAATCATTTCCATTTGAAAAGGAAATGGGGAGCACCTGTGTGGCTCAGTCAATTGAGTGGCTGACTTGATTTCGGCTCAGGTCACGATCCCCAGATTGTGGGATCAAGCCCTGCATTGGGCTTTGTCCTATTAGGATTCTATCTCTTCCTCTGCCCCTCTCCCTGCCCACTGTCTAAAATGGAATTAAAAAAAAACAAAAACAAAAACAACCACAAAAAAATACAGCTTAATTTCACTTGCTTTTCAACTTGATAATGACAAGCATCCATACAACATTTATCCTGTGCCAGGCAGTCTTCCAATCACTTTCCATGTATTAAGTCATTTAATCTTCAAAACAATCCTATGAAGTATTATCTCTGCTTTGTAGATTAAAAAAACTGAGGCCCAGGGAGGTAACGTAATTTTTCCAAGTTCACACAGATGAAGTTGGCAGACCTGGGGTTTAAACCTAGATAGTCTGGTTCCAGAATTCATGCTCTTGCCAAACATGTCATTCTACCTCTCTTGGCTTCCTAGTCAGAATTTACCCCAACAGTACGGTCTTTACTGGACCCTTACTTACTCTAGGTGAACGGACACTTTGCCGGGGCCTGGAGGCTCGCTCACACTAGGACATGTTTCAACAGAAGACGAGGGGCTGACCTTTCTGTCCGAGGATGTTGTACTGGCAAAGCATCCCTTAGGTTCCAGAAAATCACCTGCAACACATCACCGTTGGAGTTCATTAATGAAACGAAATACCTACCCCGCCATCGTGTTCCCTAGATTACAAAAAATATTTTTTAAAAAACTAAAGTGTAGGGGCGCCTGGGTAGTGTGGTTGAGCACTGACTTTGGCTCAGAGCATGATATCACAGTTGGTGAGTTCAAAGTCTACACTGGGCTCTCTGCTGTCAGCACAGAACCCGCTTCAGATCCTATGTCCCCCTCTCTCTCTGCCCCTCCCCAACTTGCTCTCTCTCTTTCTCAAAAAAAAAATTAAAAAAATAACGTTTATTGAGCGTTTATTGTGAATTGGAGATGATGTTAACATCTTACACCATTATCCCATTTAATTGGGATTTAATTAAATTCCCATAATATCCTGCAGATTGTTCTTCCATCTTACTGATGAGGCACAGATGGTTAAGCAACTTTCCTAAGATCACACAGAAAACAAACATCTAGATCTAGATTTGATTACAGTTCTTGTGACACTAAAGTCAAAAATCCTAGTCACAGTGCTACTTGTCCCTTCGTAGTTTGCCCACTTTGAATTAAGTGGAAGAGATAACCTCTGAATCAAGCTGTATTGAGCATCTCAATACAATTTTCCAAAGGATTGATTCATAGAAAGACTGATGAATAATCCAAAGAACTGCCATCAGTGGGTTGAGCATCTGACTTTGGCCCAGGTCATGATGTCACGGCTGTGAGTTCAAGCCCCATGTCCAGGCTCTGTGCTGTCAGCTAGGAGCCTGGAGCCTGCTTCAGATTCTGTGTCTCCCTCTCTGTCTGCCTCTCCCTGCTTGCATTCTGTCTCTCTCTCTCTCTCAAAATAAATAAACATTAATAAATAAATAAATAAATAAATAAATAAATAAAAACATTTTTTAAAATACAGATTCCCAAATCCCATTACAAAATCTCTCTATGGGAGGTCTGGGAACTCACATTTCTTAAAAAATTTACATTTTTATTTCTTTAACTTATCTTTAAATAAATTAAATTTGAACGAGAGAGAGAAAGAGAGAGCAGGGGAGGGGCGGAGAGAAAAGGAGACATAGAATCTGAAGCAGGGTCCAGGCTCTGAGCTGTCAGCACGGAGCCCGATGTGGAGCTCAAACTCACAAACGGTGAGATCATGACCCAAGCCATAGTCAGATGTCCAACCGGCTGAGCCACGCAGGCACCCCTGGGAACCCGCATTTTGAACAAGTCCTATACCCCTGCAGGTTGTAGGCTCCCACTTGGCAGTGATTTCCCTCCCCTTTGAGTCTAGCTCCACTAAGGCATTCTATCCCATCCCACTTCCTGATCCCCAACCGCATAGAGTAACCTGAATTTACTCAGTCGTGAGAATCATCTTGGGGCATTTCCTCAAAGCTCAGATCCCAAAGCTCCAACCCAGACCTACAGGGGAAGATCTGGGGATCAGAATGTTAAAGAAGCACCTCAGGTGAGGGGCGCCTGGGTGGCTTAATCGGTTAAGCGTCCGACTTTCGCTTAGGTCACGATCTTGTGGTTTGTGGGTTTGAGCCCCGCGTCGGGCTCTGTGCTGACTGCCAGCTCAGAGCCTGGAGCCTGTTTCAGCCTGTGACTCCCTCTCTCTCTGACCCTCCCCTGCTCACGCTGTCTCTCTCTCTCTCTCTCCTAGAAATAAATAAAAACATTAAAAAAAATTTTTTTTTAAAGAAGCACCTCAGGTGAGTCTCAGAGCCAGCCAGGGATGGGAAGAGCCATTCTGGAACATGCCACAGCACCTAGTACAGCCCTAGGTGTAAAGAGGGTCAACCGGTTGCCTGAGGTATGAGGAGCTGGGATGGAGCGGAGCTCAGGGGAGGGGTTGAGAAAGACACAGAGCTGTGAAGAGGAGAGCACAGGTTCCCAGCAGCCAAAGGAGTAACCACCCACCTACAAGCCATAAAAGTAGTGTCAACAAATGTAACATCGACTACACTCTCTGACCACAGTGCAAACCAATTTTAGAGATCAATAATAAAAAGACAGCCAAAGACATCCATGAGCTTGGAAACTCAAACCGCACTTCTAAATATTTCATATAAAAGAAGAAATCATGACGGGAATCATGAGGTGCTTAATGGTCAATACATAAGTACAATAAATCAGACTTGTGGGACTCAAGTAAAGCAGTGAGTAGAAACTAGTGCCTGAAATGCACATGCTGTATTCCATCGAATACAAGACACCAGCAGTTGTAATAACATTATTATCTTATGTACCACAAAGAACAAAGGCTGCCAATTAAACTATGACAGAATACTCTATCACTTAGAGTGTTTATTATATATTTATTGAAGCATTCTTTCAGACTTACTTAGATGTAGATTTTAAGTACATATCATTCAAATACATATTTAAAGAAGGAAAATATGAGCAAAATAATTGGTTAAGGCCTTCTTTTTTTTTTAGGCTTATTTATTTTGAGAGAGAGAGCACACAGGAGAGGGTTAAAGGGAGAGGGAGAGAGAGAATCCCAAGCAGGCTCCACACTGTCAGTGCAGAGCCCAATGCAGGGCTCGATCCCACAAACCGTGTGAAATCACAACCTGAGCCAAAACCAGGAGTCAGACAGGCAACTGACTGAGTCACCCAGGTGCCCCTCGTTAAGGCCTTCTTAAACCTTCCATTCGAAAGTCTGGTTACTGAATCACTTTTCAACTCAATCACTGATGTCCACATTTTCCACCTAAACTGACCAACAAGAACATGCGTGATGCAACACTTCTTAAATAAGTGTTCCTCGATTGACTCTGGAAGTTTCTTCCAAGATACAGACACATCTTCTCTATTATTCAGTGCCCATTCAGCAAAGCTTATAATGACTTCTTCACACCTGCTGCTGCGTCCACAGCTCTTATAAGAATGACCCACCTCAAAGATGTTCAAACTCTGAAAAATGTCCAACTTAGAATTGACAGGTAGTTAAAAAACAAAGATTCCAAAATTAGTCATCTAACCTTGCAATGTAAGAAATAAGGGAAAAAAATAATAAACTCCTCAAAACGATAAAAAAGGATATCATAAAAATAAGAGCAGAAATGTATGAAATAGAGAAGATTATCAGAATCATGGCTTTGTGGAAAGAACCAATAATATAGGTAAGTGAAGTTCAAGAAAAACCAATTCTTAGCACAAGTAAACAGGATTAGCAACGCAATACCATAATTATAAGTAGAATAGAAATAACTTTATGCATAAAGAAATTGAGGGTCAGAAATGTCCAATAACTTGTTCAAAGTAACAGAGCTATAGAGTATAATTTATAAAATGTAGTTTCATGTCGCATAATCAAGATGGTACTGACAGTGACCCTAACAGATTGATCAAGAGAACAAGATAGAAAAATGTAGATAGAATAAAATTGTACAGAATAGTGGCATTTCATGTCATGAGGAAAAGAATAGATTATTCAAGGGGCGCCTGGGTGGCTCAGTCAGTTAAGCGTAGGACTTTGGCTAAGGTCATGATCTCGCGGTTCATGGGTTTGAGCCCTGCATCGGGCTCTGTGCTGACACCCAGTTCAGAGCCTGGAGCCTACTTCAGGTTCTGTGTCTCCCTCTCTCTCTGATCCTCCCCTGCTCATGCTGTCTCTCTCTCTCTCAGAAATAAATATAACATTAAAAAAAGAAAAATTTTAAAAAGAATAGATTATTCAAAAATATTGCTGAAACAACTAATTAATCATTTGAAATGAAAATAAAAGTAATTAACTAATCCCCAAATAAATTCCAGATGAATTCTACATTTGAATAACAGAATTAAAATAAAAGATGTACCTGAAAAGAAAATGATAATTCAATGTTTATATAATCTTAGACTGGGGAAGTTATTTCTAAGAAAGATATCAAATGAAGGCAAAATAAAGGAAAAGATGCATGATTGGAAAACATCCATTTAAAAATTCCATAGCGGGGCACGTGGGTGCTCAGTTGGTTGGGCGTCAGACTTTGGCTCAAGTCATGATCTCATTGCTCAGGTTCGAGTCCCGGGTTGGGCTCTGTGCTGACAGGTCAGAGCCTGAAGCCTGCCTTGGATTCTGTGTCTCCTCTTTCTCTGCCCCTCCCCTGCTTGTGCACGCTCTCTCTCTCTCTCCCTCTCTCAAAAATAAACAAACATTTAAAAAAAATTTTAAAGCTCCATAGCAAACTATAAACTGGGGGAAAGTTCATAGCAATACACAAGAAAAAGAGTTAGTAGCCATGCCAAATTGTAAGTCTCTATAAATTTATAAGATGCAAATAAATACTCAAGGGGAAAAAAATGGGCAAAAGACATGATTAGGTAATGAATTAAACATACACATACAACAGCCAATATACATTTGGAGAGGGGGGCGGAAATGCACACTTCATAATAATCAAAGAGCTGAATTTAAGACAATACCAGTATTTGCTATGAGTCTGCAAAAACCTAAGATTGGCATAGGTTGGAGGAATGGCACTCTTATATGTTGCTGATAGAAATGTCTCCATCATGGGGCGTCTGGGTGGCTCAGTTGGTTGAGTGTCCCACTTCAGCTCAGGTCATGATCTCACAGTTCGTGGGTTCGAGCTCTGCATTGGGCTCTGTACTGACAGCTAGCTCAGAGCCTGGAGACTGCTTCAGATTCTGTATCTCCCTCTCTCTCTGACCCTACCCTGCTCACACTGTTTCTCTCTCTCTCTCTCGGAAATAAATAAAAAACATTTTAAAAAATGTCTCCTCCTTACTAAAAAGCACTTTGGCCATATGCATCCTCCAAAGTCTGTGAGAAGCACACTTTTTGATCCAGCGGTTCTATTTCCAGAAACATATCTGTGAAAAAGGTATGAAATGTATCTATAAAGATGTAGAAAGGATCCACATATGTAGAGAAGAAATAAGAGCCAATGCAGAGATACCTTCTAGATTGATAATCATATGTAAGCTCTGAGTTATTTATTGTAGCATTTACTTATAATAATTTTTGCCACAAGGGGTGCCTGGGTAGCTCAGTCAGTTAAGGTGTACAACTTCAGCTCAGGTCATGATCTCATGATTCATGAGTTCAAGCCCCATATCGGGCTCTGTGCTGACAGCTCAGAGCCTGGAACCTGTTTCAGGTTCTGTGTCTCCCTCTCTCTTTGTCTTTCCCCTGCTCACTCTCTCTCTCTCTCTCTCAATTAAACATTAAAAAATAAATAAATAAATAGTAAACAAATAAATAAACTAATAAAATAATTTTTTGCCCCTGGCTGCATTTTCATAGCAAATAAACATTCTAATTGTATCTTTGCCACCAGAGGACTTGAGAGTTCACCAAAGCAAGAATTGGTTGCTATGAATAGCATCACAAGTTTTTTGGGGTTTTTTTTATTTTAGGGGAAATTTTTAAATATATTATATAACCCTGAGTGGCAAGCAGTGAAATCACATCTACAAATTTAGCATATTTCCTTGTTTGCTCAAGAAGTTTTGTGTTGGCAGCTCTCTAGAAAGTAGCCTGTGGCTGCTTTGGCAGGGAAGGCTTGTCTGACAGGCAAGGATAGGAAGAGCAGTCTCCCTGCTAAACAGGCAAAGGGCACTTCCTCCAAATCCAATGTACTGCAGGACCTTCCCAGAAGTAACTCAGTCTCAAATACAACCTGGAGACACTTAAACGTGGCCTCTGGCTGCCTCTTCACATCTCAAGTAGAAAGGGCTGGAATTTCAAGTCTGACCCCTTCTTTTCTGACAGTGATGCGTAAGGTGACATCTAGTTACTTCAAGTAAGTCAATTACCTCTCCAGCCCAGCTCCCAACACCTGCCCCACCTCCCTCTAGCTCACCAGGCTGAGATGATACAAAGAAGCTAAGGCACTTGCTTCTTGAGAATGTCATCATTTAGCATGATAATTGTCACTCAAATTCAATGTCCAGGAAGCCATAAGATAGGAAACTCTAACAAGTTGCTAAAACACTATGATATAAGAAAAGATGATCAACAGAAGGGACCGAGAGAAGGTTCTGGCGAGTAGATAGGAATGTAGGGGGAAATGGAGAGTTTAGAAGAAAGTCTGTTTCTTTGGTACCATCTGTGGAATCCACGCTAATTATTTCCATTTCTTTAGGCAGGAATAGCACCTTACATAACCAAGGCACTTCGCATACTTGTCATCACAGCTGATTTACACAATAGCATGGTCTGGCAGGGAGAAAAATAATACATCAAGCCAAGTTAGCTTCATGTGGTTACCTTTTAACCACTCAGTTGCTCACCCCTGCTTATCTGCTCCACAAACAACCCAAGGGTCTAAGACGGTGGTTTTTAACCCTTCTTTGGATCACAGACTCTCCTGGGAAGTCACGAAAGCAATGGACACCCCCTTGCTGGAAAAATGCATATACATCCACAATTTTCGTATTCATCTTCAACTGGTTTGTGGAGCTCCTTCCTTCCCGAAACTCCCGGATGCCATGTAAAGTGGAGTTCACATATGGTCTCCTGAGTGGACACACCCACATAGCAGGAAAGGAAGTCATGGATCTCTGGCTAATGTGATCTGAGGATCTCAGAGTCTGGTGCTCTTTCCGTGCCCCTAACTCAGAAACATGAACCCTCTCTCCCCCACCTTTAAAACAGCAGCTCCCTCTGTTACCTGAGCCCAACATGGAAACTGCAGAAGAGTCTAGAGCTTAAAGTTAGAATCCCAAAACCTTCTCCTTGCTGACCTAGCAACACTGGGCACCTTGGGTTGTAACTCCTGCCCTTCTGGTCCCCGCTTACAGGTGGGTATGGTAAGTCGTACCTCCCCCCTCTCCGTGCACTTGTGAAGGAGAATGAGGAGACAGAGGATCTGTAATACAAAGGACCGAGGACCAAGCTATGATCTGATGGGGCACAGACAGAACATTCTACAATGTTCCCTTTTTGCAGCATTCAGGCCATTCATCTATAAAGGCCAGCCTAGGCCTAAATTCATTCCAAGGTTTTCTCAGAGACTGTGGTTTGTGATTCTCTTCTCTAAAGGCAATGTGCCCCTAACATCCTCCTCAGCCTTCAAAACCAATTAAGGAGCCACTATCCATTATTTTAATTTAAGCCTCTCCTTAAAGTGTTCATACTTTTCACCCGAGCTGCCCCATCCAATAAACAGTGCCACAAATCTAATATATGAGCAAAGAAAAACTTAAAGGACACAGGCTTTGGGGACCAGAAGACTGTGGTCAGTCCTCAGATTTACCATTTATTGATGGTAGCACTGGGCAAGTCAAAAATCTGGCTCCGCTGCGCCCCTACTCTATTTTTAAATGTATTTATCTTGAGATTGAGAAAGAGGCACAAGCAGGGGAGCGGCAGAGAGTGAGGAGAGAGAGAATCCCAAGCAGACTCTGCACTGATGCGGAGCCCTATGTGGGGCTTGATCCCACCAACAGTGAGATCATAACCCGAGCCAAAATCAGGAGTCTGACATTCAACGGACTGAGCCACTCAGGTGCCCCTGGCTTTCTTTGCTCATTAGTAATATACCTCTGGGGCTGTTATGAGATCCAAGCACATAATTTGTGAGAATCTCTGCTTTTTGAACTGCTATCTGCTTCATCAGATCTTGGGTTAAAAACAGACATAAGTTACCATTCAAGGAGTTCTTTTTATATGCCTGTAAACTGGCCTCCCTTTACACTTTAAGTAGTTTGAACTTCCCGGCTCTGGTACACTCGGATCTGACGACCAAATGCACACCCAGCCCTTTTGATTTCTTCAACTCAACTGTATCTCTTCTCCATCATTGTCATGCCAGGGTCTCCTTTCTCTTGAACCTTCTCCAGCTCTCTGCTGCAGGGTGCTCTGGAGATGGAGGGGAGATAACAGTCCCGGGGGCCGTTTCCAGCGTACACGGTCTCACCCATGCATGTGTTGTCGGTTTTGAGTATTAAAAGCAACTCGGAGACGAAGAAAAGACCTTTGTAAGAAAGGCATCAATGAAAACCAAGAGAAAGTCCACAAGCCATTGAAAGTCAAAGAGGGCAGGGTTGACATCTTAATCAGAACTTCCCTCCCACCCTCTCCTCGGGCTTTTCTGGGTCGGGATGCCCCCGGGGTTCCCGTGGGTTCTCTCCGCCGCCCACACTCACTGTCGCGCCCCCTCCCAAGGTGCTCCTTCCCTTTCCACCTCCGGGTCTTGCACCTTTTCCCCCCGAGGAGGCCTCCACACGATGCAGCAAGACCAACGCACCAACTGGCAACCGAACTGCCGGCCGCGGGGCTGGCTAGGAACCCGAGCGGAGGGCCAGACGGCCGGCCCCGGGGCCGCCAGCTTCCCAGCCTGCGGAGGCGCGTCCGGGGTTGCCTGGAC
>NW_027530179.1:4501537-4548736 GCF_008692635.1 Crocuta crocuta
CGCGTCCGCGTCAGGCGCGCTCCCGGCCCCCCTCCCCCGCAGGTGCCTGGTCTGGGTCCCCCGAAGGGCAACGTACCCGCCCTAGCTAGAGGGGACGGTGGCTCCGGTAAGGGCTGCTAGAAAAGCTGCTCCGTGTTTCTGGATTTTTTTTTTTTTTTTTTTTTTTTTTTTNTCCAGGCCGATTTCATTATTGGAACTGTAGCCTCGGGTGGCAGTGAAGGATGGGCCGTCCACAAAGCTTGCAGATGTCTGTTCCTAATTGGCACTGATTAGGCAGGGTCACCTACCACTTTTCTGGGCCAGGCGCCCTGCTGGATGTTATCTTCCCTAAGCAGCTGCATTTTTCAAAATAGAAAGCCGAATTTGAGCAAGGACTTGCTCAAGGTCACCCAAAAAAAAAAAAAAGAGAGAAAACCAGGATGCATTTCCAAGCTTTCTCACTCCAAATCTACCACTCTTTCCATCATACCAACGCGAATATATCTCTGATTCCTTCCAGCATCTAATTAATCTTGCATGGAAAATTTTTCTCCAAGTCTGGCTTATGTCCCTCAGTTCAAATTCAGACCTAGTTTCTCCCTTGGTGAAGTGGAGGGGGAAATCAGACCATGTTTTTATTTTTAATAACAATTTTTTACTGATTATAGAAGAAGCGGTCACTGTAGAAATCTTGGAAAACATAGAAAAGTAGTGTTGATACCCAGGATCCCACAGTCTTAAGTCACTTTTTCTGCATACCTATTGCTATATAACAAATCATCCCCAAACTCTGTGGCTTTAAGCAGCTGTCATTATGATTATCTCCTGATTCTTGGAGGCTGGCTAGGCTAACCCATCATGTGTGCAGGTCTCTCATACAGTTGCTGTCAGCAGGTGGCTGGAGCTTCCTCATTCATATGTCTGGTGACTTGTGCTGGCCATCAGGGGGGGATCTCCACTGCAGCTTTGGTGTACATTTCTAGCAGGTTCTACTCTGAGGTCAAGGGGGGGCGTGGCCTGGTCTTTAGCCCCCAATTCCCCACTCTGACATGCAGGACCCCATTTTGTGTTCATGGCCTGGGATCAGCTCTGGGAAGGGATAGCCAACAGAAGGTGGGGTGGTGTAAGAAGGTTCATGAGGCAGGTAGAGAGGGTCCACACCGGTTTTCACTTGGCTCAGATGTCTTTTGTGACCCCAGACCCTTAACAGCAACTGGGGCAGCTCTAAGAATCAGGTGCCCAGGGATTCAGAAGAAACTAGACAGCAGACGGGGAATAGTATCAAATAAACTACCCTGTTCCTTTTGGCCAAGGCCAAACACAAAATACCTAAGAAATCTGATCCTAGAAAGGTCTGAAGGCTGAGTGGTCAGGGACGTTGGTAAAAAGCCTCTTGTGTTTGGTAAGCCTCAGGAGTTGCAAGCTAAATTGGGGAGGAGGTCTTAGACATTGCCTCTCCCTCCGACAGGATTGCAAGCAGCCAGTATGGGGGAGCCTCTCCCAATCAATGTCAAGGAAATGTCACCACAAACCCTCATTGAACATGCTTGTCCCATAAGCACACAGCAGAGGGCAGTGTAAACCAGGCCATGGAAAATTCAAGGCGCCGGAGAATCTACTGCACCTTCAGGCTGAGAGGTCTCAGGGCCTCAGACAAAGAGGGCGCTGGGAGAACGGGCGTTGAGTGGCTTAATGACACACAATGACCTTCCAAAGCCTTCAGTGGTAGGCAAGGGGGCCTGGCAAAGATGAGAGGGAAAGAGAAAGAGAGAGAGAGAGCGCGCATTAGTTACTTCCGAACCTGCTAACACTACCAGCACCCAAGTCCTCAAAGAGCCTCACCATCGGTTCAGGTCAGGAAACAGCTACCAAGCGCCTTCCAGATGCCAGGCACTGTGCCAGGCACAGGGGTTCAAAGGTGAGTACAACCCAGCCCCTTCCCCAGGTGAGTGCCTATGATATACCAATCTCTTTACATTCATGATCTCATTGAATCCCTACAATAGTAAAGGGCTGTAAGAACCATCCCCGGTTTCCATATAAGGAAAGACAGACTCAAGGGGGTGAAGCACTAATCCAGTTAGTAACTGGCAAAGCTGGACTGTAAGCCCTGGCTCTCTGCAGTCAGAGCCGAGAGCCTCATCACTCTGCGAGAGCCTTCTTAGCATGTGCTCTCAGCAGGGAGAGGGGCCATTTGCCGGCTCAGTACCAGCCAGGCCATCGCCATTCCCATTGTAGGCTGCCAGCCTGCCCGGGAGAGGCCCGGGGTGATGCTTGTACCCAGAAGCACAAAAATCCCCTTGGCCTGGATATCAGAGTAACATAAAGAAATTAGTAAGATTTAAAAATATATATATATAACATTTACAATCTGTAAAACAGACACACAGAGTAAGGACAGCAGCGAATGCAAGGCCTATTCTCTATAAATTCAGAAGGGAGACGGCTGGATTTGATGGAGTTGTTGTGTAATTCTTTGAATATCCCAACGTGGAATGGTCCCTGCAGATCCCTCAGTGGAAGAAGGAGGCAAAGCCGTGTATCCTCATATCGTCCCTTTGCCCCTCCAAGTCCTCTCCCCACCCTGCTCTGTTTCCAGAGGCTGATCTGTATGGAAAGAATTTCCCAGCTCCCTCGGAGGCGGGAGGGGAGGTGGGAGGTGAGAAGATGAAGGGAAGGAAAAAGGGGGATGGAGGGAGGGTGGGAGGGGGCTGTGCACCTCTGGGCAAGCTACTCATCTTTTGCTACGAGACTCAGTTTCCTCACCTGTAAAGGGGGATAATAATAGCACCCACTCCACAAGGTAATTGAGAGGATTAATGCATAAATACATGTAAAGCACTTAGAACGCCAGGCACATGGTAAGAAGCCAATAAGTGTGCGCTTTTGTTAAGAGCATTTCCTTCTACGACTGATTTCTATAATGAAGTACAAACTCAAATCTGATGCAAGAGGAACTGAACAGCATTTGGCCTGTTCTCTTGGGAAAGGAGAGAGGAGAGAAAACAACAGAAGTAATTTTCATTGTTGCAAGTTGTTGAAGAGCAAGAGGCTCTTTGAGGAGGGAGGAAGGTCATCCCCCTTACTCTGCTCACCATAAGTGCTGTGAAGAAGGCTGCTAAATACCCTTGGGTCCCCACTCAGGTATTGAACCTGAACCAAGGACGAAGAGCCTCCGGAAGGACTGACTGGTGGAACCAAATGCCTTCTGGGGCAGATGGGCTTCTCTACCCAAACTCTAAGAAAAAATGTAAAAATGGCTGGGCAGGGAGCCCACTGATCTGGGAAACTCTTCCCTGGAAAAGGAGCGTACAAGACAGAACTAGAACAATCATATACAGCAGATTAGGAAAATAAATGCAAGTTGGTGTTCAGAGAACAGTCTAGCTAAAAATACCCCAGCTGAAGTTGTGACAAGGGTCGTCTGAACCTTTTTACAAACCAGGGGTATGACAGAGGGGTCACCCAGCTCTTGGTGGAAGAGCCTACTAGAAAATAATGCTGCCCGCAGCCCAAGTGGTGGTAAGAAGGGGCCATCCTACTGAGCTCTCCCATCTGCTCTTTCAGGTCCACCTCCACCCTTTTTCCCTCTACAAGCCTAAGAATAAATAGACTTCCCTGAGAAAAAGAGAAATGGGAGAACAAAGCAAGTGGACTGACTGATGTGGGCTGAAGAATAAGGTAGTAAATGGTGGGAGAATGGCTTTCTGCTCAAGAGTATTGCCAGCGAGAGTTCTGGACTCGGTCAGGTGTTACCGACCATGGGGTGGAACTCCTGTCTTTATTCAACATCTAGGCTCAGAGAAACAAGATATGCCAATGCCTTACTGAACACTAGATATCGGTTCTTTTTACAAAATGGCAGCACGGTCGTTGATTAATTAATGTATGGACGGCCTCACTCCGCACCAGATTGTGTCACTGGCTCTCACACCTCAGGACAAGCCTTCAGGTAGGTCCTGTTACTATTTCCATCATCTCTAACTCTCAGTGTGGAGAGATGAAATAGCCTCCCCAAAATCACAAGACGTTACAGATCCAGCTCATACCGGGTATGTGCTCTTTGGAGGGCCGGTTCCTGCTTAAAGTTAGTGCATCTCCCATCTTGGGGGGGGAGCTAGTGCCCCCTACAGGGGAGACCTGAGATCTCACGTGCCTCGCCTTGCCATTATTGCAACCATGAGCCCAGAGAGACCCTACAACTGGAAGTCTAAACCTTCCTAGGAATCAAACTTCTACTCCCTGGAAACCTCTCAGACAACGCTGAACAATGACACCAGAAAGGTCCAGGAGGGCTCTCCAAAGGCACAGAGGAACAGTGTGTGTGTGTGCGCATGCGTGTGCATGCACGGCACACATCTCCGTGCCACTGCCCATCCCAACACCGAAAGGAGCTGCAGCCATAGTCCCCCTTTTCTCACATCTTCTCCTTGTTCTCCTTGGAGGCCCTTTCCTACTTGCTCTTTGTTCAGAACCCACCACCACTTCCTTCCTTCCTCCCTTATGCGTCAGCCATCTACTTCATTGACTCTTTTTCTCTTTGCTTCTGCATTTTGGTCTTTGTATTAGTCGTCTATTGCTATAATAATGCTCTGTAACAAACTTCCCCAAAACTTGGTGGCCTACAACAAGCATATATTTAATTTCGCACGAGTTTTAGAGGCCAAGCAGGTCAATATACTCCAGGCAGCAGGTCAGCCTGGCTCCAGGGTATAGCTCAGGTTTGCTCCCTGCGATCTGTCTCACTCTCCTGGGCTCAGAAGCCCCCTAACGCATGTTCTTGTCATGTCAAATGGCATCAGCACAAGAGGGCTGAATGAAATGGCACACTGTCACTTCACCCATATTCGGTGAGCCAAAGCAGGTTGCATGGAAAAGCCTAAAATCTCTGAAGGGACGACATAAACTCCATCCACACCAAGGGGGAATAACACAAAGTCACACGTCACAGTGCATGGCTGTGTGCTCTTTTCTAAAATTTATTTATATATTTTGAGGGGCGCCTGGGTGGCTCAGTCAGTTAAGCATCCAACTTCGTCTCAGGTCATGATCTCGTGGGTTCAAGCCCTGCATCGGGCTCTGTGCTGACAGCTCAGAGCCTGGAGCCTGCTTCAGATTCTGTGTCTCCTTCTCTCTCTGTCCCTCTCCCACTCACAATCTGTCTCTCTCTGTCTCAAAAATAAATAAGCATTAAAAAATAAAAATAATAGGGGTGCCTGGGTGGCTTAGTTGGTTAAGCGTCCGACTTTCGCTTAGGTCATGATCTCACGGTTCGTGGGTTCGAGCCCCGCGTCAGGCTCTGTGCTGACTGCCAGCTCAGAGCCTGGAGTCTGTTTCAATCTGTGACTCCCTCTCTCTCTGACCCTCCCCTGCTCATGCTGTCTCTCTGTGTCCTAGAAATAAATAAACATTTAATAAATAAATAAATAAATAAATAAATAAATAAATAAAAATAATAAAGTTTATTTATGTATTTTGAGAGAGACGGAGTGAGTGTGAGAAGGAGAGGGGCAGAGAGAGAGGGAGACAGAATCCCAAGCTCAGAGCCCGACGTGGGACTTTGTCTCACAAACTGTGAGATCATGACCTGAGCCAAAATCAAGAGTTGGACACTTCACCAGTGGAGCCACCCAGGCACCCCAGTCCTTGTTACTTTAAAATTGAGAAAGGTGCCACTGTGTAACTCAGTCAGTTGAGCGTCCGACTTCGGCTGAGGTCATGATCTCACAGTTCATGAGTTCGAGCCCCACGTCAGGCTCTGTGCTGACGGCTCAGAGCCTGGAACCTGCTTCAGATTCTGCATCTCCCTCTCTCTCTAGCCCTCCCCCACTTGCTCTGTGTCTCTTTCTCTCAAAAGTAAATAAAAACATTAAAAAGTTTGAAAAAACAATAAAGCAGAGAGAAACACACCTCCTCCTCTGTCTTCTCCAACTCCTGTGACAAAATCATGATGCACCTTTCTGACACCTGGACTGCTCACTGGGTTCACTCTGTGGGGCTTTGGAGAGCATAAGGCCTCACCTGAGGAACTACCTGCTTCCTCAGACCGAAGGTCCTCACGGTTCTCCTGCTTCATAAAAAAGCATGGACATGTCCCCCCAGAACACATTAATCCTTCTCCAGTTTCCATTCTCCTTTTTCATTTTCCAGAAATTCTCCGAACCAGATGTGCCTTCCCCTCGGACAAAACAGGTCTTTAAAAGTTCCAGATGTTCCTTGCTCAGCCACACGGGATTCAGATTTGGGAAAGGAATCAGGGCAGGGAAGAAGCAAAACTGCATACTTAACACATTTTTCTTTGAGGCAGAGACCGTTGGATGCAAAACCTTCGGATTTAGGAAGCGAGGCCTCCAGAGCAGATGACGAAGACAAATTCAGAAATCACCACTGTTGGAGGCAGGATCCTTCAAACATGGCTTTGATTTATTCTAAGAGAGGGCGTTCAAACCACCACCAAACACTTAACCGAATCCACTTAAGGGGAAGGAATGCACTTATTACTGTGACAGGCAAGAGAAGTTACCTGAGAAGCTGGCGGCTCCTATTACACTGGAGGCAGTGGTCTGCCATTAAACCAATACCTACCGAGTAGTTTCTCCCAGTGATGACAGGCAATGGGAGAAAAAAATCTATGAGAACAGTCCTCAAGTTACCCTTGCTGGCTGGGGACTGTCATCACACAGCTGGACATTAATAAATTCACACCAAATAGAAAGAAATGAGAGGCACATTGTGCCTCAGCCAGGCCACTTTATAGCAAAAGCCCATGGCCTGGGCCCCTGGGTGGCAGTTGGTTGAGCATCTGACTACTTTGGCTCTGGTCATGATCTCTTGAGGTCAGACCCCACACTGGGCTGTTTTGGATCCTCGTCCCCCTCTCTCTCCCCCTCCCCTGCTCTCTCTCTCAAAAACAAATAAACAAATATATATATATATACATATACATAGAGAGAGAGACAGAGTATGAGCAGGGGAGGGAGGGAGAGAATCCAAAGCAGGCTCCAGGCTCCGAGCTGTCGGCACAGAACCTGACGTAGGACTTGAACCCATGAGCCATGAGATCATGACCTGAGTCAAAGTCAGAGGCTTAACCAACTAAGCCACCCAGACACCCCTAAGCAATTTTTTTAAACTGTTAAATTTTGGCTTTGACTTAGGGCTCAGCTAAAATCAGAACCAAGTCTTAACTTTGGGAACTAAAGAGCTAAGCAAAAAGTTTGGGGTGAAACCCCAAGGAAGCCAGCCTCGAAGCCCAGTTCAGGCAAAGATGGCTCTCATGACTGCTCTTCTCTACCTTTCCTAACTTCTCCTCTGTGCCCTGCAGCTCACCCCTCTACCCCAACTACCACAGTCTGGATGCTTCCCCTGAGTTAATACTGTCTGGGGAAAAGAAAATGTCAAGTGTCTTTCAGGCATCGATATTTCTGCAAGGCTGCTTCAAAGTAATTAATTACTGTCCTCCTTTCTCAGTCTGCCAAGTGCCATCTAATACCTTCGATTTATCATTCCCTGTAGTCCCCTGCTCCGGTAAGGGTAACATCATCATCCACAGAACTGACAACCAGAATTAAATAATTTACCCGTTTATCTATCAGCCTGTCATTGAGGATGAGACAATGAGCCAACTCGTGCTTTTGTAAGCACAGATTTAATTTCTGAGGCTCCCGGCCACTCCCTTCAGCTTTTCCCACTGCTTAACAATGAAAGAACAGACTCTATTTACTAAAGACCCTTCTGATTCCTGGATGATACATCCTAGGTAATGTTTCCTTACCCACATCCCAAGAGGGTACATTGCTCACCCTAAAGTTTGCTGGATTCTGTCCTATGCATGGGAAGATCTTGGAATAAGAAAGAAAGGAGAAGGAGAGAAATTCAAAATGTTCATTTCGTCTGTTCTATTCCTCAAGGCAGAGAAGCCTCTGAATGGGCTTTTCAGCTCAGGCTTCCATAATACACAAATACTGCTCTTTTTAAGGGGAGCTTAACACTGCCAGGAGCTAGAACAACAGCCAGCAAAGATTCTGTCCCCTCAGAGAGCCTCCCCTAAGGCCCCAAGTCAGGACTGGCTATGTGCTCACCAATGTTGATCACGTTTTATATCCACATGCTCATCCGTCAGTGTCCCCACACACCCTACTCCACTACCAGGTCCCAAGGGCAAGGGCTCTGTTTGCACATAGTAGCCATTCCATAAATATTTCGGGGGCCGAACTGAAATCATACCATCTCCATATTATATCAACCAAGTGGAGAACAACGCCTTTTTCTGCCAGCATTTACAACATTTCTGGGGATGTTTCCAAATAGGTTGCCCCTGTTAGGCCTTAAACCTTGTTATTGAACTCTTTCTAAAATGCTCTGAATATTTTCTTGATTTGTTAACAAAATACAGCAAACATACTGTAACCTTTCCTTGATGTCCTGGGTGTAATCACTGGCTTGTGAGTTTGGCTGCTGTAAGAGTGAGATTTAAAATGGCTTAAACAACTTGTGGGGATGAGCACTGGGTGTCATATGGAAACCAACTTGACAATAAACTATTACAAAATAATAAATAAATAAATAAATAAATAAATAAATAAATAAATAAATAAATAAATAAATAAAATGGCTTAAACAGGGGCGCCTGGGTGGCTCAGTCGGTTAAGCGTCAGACTTTGGCTCAGGTCATGATCTCATGGTTTGTGGGTTCAAGCCCCGCATCAGGCTCCGTGCTGAGTGTGGAGCCTGCTTGGGATTCTGTCTCTGCTCCTCCCCTGCTCATTCATTCTCTCTCTCTCTCTCTCCCTCCGTCCCTCCCTCCCTCTCTCTCTCTCAAAATAAACTTAAAAAAATGGCTTGAATGGGAAAGTTTGCTCTCTCACCTGGAATACACAAGAATGACTAGCACAGGGCACCCATGGCGAGGCCATGGGATCAGAGTGAGGCTGTTTTCATCCCTTGCTGTGAATCCCTCCCTGGGGGTTTCCCCTGCCCCTAAGACCGCATCCCAGCCAGTAGAGAGGACAAGGCAGAGGGCAGAGCTTGTGTGACCGGGCACATCTCACTTCTCCGACAAGAACCGCTCGACCACGCTTAGCGGTAAGAGAGACTCAGCAGCTGCAGCCCATGGAAAATGTGAGGGGTCCTATTACCAAGAGAGAGCAAATGGGAACTTGAACACTGGGGAGAGCTTATGGCATCTGCCACGGCCATCTTGCAGAAATCCTAATCACAGCCTTACCTGTGCTTTGGTAATTCCCACAAGGACAGCTGGCCCATGCAGGACTGACTCCAAGCAAGGACCCAGACCGCTCAGCTTTGCAGATTCCTCTCCACCATCACTGTGAGGCTATCTCTTCCTGTTATGAATGTGCTCGCTTCTAGCGGCCCCACTTCCTAATAATGTGCCCAAAGCTGGAAAACCAACTTTCCAAGCTTTTTAGAATTACACATTTTAAACGTGCACAAGCATGCATACAAACACATGCCCAGACAGGAAGTCAGGAGAGGTTTGGAAACCAGGTGGCCTGGGTTCAAATTCCTGCTCTATCACTCACTGTCTGTACATCCTTAAGCAAGTCACTTAACCTCTCTCAGTTTCTCCATCCGTAAAATGGGAATAATAATAGCAATTTACCTCATTAGATTGTAAAGATTAACTCAGTTATTACAAATAAAGTATGTTTCTCTCCAAAGGCAAGGGAATCAAAAACAAAAATGAACTATTGGGACCTCATCAAGATAAAAAGCTTCTGCACTGCAAAGGAAATAATCAACAAAACTAATAGGCAACTGACGGAATGGAAAAAGATAGTTGCAAATGACATATCAGATAAAGGGCTAGTATCCAAAATCTATAAGGAACTCCCCAAACTCCACACCTGAAAAACAAATAATCCAGTAAAGAAATGGGCAGAAGACATGAACAGACACTTCTGCAAAGAGGACATCCAGATGGCCAACAGACATATGATACAATGCTCAGTGTCCCTCGTCATCAGGGAAATATAAATCAAAACCACACTGAGATACCACTTCATGCCCATCAGAGTGGCTAAAATGGACAAATCAGGAGACTATAGATGCTGGCGAGGAAGTGGAGAAATGGACCCCCTCCTACACTGTTGGTGGGAATGTAAACTGGTGCAGCCCCTCTGGAAAAGTGTGGAGGTTCCTCAAAAAATTAACAATAGGACTCCCCTATGATCCAGCAACAGCACTGCTAGGAATTTACCCAAGGGATACAGGGGTACTGATGCATAGGGGCACATGTACCCCAATGTTCATAGCAGCACTCTCAACAATAGCCAAATCATGGAAAGAGCCCAAATGTCCATTAACTGATGAATGGACCAAGCAGATGTGGTTTATCTATACAATGGAATACTACATGGCATTGAGAAAGAATGAAATCTGGCCATGTGTAGCAACATGGATGGAACTCAAAGGTATTGTGCTAAGTGAAATAAGTGAGGCAGAGAAAGACAGATACCATATGTTTTCACTCATATGTGAAACAAGAGAAACTTAACAGAGGGCCATGGAGAGAGGAAGGGGAAAAAATGGTTAAGGAGAGGGAGGGAGGCAAACCATAGGAGACTCTTAAATATTGAGAACAAAATGAGGGCTGATGGGGGTGGGGGGGGAGGGGAAAATGGGTGATGGGCATGGAGGAGGGCACTTGTTGGGATGAGCACTGGGTGTTACATGGAAACCAACTTGACAATAAACTATTATAAAGAAAGAAAGAAAGAAAGAAGGAAAGAAGGAAAGAAAGAAAGAAAGAAAGAAAGAAAGGAAGGAAGGAAGGAAGGAAGGAAGGAAGAAAGAAAGAAAGAAAGAAAGAAAGAAAGAAAGAAAGAAAGAAAGAAAGAAAGAAAGTTAGTTTCCTGGTACATTGTAAGTGCCCAATTTTTCATGTTTATTTATTTTTGAGAGAGAGAGATCATACGCGCATGCAGGCACATGCGCGCGCGCACACACACAGACACCCATACATATTTGTGTGAGTGGGAGAGGGGCAGAGAGAGGGAGACAAAATCTGAAGCAGGCTCCTTGCTGTCGGCACAGAGACCGACATGGGGCTCGAATCTACAAACCATGAGATCACAACCTGAGCTGAAGGTTGGACACTCAACCAACTGAGCCACCCACGTGCCCCAGGAAAGCTATTATTACCAATATAAATAAGCTAGATTCCACAGGCTCTGAGTGACAACAGGCTCTGAGTGACAGTAGGAAAGACCCCCCCTTCGAACTGAGTTTCTTGAGCTTTACAGCAGGACTTGTCACTGCTCAGGGGTCCATTTTCCTCACTCCCATACTCTGGGCTATGTCCCAGATCGTTAAAGCTGCTAGAAGCCAGAGAAATGGCGTGTCAGTAGAAACCGGAATCAATTTGATATGTATTATCTCACTCGCATCCTGCATGCATTTTTAATAGCATCTCAAAGACAACGGAGTAAGCTGAGAGCAAATGAAAACTGCATTAATGTTAGGATTCCTAATTCTGTGTTTAGTTTTCCATTCTCCAGACATCCTTACAGACAGACAGGGGCCCCATTTCCAGAAGGGATAATGGAAGTCTGTGTTCTCATTTATTGAATACTTTTTGCGGAAGGGCTTCTCATCCTAAATCTTCAGACCAAAGCCAGTGTGACTCTCCATCCCTAAAAGCTCAGTCAACAAGAAGGGAGCCACGGGGAAATCAGACACTCTTGACAAGTGGGCAGATTTGATTCCCAGGAACCACAAACATCACATAATGACTGCTTTTGTAGCGTGTGCTCTAAAAGTCGCCATTCTGCATCCCTTGAACCCCACAAAGGCCGAGACCTGCCCAAATATCGTTGTGAAAGGGGAAGGATGTGGTGATAAACATACCTATAGAATAAACAAACAAAATTTAAAATAAAAAAAAAGCAAAGAGAAATAAAATCGGTGTCAAAATAACACACCTTGACACCAGAGCCACTCATGTGACATTTGTTAAGACACAGAGTCTGTCTGTCTCAGTGTAGTGCCAGTCTTTGTGACTCAAAGTATGATTAGTCAGGGGATACCAAAGTCTTCAAGTTTTCCGTTTTCATGCGTTCGAAGGAAATGGAGAGCACTGTCTCAGGTTATTCTACATTCTCTGTTTTTACACTTTCTTTATTTAATTTTGAATAGAGTTCACGAATGTAGGTTGCAAAATCGAAAACTGTAAAAGGTGGGGCACCTGGGTGGCTCAGTCGGTTAAGCGATCGACTTCAGCTCAGGCCATGATCTCATGGCTTCTGAGTTCAAGCGCCACATCAGCTCTCTGCTGTCAGAGCAGAGCCCACTTCGGATCCTCTGTCTCCCTCTCTCTTTGCCCTTCCCCCACTAGCGGGCGTGTGCTCACTCTCAAAAATAATTAAACTAAACAAAAAACAAAACAAAACAAAACAAACTATTAAAAAAAGTATACAAGGAAAGCCTCACTCCCATGGCTTCCCCATCCAGCCAGGCCCTACCTCCACCCCATTCCAAGAAAAGCCACTGTTATGTCCTGTGTACTCCTTCTAGAGCTATACAAGCAAATATGTGTGTGTTTTCTTTCCGTCCCTTTGTGCACAGTAACAGCATACCCTCACACTGCTCTTTTCACCCTTGGAGATATTTTCATAGCATTACGGAAAGCATTTCTTTACCAGTTTTTAAAAGTAAATCCCCCCCCCCAACATGGGGCTTGAGCTCACAACCCCAAGATTAAGAGTCGTGTGCTCTACCAATTGAGCCAGCCAGGAGCCTCCAGAACTTTCTTCCAGGTTCTCTCAAGGAAAGAAAACACACTCCACAGGACCTCCAACCTTGGTCAACACTGATGAAAGAAGAGATTCTTTTTTTTTATTAACTCATTTTTATTTTTATTTTTTATTATTTTATATTTTTGAGAGAGAGAAAGAGAATGCTAGCGGAGGAGAGGGGCAGAGGGAGGGAGGGAGAGAATCTTAAGCAGTCTCCATGTTCAGCACAGAGTCCAGCACAGGGCTCAATCCCAGGGCCGTGGGTCCATGACCTGAGTCGAAATCAAGACGGATGCTCCTCTTTGAGGAAGACATGGCCGCAGCTACAACAGAGCTTTGGAGGCCCCGCTTCTGCTCCTGGCTCACCGTTGTTTGCTCTCACTGAGGAACAAGTGGGTCAGGAAGCCATGCTGTAGCCATGGCTTTTAAGGACACTGGGAAGGTACCCAAGGAACCAGGGGTGGCGGTTCACAGAATTAGAATCACTGTAACCAGCCTCAATGTAAAATCTTTGGAGAAGGTATGTGTTGACTTGATCAATGGAGCAAAGGAAAAGAATCTCAAAGTGAAAGGTCGAATTTGGATGCCTGCCAAGACTCTGAGACTCACTACAAGAAAAACTCATGGTGAAGGTTCTAAGACTTGGGATCCTTCTCAGATGAGGATCCACAAGTGACTCGTTGATTTGCGCAGTCCTTCGGAGATTGTTAAACAGAATACTTCCATCAGCATTGAGCCAGAAGTTGAGGTTGAAGACCATTGCAGATGCTTAAATCACCTTTTTAAATAAATTGATTATCAGCTTAAAAAAAAAAAAAAGAGTTGGACACTCAACCAACTAAGCCACCCAGGTGCCCCATGGTAAGAGAACAGATTCTTATTTGTGCAGCCCCAGAATAAAGATGCTCTTCCGCCAATGAGAATTATGGGCAAGTCAAACCCCCAGCTGAGCAACAAAGTGAGGCTCAGCAAAATGCTTTCTATATACTGTTAACATGAAAACCACAGGCCAAAAATAGTGTCACTTAGGTTAAGGCCCCAAGTCCGTAACCAGTCAACACAGGAATTTCTGGGGCAGCACTAGGAAATTCACTGAGAGACCCTCTCTGTTCCCTTTAGGAGGGCAACCTTGCCTAAAACAATGGATTTTTCCTTTATTTTGCTCCCTGTCTACCTTTAAAAACATCTCCTTTTCTGTAGTCCTTTGGAGCTCCCCTCTACTTGCTAGATGAATCGATTCATGAATTGATGCAGAAAGCCAATTAGATCTTTAGAACTTACTCAGTTGAATTTTTGTTATTTAACAACATCCTGGGGAGCCTGGGGGGCTCAGTCAGTTGAGCATCCAACTTGGCTCAGGTCATGCTCTCACAGTTCATGAGTTTGAGCCCCAGGCTTTATCCTGATAACTTGGAGCCTGCTTTGGATTCTCTGTCTCCCTCTCTCTGCCCTCCCCCACTCATTCTCTCTCTTTCAAAAATGACTAAACATGGGGTGCCTGAGTGGCTCAGTCAGTTAAGCAACCGACTTCAGCTCAGGTCATGATCTCATGGTTCATGAGTTCAAGCCCCACATTGGGCTCTTTGTTGACATCTTGGAGCCTGGGGTCTGTTTCAGATTCTGTGTCTCCCTCTGTATCTGCCCTTCTCCCACTCACACTATCTCTCTCTCTCAAAAATAAGTGAACAACCAAAAAAATAAATAAATAAACATTGAAAAAGAAAATCTTAGCCCCTCTTCCAGGCCCTCACAGCACCAGTGTATCTCAGGCCCACAACTGAAAGGTAGCTTCCCACACAACACAACCTCATCACTCACAACCACATTTAAATGAAGCTACTCAATCTTCAGGGTTTTTGTTTTTTTTGGTTTGTTTTTTTTTTTGTTTTTTTACAATACACATGCCCTTCTTCTGAAATTAGAAAAAAATTAATAAATTCTACTTTTTACGAATCAGTGAGTAAGTTATGATGCTCCATTAACACGTGACCAACAAGCTTTGTGTCCATTTCCCCAGTGTCTAAAATGAAGATCTCTAAATCCATCCTATTTGTGATGCATTTCACAATATGTTACAAATATCAGAAAACCTTACCCCTAAACAGTTCAGCCTTCATATCATCAACTAGACTCAATATCCATGTAGTTTGGCTTTTTTTGTGTTCTTTTTAATTATGCACAGTGAAATGTTTTGACACAAGTCTTGACAAACGCCTACAATGCCTCGGCTAGCCAAGATCATGATGTTGTACAATTTTCTATCTGCCAGTGAGGTAAAGTCTGCTTTGTTAGAGGCTGCAGCTGAGATGGCAAGAGAAAATCACATCAGACTCAACATCAGTGATAAGTGGATACTTGATTTCGCTCAAACCAAAGATGCATTGCAGGGATAGAATACACCAAAAAATGCCACTTGCCAAAGCATCAAAAATGGTTCCATGTATCAGCTGGGAAGGGTAGGTGAGAGGCATGAAGAACTCACAGGATTGAAATCCAAACAGAATTCATAGAGACCGTAAGCTCTGAAAAGGGTCTGAATTAAATAGTCTGGGTACTCAACTGGCTATCTATCTCTATGATCACCTTTTTTTCCCTCTTAGCACCTCCAGCCCCTCAACCATGCGTTACTTCATGTGCCTCTGACTCTTACTATAGATGCTGTGCAAAGGTGTGGTTAAGAAGCCATGGATAGAGCACCTGGGTGGCTCAGATGGTCAAGTGTCCAGCTTTGGCTCAGGTCATGATCTCACGATTCATGACTTCGAGCCCTGTGTCGGGCTCTGTGCTGATAGCTTAGAGCCTGGAGCCTCCTTCTGATTCTGTGTCTCCCTTTCTCTCTCCGCTCCTCCCCCAGTTACACTCTGTCTCTCTCTGTCTGTCTCTCTCTCAAAAATAAATTCTAAAAAAGAAGAAGTCATGGAAAATACCCATGGGATAATTGCCTTAAGATATTACAACCTAGGGGCGCCTGGGTGGCTCAGTCCGTTAAGCATCTGACTTCGGCTCAGGTCATGATCTCACGGTTTGTGGGTTTGAGCCCCGTGTCGGGCTCTGTGCTGACAGCTAGCTCACAGCCTGGAGCCTGTTTCAGATTCTTTGTCTCCCTCTCTCTCTGACCCTCCCCTACTCACTCTGTCTCTCTCTCTCTCTCTCAGAAATAAACATTTAAAAAATTTTTTTAAAAAAGATATTACCTAATCCATTGGGTCACACGAGGAAAAAAATCTGTTAACAGAAGAAATGTAGTGTCTGGAAAGAAGACCCAGGGTCAAGAATGTGAGTATGGGTCTCCAGCCCCATCCAGGGCAGAGTGTGCTAACTCCAGCCAAGGCAAAAATTCCAGTTGGATTTGCAGGCCTGGATCTAACCACCCTGAGTAATGTCAGCCACTAAGCCATCATCCCACTAATTCCCCTCGCTATGTTGCTCTGCCCATTAAGGAGGCTTCTGAAGATATTTGTTTCTCAAGCCCACAAGAGAGAAAATGCAATAACCATCTGCCCCAAGCGTCTGATCTGCTTGGCAGTTCCAGGCCTCATGCTCCTGGTTTGTTAGTAATCTCCCATGAATTGGGCTAGCAGGATCTGGGCACACATGAGGCCCTTAGATGTCTTAATCTCTGGATTTGCAGTTCTGAGAACCAAACTCTGAGCCCTGGTACTATTATGCCATTTGGAAATCTTGCACAAGTGGCCAGCTGAATTTCATGAGCTCACATTGCTGTCTTGGCTCTCTCTTGCTTTATGTGCCAAAGACAACAGGAAAACCAGTAAGTGACATATGTAATCTATCTAAGGGAATTCAAAGCTGGATTGTAATCGCCCTCCTTCTTTCCCACTCTCCATACCTGGTCTCCCTTTCTTTTAGTTTTAATTTTTATTGAAATCCAGGTTAGTTAACATACAGTGTAATAATGGTCTCCGGAATAGAATTTAGTGATTCATCACTTACATATAACACCCAGTGCTCATCCCAGCAAGTGCCCTCCTTATTGCCCATCACCCATTTAGCTCATTCCCCCACCCAACACCGCTCCAGCAACCTTCAGTTTGTTTTCTGTATTTAAGATTTTCTTATGGTTTGCCTCCCTGTTTTTACCTTATTTTTCCTTCCCTTCCCCTATGTCCATCTGTTTTGTTACTTAAATTCCACATATCAGTGAAATCACATGTTTGTCTTTCTCTGATGGACTTATATGCTTAGCATAATACATTCTAGTTTCATCCACATTGTTGCAAATGGCAAGATTTCATTCTTTTTGATTGCTGAGTACTATTCCATTGTGTATATACACCACATCTTCTTTATCCATTCATCAGATTTGGACTCTTTCCATAATTTGGCTGTTGTTGATAGTGCTGCTATAAACATTGGGGTGCATGTGCCCCTTTGAGTCAGCATTTTTATATCCTTTGGGTAAAAACCTAGTAGTGCAATTGCTGTGTCAGAGTAGTTCTATTTTTAATATTTTGAGGAACCTTCATACTTTTGTCCAGAGTGGCTGCACCAGTTTGCATTCCTACCGGCTGCGCAACAGGGTTTCCCTTTCTCCACATCCTTGCCAACATCTCTTGTTTCCTGAATTGTTAATTTTAGTCATTCTGACAGATGTGCGGTGGTATCTCACTGTGGTTTTGATTTGTATTCCCCTGATGATGAGTGATGTTGAGATCTTTTCATGTATCTGTTAGCTATCTGGATGCCTTCTTTGGAAAAGTGTCTATTTATATCTTTTGCCCATTTCTTCACTGGATTATTTGCTTTATGGGTGTGAGTTTGTTAAGTTCTTTATAGATTTTGGATGATAACCCTTTACCCAATATGTCATTTGTAAATATCTTCTCCCATTCCGTTGGTTCCCTTTTAGTTTTGCTGATTGTTTCCTTTGCTGTGCAGAAGCTTCTTATCTTAATGAGGTCCCAATAGTTCATTTTTGCTTTTGTTTCCCTTGCTTCCAGAGACATGTCAAGTAAGACATTACTACAGCCAAGGTCAAAGAAGTTGTTGCCTGTTTTCTCCTCTAGGATTTTGATGGTTTCCTGTCTTACATTTAGGTCTTTCATCCATTTTGAGTTTATTTTTGGTATGGTGTAAGAAAGTGGTTCAGGTTCATTCTGCATGTCGCTGTCCAGTTTTCCCAACACCATTTGTTGAAGAGACTTTTTTTTTCCATTGGATATTCTTTCCTGCTTTGTTGAAGATTAGTTAGCCAGACATTTGTGGGTCATTTCTGGGTTCTCTATTCTGTTCCACTGATCTATCTGTGTGTGTTCATGACAGTACCACAGTACGACAGTCTTGGTGATTACAGTTTTGTAATACAGCTTAAAGTCCGGGATTGTGATGCCTCCACCTTTGGTTTTCCTTTTCAACATTACTTTGGCTATTCCGGGTCCTTTCTTGTTCCATACAAATTTTAGAATTGTTTGTTCTAGCTCTGTGAAGAATGCTGGTGTTATTTTGATAGGGATTGCATTGTATGTATAAATTGTTTTGGGTAGTATAGACCTTTTAAAAATGTTTGTTCTTCCAATCCATGGGTATGGGATGTTTTTCCATTTCTTTGTGTCTTCTTCAATTTCTTTCATAAGCTTTCTATAGTTTTCAGCATATAGATATTTTACCTCTTTGATTAGGTTTATTCCTAGGTATTTTATGGGTTTTGGTGCAATTGTAAATGGTATCAATTCCTTGATTTCTTTTTCTGTTGCTTCATTATTGGTGTATAGAAATGTGACTGATTTCTGAACATTTCTTTTACATTGTGCGACTTTGCTGAATTCATGTGTCAGTCCTACAGTTTTTTGGTGGAGTCTTTCAGGTTTTCCACATAGAGTACCATGCCATCTGCAAAGAGTGAAAGTTTGACTTCTTTCTTGCTGGTTTGGATTCCTTTTATTTCTTTTTCTTATCTGATTATTGAGGCTGGGACTTCCAGTACTAGGTTGAACAAAAGTGGTAAAAGTGGACATCCTTGTCATGTTCCTGACCATAGGGAGAAAGCTCTCCATCTTTTTTGCATTGAGGATGATAAAAAGCTGTGGGTCTTTCATATATGGCTTTCATGATCCTGAGGTATGTTCCTTCTATCCCTATTTTCTTGAGGGCTTTTATCAAGAAAGGTTACTGTATTTTGTCAAATGCTTCTTCTGCATCTATTAAGAGGGTCGTGTGGTTCTTATCCTTTCTTTTATTAATGTGATGCATCATGTGCATGATTCATGGATGATTCGTGGGTACTGAACCACCGCTGCAGCCCAGGAATAAGTCCCACTTGATCCCAGTGAATAATTCTTCTAATGTATTGTTGGATTCGATTTGCTTGATTCGATTCTCTTGTTGAGAATTCTTGCATCCATGTTCATCAGGGAAATCATACCTGTTCCCTTTGATCCGTTTACTCTTTCCTGTCCCACCCCAGCCACATGTGCCTCCAGCAGCCCAGTTCCAGAAGTTGGTCCCACACAGTTTCCCCCAGAGGCCTCTCAATTGCTGGAGGCACATGTGGCTGGGGTGGGCCAGGAAAGCCTTTTGGGTCCCCATCTGCTAAAGGACTCTCACTCTTTCCCAGCAAACCTTGCCCAAGGCAAATAAAACTCCCCCCCCCAAAAAAGATTATGAGAACTTCAAATACGAAGAAAAGTTAAAAGAACTGTACAGTAAGCACTCATATACTCACCACTTAGATTCTACAATTAACATTTGTCTGTATTTGCCCTATTCCCTTATCACACATCTATCCCATCCATCAATGAATCCATTCTGGTTTTGGCGCAATTCAGAGTAAGTTGCAGATAGCAGGACACTCCACTCCTCAACACTCTGGCGTGCGTCTCATCAACTACACTTTATGAAGCTTAGGTTTTTTAAAAAGTACTTTCCACCCTTTACTCTTGTTATCAAAATTAGTTCAACTTTTCTTGCATGCTTAGTGTTTTTTAAATCATATACTGTATGCTCACTTCAGTAGCATATGTACTACAACTAAAACAGAACAGAGACTAGCATGGCCTTTGCACAAGGATTACATGCAAATTTGTGAAGTGTTCCATAGATTTTTTAAGAAATTACATACTGGGGTACCTGGGTGGCTCAGTCAGTTAAGTGTCTTACTTCAGCGCTGGTCATGATCTCACAGTTTGTAAGTGCAACCCCCACATCGAGCTCTGTGCTGACAGCTCAGAGCCTGGAGCCTGCTTCAGATTGTGTGTGTGTGTGTGTGTGTGTGTGTGTGCGTGTGTGTGTGTGTGTGTCTGCCCCTCCCCTGCTCTGTCTCTCTCTTTTAAAAATAAATAAACATTACCAAAAAAAAATTTTTAATTACATACTGTAGTAACCCTTTATATCCATTAGGATAGCTACTATCAGAAAAAAAAGCATTGACAAGGGTATGGTGACCCTGGTACACTGTTGGTAGCAATGTAAGATGGTATAGCCACTACAGAAAACAGTGTAGCGGCTCCTCAAAAATTAGAAATAGAGGGGGCGTCAGCGTGGCTCAGTCAGTTAAGCATCCAAATTTAGCTCAGGTCATGATCTCACAGTTCACCAATTCAAGCCCCACATTGGGCTCTGTGCTGACAGCTCAGACCTGGAGGCTGCTTCCAATTCTGTGTCTCCCTCTCTCTCTCTCTCTGTCCCCCCTCCACCCCGCCCTTGCATTCTGTCTCTCTCTCTCTCTCTCTCAAAAATAAAAACATATTAGAAATAGAAATGTCGGGGCTCCTGGGTGGCTTAGTCGGTTAAGCGTCCGACTTTCGCTTAGGTCATGATCTCGTGGTTCGTGGGTTCGAGCCCCGCGTCGGGCTCTGTGCTGACCGCCAGCTCAGAGCCTGGAGGCTGTTTCAGAGTCTGTGTCTCCCTCTCTCTCTGACCCTCCCCTGCTCACACTGTCTCTCTCACTCTCTCCTAGAAATAAATAAAAAATAAAAAAAAAAAAGAAATAGAAATGTCATAGGATCCAGTAATTCCACTTCTAGGTATATACTTAAAAGAAAGGAAACAGGGTCAGAAAGAGATATTTGTACAGCCACGTTCACAGCAGTATTATTCACAATAACTAAAAAGGGAAGTGATCCAAGTGTCCAGTTGACAAAGAAAATGTATACGTATGCAGTGGAATATTATTCAGCCTTAAAAAGTAAGGAAATTCTGACATATGGCTCTGCTCAGGTCATGATCTCACAGTTTGTGGGTTCGGGCCCCGTGTCGGGTTCTGTGCTGATAGCTAGCTCAGAGCCTGGAGCCTATCTTTGGATTCTATGTCTCCCTCTCTTTCTGTCCCTTTCCTGCTCACACTGTCTCTCTTTCTCTCTCAAAATAAAACATTTTTTTAAAAATGTTTAATTCAGTGGCATGTAGTGCATTCACAGTATTGTGCAATCACCATTTCTATCAGGTTCATTTATTTTCTTTGATGTTTATTTATTTATTTTTAAGGGAGAGAGAGAGAACGAGCATCCAGTGGAGGGGTAGACAGAGACAGAGACAGAGAATCCGAAGCAGGCTCCAGGTTCCAAGTTGTCAGCTCAGAGCCCGACATGGGGCTCAAACCCATAAACTGTGAGGCTGTGATCTGAGCTGAAGTCAGCCGCTCAACCAACTGAGCCACCCAGGGGCCCCCATGTCTCTCCAGTCCTAAAACATTCCCATCTTAGGGCACCTGGGTGGCTCAATCGGTTGAACATCTGACTTCGGCTCGGGTCATTATCTCAGGGTTCCTTAGTTTGAGCTGCGCATCAGGCTCTCTGCTGACAGCACAGAACCCACTTAGGATCCTCTATCTCCCTCTCTGCCCCTCTTTCACTTGCACGCATGCGCGTTTTCTTTCTCTCTCAAAAAAATTTTTAAAAAAGTAAAAAATAAAACATTTCCATCGTCCCAAAATAAAACTCCATACCCATGAAGCAGTAACTCCCTATCTCCCCTTCCTCTGCGCCTGGTTGCCTCCAATCTACACTGTCTCTATGGATTTGCCTACTGTGAACATTGTATAAAAACAGAATCATACAATATGTGGCCTTTCGTGCTTGGTGTCTTTCAATTTGCATAATGTTTTCCAGGATAATCCACATGGTAGCAATGTATCAGTACTTCACCTTCTTTTAAGGCGGTCATATTCCATTGTTTAGAGGTCCTACACTTTGTCTATCCATTTTTGTGTTGATAAACATTCTCATTGTTTTCACCTTTTGGCTCTTGTGAATAGTGCTGCTCATCGCGTTGTTCTTGAGTATTTGCTCTACAACAGCAATTACAAGCATTTTAGTTTCAGGATCCCCTTATACCCCTAAAAAATATAGGATATCCCCAAAGAGTTTTTATGGGGGAGATACATAAGTATGCAGATTGATGACATTAAACTGAATTTTTTAATATTTAAATATTGTTATGTTAACATAAACATGTTTTTATGAAAAATATATTTCAGGGGTGCCTGCGTAGTTCAGTCGACTAAGTGTCCGACTTCAGTTCAGGTCATGATCTCAAGGTTCCTGAGTTTGAGCTGCATGTCGGGCTCTGTGCTAACAGCTCAGAACCTGGAGCCTGTTTCAGATTCTGTGTCTCCCTTTCTCTGCCCCTCCCCCACTCACATTCTGTCTCTGTCTCTCTGTCCTTCTCAAAAATAAATGAACATTAAAAATTTTTTGAAAAACAGGGGCGCCTGGGTGGCTTAGTCGGTTAAGCGTCCGACTTTCGCTTAGGTCATGATCTCGCGGTTCGTGGGTTCGGGCCCCTCATCGGGCTCTGTGCTGACAGCCAGCTCAGAGCCTGGAGGCTGTTTCAGAGTCTGTGTCTCCCTCTCTCTCTGACCCTCCCCTATTCACGCTGTCTCTCTCTCTCTCTCCTAGAAGTAAATAAAAATATTTAAAAATTTTTTTTTGAAAAACAAAAGTATATTTTTAAGAAATCAGAAGAGAGGCATTGGTTTATATTTTAGCAAATCTCTTTAATGCCTGGCTTAATAAAAGACAGACAGATACTCATACTGACTTCTACATTCAATCTGTTGTGATAAGCTGTTTGGGTTGGCATCTATGAAGAAAATGCAACGTTACCAACATATATTGTTGGAAACAGGAGGCCTCCTGAGGGGCACATGGGTGGCTCAGTAGGTTGAGAGTCTGACTTCGGCTCAGGTCATGATCTTGTGGTTTGTGGGTTCGAGCCCCACATTATATTCTGTGCTGGCAGCTCAGAGCCTGGAGCCTGTTTCAGATTCAGTGTCTCCCTCTCTCTCTGCCCCTCCCCCGCTCATGCTCTGTCTCTCTCTGTATCAAAAATAAACTATAAAAAATTTTTTTAAATTTTTTTTATCTTTTATTTATTTCTAGGAGAGAGAGAGAGAGAGAGAGAGACAGCGTGAGCAGGGGAGGGTCAGAGAGAGAGGGAGNAAAATTTTTTTAAAAGGAGGCTTCCTGAATGGGTTTCAGGGATTCCCCCAAAATCTCTGTATCGCACTTTAAGAACCGTTGCTCTAAAGATTTCAATACATATCCTTCACTTCTCAGAGTCCAGCTAGAGTGAATATTATTCTACTTCATAATAACTTTGCAACTGTATAGTTCCACTACCACACCCATTTATGTTATAACCATATGTGCGACGTATACACACAACAGAAAGGACAGGTGCAAGGGGTGCCTGGGTGGCTCTGTCGGTTAAGCGTCTGACTTCGGCTCAGGTCACGATCTTATGGTTCGTGGGTTCGAGCCCCAACTCAGGCTCTGTACTGACAGCTCAGAGCCTGAAGCCTGCTTCAGATTCTGTGTCTCCCTCTCTCTCTACCCCTCCCTGGCTTGTGCTCTGTCTCCCTCTCAAAAAGAAAGAAACATTTAAAAAAAAAGAAAGGAGCAGTAAACGGAATGATACAATTACAAAGTTATTTTGCTTTGTAATTTTTTAAGTAAATTGAGGAAAAAAGATAGCCCTTTATATTTATCCACAGTTACCAAGTCCAGTGTCCCCATTCAATTTCACCTAAAGACTCAAATTTCCATTCGGGAGTACTCCCATTCAACTTGAAGACTTTCCTTGTCTTGTGGTCTGCTGACAATAAACTCTCTTCATTTTTATCCGAAATCATATTTTGTCTTCATTCTTCAAAGACATTCATGCTAGATATGGGATTCTTTTTTCCTTCAAGCTCCTCAAAGATGCTTTTCTACTGTTTTCTGGCCCTATCGTTCCTGATGAAAAGTCAGCTTAGGCAAACATTTTTCTCTTGCTAACCCAGTGACTATCTCTTTAACACCAGTTGTAAATGTTACAGGCTAAGAGTCTCTTGTCCTCTCTCAACCTTGGACAAAGGGGCATCAGGGTGGCTCAGTCGGTTGAGCAACTGACTTCCGCTCATGTTGGTTCGCAGGTTCATGAGTTCAAGCCCCACTTCAGGCTCTGTGCTGACAGCTCAGCACAGAGCCCAGTCAGACTCTGTGTCTCCCTTTCTCTCTGCCACTCCCTGGCTCACAGTCTGTCTTTCTCTCTCTCTCAAAAATAAATAAACATTAAAAAAATTAAAAGACTAAAAGCTTGATCAGATTTAGGTTAAATTACTTTTTGGCAGCAATAAATTATAAAAATAAAAAAAAAATTTTAAAAAGCTTCCAAAAGAGAAAGAGAGGGAGGAGCCACACAGATATTATCATTATGTTTTTGTTTAAGGTTGTGGTGTTTTTTAAAATATTTATTTATTTTGGGGAGAGTACACAGGGGGAGGGGCAAAGAGAGGGAGTCAGAGGATCCAAAGCAGGCTCTGCACTGACCCGCTGATAGCAGCAAGCCCAATGTGGGGCTCGAACTCACAAACCACGAGATCATGACCCCAGGCAAAGCCAGAGGCTCACCTAACTGAGCCACCCAGGCGCCCCTAAGGCTTGTGTTTTTATTATTTATAACTTTTTTTAAATGTTTTTATTTCTGAGAGAGAGAGAGAGAAAGACAGCGTGAGCAGGGGAGGGACAGAGAAAGAGGGAGATACAGAATCTGAAACAGGCTCCAGGCTCTGAGCTGTCAGCACAGAGCCCGCCACAGAGCTCGAACCCACAAACCTTGAGATCATGACCTGAGCCAAAGTCGGACGCTCAACCGACTGAGCCACCCAGGCGCCCCTGGTTTGTGTTTTTAAGACTGGGGTACATGATGCCAGCTAAAGCTACTAGTTGAGATGAACGTCTACAAGGATAGGGTTTAGAACTCAAATACTGCACAGAGTACAGGCCTTGACCCAGTTCCCCACAAACACCCTACTCTCCCGCACCCCCTCCGTCACACACAGGTGGCAGGACCCCAGCCCAATTGCGACCAGTGAGCCACCTGCTCTGTGCCTGCGCATGAGCAGCTGAGCGTAGATGGAGAAAACCCCACTGTGTTTGATGAGGGGCAAGCTGAGGGCAAGGTGCAGGCTAACAGCACCCCTCCCAGCCCCAAGTGGGACATGTATGATATTCCTTGGACACTCCCAGCTACCTAAAAACAAGAAAGGACAAAAAAAAAAAAAGGTTAAGCTGATAAGAGTCTCCACGAGTTAACCAGAAAAAGGCAATCGCATCAACTGCCTAAAGTCCAGGAACTCCCCACTGTCTCAGTGTTAATGCTTTGCTGGAGGGAAAGACAGCCTTGGCTTGACAATAGCCAGGCCTCCAATAAGCCTATAGCATGTGAAAGTCTCTTTGGAAACTCCCTCTTGACTTTATCTCCCCAACTCCATAAAATGGTCACCCCGACACTTACAGGGCAGCTCTTCCTGCCCACAGGTCCTGTCCCTGTGCTTTAATAAAATCACCTTTATGCACCAAAGACGTCTTCAAGAATTTTTTCTTGTTCGTCAGCTCTGCACTCCATGAACCCCTCATCACCCTAAAATTTCATCATGTCTTCACCATATCTTTCTTTTTTTAAGTTTTTTTTAATGTTTATTTATTTTTGAGAGAGACAGAGTGTGAGCAGAGGAGAAGAGAGAGAGGGAGACACAGAATCTGAAGCCGGCTCCGGGCTCTGAGCTGTCAGAACAGAGCCGGACGCGGGGCTCGAACTCAGGAACCATGAGACCATGACCTGAACCAAAGTTGGTTGCTTAACTGACTCAGCCATCCCGGCGCCCCAAATCTTTCTTTTCTTATTAAAGTATAATTTGACATATGACATTGTGTTGGTTTCAGGTGCACGGCATAATGATTCCAATATTTGTATACATTGAGATATTTATATACATGATCACCATGTGAAATCTAGCCACCATCTGTACCCATGCAGAGTCACAAAAATTTATTTTTACCTCACATCTGAAATGAGCAGGCAACGCTGTCAGCTAACCCACTACACTCCCCTAAATCTCCTTCTGTGTTTCAAGGCAGGAATTTTGTCTCTTCACCTCACTACATATTCACTAAGGAAATCCGATGCTTCCCCAACCCCAGCTCCAGCCCCCTACCAGCATTTGTATCCAGATCTCCTTCCCTATAATGACAGAGTGCCGCAGTTCACAATTCAAGGCTGTGGCCTATCTCTCCCTTTTGTACCGAATTTTTCTTTTCTTTCTTTTCTTTTTAAATAGTTTATTGTCAAGTTGGTTTCCATATAACACCCAGCGCTCATCCCAACAAGTGCCCTCCTCCATGCCCATCGCCCCCCTTCCCCTCTCCCCCACCCCCATCAGCCCTCAGGTTTGTTCTCAGCATTCAAGAATCTCTAATGGTTTGCCTCCCTCCCTCTCCCCAACTATTTTTCCCCTTCTTCTCCCGCATCGTTCTCCATTACTTCCTCCTAATCCACCTATATGTGCAAACATACGGTAGCTGTCCTTCTCTGCCTGACTTATTTCGCTCAGCATAATACCCTCGAGTTCCATCCATGTTGCTACACGTGGCCAGATTTCATTCTTTCTCATTGCCATGTAGTAGTCCATCGTATAGATAAACCACATCTTCTTGATCCATTCATCAGTTGATGGACACTTAGGTTCTTTTCCGTGTTTTGGCTATTGTCGAGAGTGCTGCTATGAACATTGGGGTCCATGTGCCCCTATGCATCAGCACCCCTGTATCCCTTGGTTAAATTCCTAGCAGTGCTATTGCTGGGTCATAGGGGAGTCCTAGTGTTAATTTTTTGAGGAACCTCCATACTGTTTCATCTCTCCAAATACTTAAAGACTTTGCGGCTGCTGTACTCTCATTCTCTGGCTTTATCAGTTTCTTCTGTGTACTGGATCACACCTATTTGAACACAAATAGGCCTTAATGTGGCTGTTCTTAAAAATATACAGGGGAGCCTCGGTGGCTCAGTGGGTTAAGCAACTGACTTCGGCTCAGGTCATGATCTCGTGGTTTCCGCCCAGGTCATGATCTCATGGTCATGAGATCTCTGCACTGTTAGCACAGAGCCTGCTCAGGATTCTCTCTCTCTCTCTCTCTCTCAAAATAAATAAACTTCAAACAAACAAACATGGTCCCTTGAGCCCACAGCCCTTTCCAACTTTTTTTCCCTCTCTTCCCTGCAAATTCCCTCCAGAATTGCTTATATTTCCTGTGTCTGCCTTGTCACCCCTGCCCCCTTCTCACCGCCTTGACCTTTCCTTCCCACAGCCCACTGAAAGCTCTCCCACCCTGCCCAGCCCATTGGTCAGGTCTCCACTCTCACCTTGCTCAACCCACAGCAGCACTTGATACAACTGGCCACTCCTTCCTTCCTGAACATCCTCGCCTCTTCTCCAAGCTTTGGCATGACCACCCTCTTTCCACTTTTCCTCCTGACCCCGCATGCTTTCTCAGGCTTCCCTGTGGGGCTGTATTCTTCCAGCTCCCCAGGATCCAGCTGCGGACCTGGCCCTCCTTGCTTCTCCTTCACCTCCCTCTTCCACTAGGTGATCTTATCTCATTCAGGACCACCGAGGCACTAGTGACTCCCAAATCCATAGCTGCGGCTCTGACTTACCTCCGCGCTCCCGAATTTTATACCCACCAAGTGACATCTTCATTAAGATGCCTAAACTTAATGTCCAAAGCAACTCTTGTCTTCCCTTCCACAGACCTGCTCTTTCCGCAGGTTTCCCTGTGGCAGTGAAGGGCACCACCACCCACCGGGTTACTCAGGTCATAAACTTAGAACTGAGTCTTTTCCCTATTTCCCTGCGTCCCATCCATTAGCATCTATAGCTCTGTCTCCACATACAGCCTGAATCCAACCACTTCCCGCCTCTGCTGCTTCAGTCTTGTTCTCCACATCTCTCTTGGACAACAACACCCAGATAGGCGTACCTGCTTCCCCTCCTGCCCTCAGAGTCCATTCTCTCACAGTGGAATGATCTTTCAAAAGCATAAATCAGATCACACCACTCCCGTGCTTAAAGTCCTCTAATGGACCATTTTATCTGTAAATAGATATCGTCCCTATCTCTGTCCTCCAGAAGAACCTAGAAACAACCCAGTAGCAAGGAGTATCCCAGCTCCTAGTTTGTAGTTTTGAAGTACCATTTCTCACTAAAAGTGACCAGGACTTTTGGAAGAGTCTGTTTCCAAGTCTGAGGCAAGAAATGTACAATGTGGGGGCGCCTGGGTGGTTCAGTCAGTTGAGTATCCAACTCTAGATTTTGGCTCAGGTCAACACCTCGCAGGTTCATGAGATCGAGCCCTGCGTCAGGCTCTGCACTGACTGTGGAGCCTGCTTGGGATCGTCTCTCTCCCTCGCTCTCTCTCTCTCTCTCTGCCCCTCCCCTGCTTGTTCTCTCTGTCTCTCTAAATAAATAAATATTTTTAAAAACGTACAGTGTGAGCCAGAAATATCTTGTCATATCAGAAAGAAAGAAGCCGATCAATGACCACCAGGGTCGTGACAAAAGGATCTGGAAGTCAAAATCAAAGAGGCTCCCACTGAGCAAAGACGGGACAACCTGAGTTTTAACAGAGATAATAACTGCAATGAATTGAAACCATCAAATATGCTACAGCCTGTGAGTTCATAATTACACTGAAAAATATAATAATAGATCACCTTTGAAGGTGATTGGAAATGATAGGAAACATTCATTATCTTAAACACTGATAACTCAATGGGGTTGGAGGGGTGGGGGGAAATCAAGCATTTATCCTGCCTTTTCTACACAAATTATACATCTGGTGAAAAAATAAGATTAGAGGAAGCATCTCTTTATAGAAAGATTCCAACTAACAAGTGAAAAAGAGATGATAGAACATGAATATCACCATGTTGCATCATCCAGTGAATTAACAGATAGAGACATTATGTATTTGTGGGTGCTAAGATAATAGAAAGATAACCAGACACCAACGTGCCCTCTGGTCAAAGAGAACACTCTACCATGTAGACGCTGGCCAAAGAGATCTGAACCTGTGTCTGACTGAGTTTCCAGATCCAGGTGCTAATTTGATTGAAATAAGAGAGGACAGAAGAACATGTTGAATGTGAGCTGAACACTGAATATGAAGTCAGCAAAAACGGACTGTGAAAAAGTCTACACACTGTAAGGAAAAGAAGGAAATTAAGATAGAATCCACAGATTCTAAAAGACTTAAAGTGCATTTTAAGTAAGCTTTTTAGAATACATCTAAAGGGGCACCCGGTGGGGGGGGCACCCCTGGGGGGCTCAGATCATGATCTCAGGGTTCATGAATTTGAGTCTCACATCAGGCTCTGTGCTGACAGCTCAGAGCCTGGATCCTGCTTCAGATTCTATGTCTCCACCTCTCTGCCCCTCCCTGCTCACGCTCTGTCTCTCTCTCTCAAAAATAAATAAACCTTAACAAAAAAAAATTTTTTTAATGGGGGGCACCTGGATGGCTCAGTTGGTTAAACCTAGGACTCTTGTTTTCTGCTCAGGTCATGATATCACGGTTCCTGAGCTGGAGCCCTGAGTGGGGTTCTGCACTGACAAAAAACCCTGCTTGGGACTCTGTCTCTCTCCCTCTCTCTCCGCCCCTGCCCCTTGCTTGCTTGCTCTAGATAGATATATATAGAGATAGATAGGTAGATAGATAGATAGATAAAATACATCTAAGGATGTATATTTGGGTGCTAAAACTATAAAGACACCCAAAATCGTGATAACTATTAAAGTCAGGGTAGTCGCCACCTTTGGAAGGAGGAAGGTGGTTGGATAGGTCCAGATAGAGCGCCTGGGACTGCTGCAAAGTTCTATTTTGCGATCTGGGTGGTGGATACAAAGATGTCTGCCTTCTAATAATTAAGCTACACATTTGGTTTGGTTGACTTTTCTAAGTCTGTGTTTTATTATGTGACTTAGGGGGGAAAAGATTAAAAACAAAACAAACCTCTTACACACGAGTTGGCCATTTTTTTTTTCAAAGGGCCTGACATAAAGTACTTCACATTTTCCTGGCCAAGAGGCAATTCGGGAATATTACGTTAGTACTTATATATAACCATTTAAGGGTGACAATTTAAAAATGCCTAAGGAGAAACCCGGGCATTGCAACACTGAGGGTCCTCTAAGCGCTGAATTCTGAATCCCAGGAGACTCCCATCCCTGGAGTCCCCAGCACTTGCGCCCCATACCCTCTCCCGGCCCCCGTGGGCGCCGCTCCCCTCCCACCCACCAGCGTCTGGTCCGCTCACGCTCTGCGTCTCTTAGCAACAGGCAGACGCAGCAGTCACCCTCGGAAGCAGGGAGGCGCGGATGAGAGCGAGCACGCATGCGCAGGAAGAGCTCCGGGCTCCGCCTACCTGCTCCGGGAGAAAAGGGAGGGAGGGCCCAAAGCGCCCAAGCCTTAGGACTCAGCCCCAAGCAAAAGTCTGCGTTCCAACTCTTCCCACAAGTCCTCTAGCACAGTCTTGTCACTCATAGTAAGGTAGCAGTACAGGCAGCAACAGCATCACCTGCCAGAAACACAGGATTCCGAGCTGACCCAGACCTAGTGAGTCAGCGTCTGCATTTTTAACAAGATCCCAGTAAATCCCTATGCATATAGACGTTTGACAAGCGTTGCTTTCACAATCCAGGCAAAGCAAAGCCGTAAACAAATACATCAAACTAGGAATACCTCTTATAGGTTGAACTTTTAACCTCGACACTAAAAGACAGCTTTTATGATGAGGAAGTTCCCAAAGCCGACTTCCCTATACTCAGTAAGGGTAAAAATTCCCTTGGGTCCCCTCTGACCGTCAGTCCAGGACAGAATGCATCACTGACCTCAGGTTCCTGCTCTCAAAGCCAATGGGGAAATCAGGAAGAACAATTTCCATTCCCAGAGTAAGGGCAGGCGCTGCTTCTCATGAATAAGGTGAAAAGAGAGGGCTCAAAGAATGGGCGCTTTGGACCTGCCAAGATAAGTAAATCAATCTACACAAGGGCAATCCCAAACCCAGGGAAGGCAGCACCCAAACCCAGCCGAACAGCTCCTAGGAAACAGACTCAGTTTGCATTTTATTTTTTACTTATTGATTTGTTTTTAAACTTGTTAGTGTTTATTTATTTTTGAGAGACAGAGACAGAGCATGAGGAAGGGAGGGGCAGAGAGAGGGAGACACAGAATCCGAAGCAGACCCCTGGCTCTGGGCTGTCAGCACAGAGCCCGACGTGGGACCCACGCACCGTGAGATCATGACCTGAATGGAAGTTGGACACAACTGGCTGAGCCACCCAGGCGCCCCTCAGTTTGCCTTTTAAACCCCAAAACGAAATTCTTACAAATACTAAGACCAATGATGAGGACTCCTGAGAGAAGTTCCCAGGTCAGTAACTTCCCAGTCTGGTGAGTTCTCTCCAGATACATCTGTCTTGGGAAACTGCAGACCTGAAGTTTCGCTTCCTCATCAGAGGACAGCGGCAAATTACAACAGACACATCACTCACAATCCTAAAAGAACCACTTTGTTTCACTGGGGGAAAAAAGAGACTGACTTACCAGAGAATACCACGTTTAAGCAAAAGAAAATGACCCGTTTTTAATGGCAGAGACAAAAGAGCAAGACAGAGGAAAAACCCTTCTACAAACAGAAAAAGACTCAAATAATGTATTTCTAAAAGTCCATGATATATGCTATACCTTGACAACCTTATGCTAAGTGAAAGACGCAGGTTACAAAAGATCATATATTGTGCGATTCCATTTACATGAAATGTTCAGAATAGACAAGTCTACAGAGACAGAAAACAGATTAGTAGTGGCCTGAGGCTGATGGGGGAGGTTAATACCTAAAAACATGAGGTCTGTTTTGGAGGTGATGAAAATGTTCCAAAAGTAATTATGGTGACAGACGGTGATTCTGTGAATGTACTGACAGCCACCGACTTAAACACTTTAAATGGGTGAACTGTAGAGCATATGAACTATATTTCAATAAAGCCATTTGAAAAAAAAAAAAATCCGTGGCTCCACACTCGATCCACAGTAGTCTAAAAACACGGAGTTCCTACTAGAATACAAAAACTTTCTGAGAGAAAAAGCTGAAAATGAAAGAAAGTTCTTGACGTCAGTACTGGTTAGAGGCCCCAGCTAGATTTCTCTAGCAAGGCCCTCCCATCTCAGTTTGGGGAAGAATTTCACAATCTTGTCTCAAGATCATCAATCTCACAGAAATCCCCATCTGGCTTTGGGTTCCTGTTCCAAAAACACTGGAAAAACCAAAACAGGCAAAACACGCTTTCAAACAACACTTTTAATTGATGTGGGCAAGGGAAGACACAGAGAATCATGGGATATTCTGTCAGAAATCAGAGTTGAGAATTCACCATTGCTATAGAAACTCAAGTCCAAGACTACACATTTCCCAAGGAAACCATGTTCCAAAAGTCCCTAAATAACTCATAAAGAACGACCAAAAGAGCCCATGTGGATGGCTGAGGCCTAGTAGGTGACCGCGTGGATTTTGGCTCGGCTGTCCCTGTTAGGCTTTAACCTTCACGAATTCTCTTCTTCACGTTAAGTTTCCCAGGCCAAGAGCAGAGGTTATCATGAGAAGCCCCAAGAGGACCCTGGCTGTACCCACAAGGGCCTGTGTTGGCATCACGGTCACAGCTGTCACCATGGAGAAAAAGACAGAAGCGGGAGGTGGAACAGGGACGTCTCTTACCCTAATGCAAAGCACACAACACCCTAGGGCTTTGGGAAACTGAGAGAGAGAGACAAATCTCTGCAGCTATTGGTCAACAGCTTCATCCTGCCTGACAACTTGGATTCCCTCTAATCCCCAGGCAAATTAAAAGACCAAATGTTGTTTAGCAATTAATAATGAGGCAGATGCTGTTTGGCTTCTGTCTCCATTAGGCTCCTGTTCTAAGGGGCCTGCTTCAATCCCTAAGAACAAAATGGCCATTTCCAATGCCAAGGGCAAAGGGCACTGGCAAGTGCCTAGGACAGTGCCTGGCACATAGTTGATATTCAATATGTATTTACTGAACGTTTCTTGAATGGATGCTGGTATTACCTCCCTTGGCACTCTGCCTTCTTCCCTCAGCCTGGAAACACACACATGGGCATGCGAGCCCACACGAAGTTGAATCCAAGCCTGTTCACTGCAACTCCAACTGTAACCCTGCAAAATTAATACATAACAATTACTACTATAATATAGATTTCTGAAGAGCAAGGATTTTTGTTAAAGAATTTTGTTGTGACTAATATATCGTAAGTGCCTCAAACAATGCAATAGTAGCTTCTAAATAAATATTTGTTTAATGACGAAAGAATTGAGGGCCTACTATGTGCTAGGCAGGCCTACTGAGGAGGTCCCCTTCCCGATTACTTCTAGCCAGGCAGCAGAGGCTGTCTTGAGTCCTCCTACCGCCAGGGGCCGCTGTACAAAGAACGTGGCTTCCTTTCCACGTCACCTTCTATCCCCGCAGGACCCCTTGACCCCGTGAAGTTGCTGCCCCGAGTTAAGATGGCGGTGTCGATGGCAGCTGCAGCCCGGCGACTACGGCGGGCCGTTCGAAGGTCNGGGACGCCTTCCTGAACTTCTTTCGGGACCGCCATGGCCACCGACTGGTGCCGTCCGCTTCGGTGCGGCCCCGCGGCGACCCCAGTTTGCTTTTCGTCAATGCTGGCATGAACCAGGTGGGGGCAGAGCCACCCTGACCGGGGGCGGAGTTTGTGATTTTTTTTCCGGGGAGAAAGGCGCTGCGGGATTGGGCGAAAGGAGCGGGGGACGGAGCTCTTGGCTTTGGGGCTTGGGGAGGACTGGACTTGGGAAGTTCAGGGTGAGGATTTAGTTTTAGGTCTAAGAATGGAGAACGTGGAGTTCTCTGGGGGTAGACTGGCTGGGGGAAGTCTGGCTTCATTTATTCATGCTGTAAATAAAGGTAACTCATGCATTAAACGTTTGTTGAGCACATACTATGTGCTAGACTGTTCTCTAAGCTTTTGACTTTGAGCACCACTTGCCCTCTATAGATTTGTCTTCACCTGTAAAATGAGCAAGGAGGGGGAGGATCGGTTAACCTTAGAGGCTTTTTTAAAAGTTTATTTTTATTTATTTTGAGAGAGATAGAGAGCAAGTGGGGAGGGGCAGAGAGAGAGGGAGACAGAATAGCAAGCAGGCTCCATGATGTCAATGCAGAGGCTGATGCAGGACTTGAACTCAGAAACCGTGAGATCATGCCTGAGTTAAAATCAAGAGTCAGGGGCCCCCGGGTGGCTCAGTCGGTTAAGCGTCCAACTTCGGCTCAGGTTATAATCTCATATTTAGTGGGTTCGAGCCCCGTGTCCAGCTCTGTGCTGACAGCTCAGAGCCTGGAACCTACTTCAGATTCTGTGTCTCCCTCTCTCTCTGACCCTCCCCTGCTTACACTTTCTCTCTCTCTCTCTCTCTCTCTCTCTTCCCCTCAGGAAATAAGTAAAACATTAAAAAAAATTTTTTTTAATCAAGAGTCAGACGTTAAACCAGCTGAGCCACCCAAGCACCCCAACTGTAGAGGCTATTAAATGCTGAGTTTGTGAGGTGTGCCCAGTACCCTGTGGTCTTGGTTTAATACTGAAGTTATTGGGTGTGGTTTAAAGAAGCCGACGTGGAGGATAAAGCCGTTCGGTGCCCTGTTTCCCGCCACCGATATAGTCCTCCTTTGACCTTGCCTAATTTACTAGCAGAGTATCTGTTTCATGATTTATTTATCTCCTATCTGCTCTACACACATCAGAGATGGGTGCCTCCGGGTGTCCAGATTGCCCCCTTAACCAAGACCACACTGCGCTCTCAGGGGCACAGTCAGCCTTCGCTCTGAACACCCCACTCCCCACTTCTCCCGTCTCCTGAGGTAGTGAGAGTCGGGACCTTCCTGTGTTTGCAGTTCAAGCCGATCTTCCTGGGCACTGTGGATCCACGAAGCGAGATGGCAGGCTTCCGACGTGTGGCCAACAGCCAGAAATGTGTGAGGGCTGGAGGGCGCCACAGCGACCTGGAGGATGTGGGCCGAGACCTTTCCCATCATACCTTCTTTGAGATGCTCGGCAATTGGGCTTTCAGGGGCGAATATTTTAAGGTGAGTCTCCAGGAAGGCCTAGAGTTAGGAAAGGGTCAGTGGTCCACCAAGAAGGTGCTCAAGATGAGTCCTGTCTCCAGGCCTAGTGTCTGCTTAGACAGGGCTCATACTAGCCAGGAAGGCAAAGTGCTTGAAGAACACGGATGATAAGAATGTGTCTCACTTCCCTAATTGGATTGTAAGCTCGAGGGCCAGGACTGTGCCTCCTGCCTAACGGCGAGTCAGTAATCATTGTATGACTAAAGGGTCAGACAGAAGTACTAAAATGTAGGAGTTAGCAGCCGTCCCAGGTTAGGGTGGAGAGACGACTTCACGGAGAGAGTGGGACTGGAAAGAAAGGATCTAGAAGAGGGGCGAAGCTTTCTGGGCAGGAAAGAAACTCCAGCAGAAATGGTCCTGGTTTGTTCCGGAAGCAAGGCGGGCAGTGGACTTTTCTGTTAAGCTGAGGCCTGAACTCACGTGCATGACTGGTGCCTCTGCAGAGCCTCCTTCTCATGCGTGTTCCTCCGCCCTCCCCGTGTGCAGGAGGAGGCTTGCAGCATGGCCTGGGAGCTGCTGACTCGGGTCTACGGGATCCCTGCGGACAGGCTCTGGGTCTCCTACTTTGGTGGTGACGCCAAGGCCGGGCTGGACCCAGACCTGGAGAGCAGGGACATCTGGCTCAGCTTAGGGTAAGTCTGCCTCCGCCCCTTATGTCCACTTCCGGAGGGCAAGCGGACTGGCAGATAGAAAGTGCCCGCATTGGTCGTCAGAGTCTCTGCCTATCCTGGGAGATTGCGGTCAGCCCTGTTTCTCCTCTGGCTGAGGCTCTCATGGCAGAGTTGCGGCTTCCAGGTTTGTCTGTCTCCCTACACCCCCCACCCCCGCATGGCTTTCTTGGCAGGGTGTCTGCCAGCCATGTGCTTTCCTTTGGACCACAAGAGAACTTCTGGGAGATGGGGGACACTGGGCCTTGTGGGCCCTGCACGGAGATCCACTATGATCTGGCTGGTAGGGTGGGAGCCCCTCAGCTGGTGGAGCTGTGGAATCTGGTCTTCATTCAACATAACAGGTAACGGGGCGCGGAAGCAGCGGGAAAATCCCTGGCCGGAAATGGCCAAGGTTGCATTCAGAAGACTTTGATCCAGTTCTTATTAAAAAAAAACAAACACGTACATGGAGTTTACTGTCTGTCGGCTACACTTCTAAGCACTTTTCAGGGAATAACGGGTTTAACCCTAGCCTTTGCTCATAACACTTGAAACTAGTCGCTGCCAATCTCAGGCTTCTGTTCTCTTATCACACGGCGACACGGAGCCTGGCAATCTCTAAGGTTTTTCTCCCAGCCTGGACCTGTCTCTTTCTCAGGGCAAAGAATTCTGTCCCAGAAAGGGGATGCGTGGGTCCAGGCAAGGGCCCAAGCAGGGGTGAGGGTAGAGATCACCCTTTATGGAAAGTATAGGACCCAAGGCCATCACTGTCTGCCTTTGTGGGGGAGGGGTGGACACTGCCTTCTGGTTCATTTTCAGAATGAACCAGCCCCTCCTCATTCCTCCACTGCACTTGGGCATCTGCTTCACCCCTGTAATCCGGTGTAGGGCCTAACCTTGCACTTCTTCCCTGGCCAGAGAGGCAGATGGAAGCCTGCAGCCCCTGCCCCAGCGGCACGTGGACACGGGAATGGGGCTGGAAAGGCTGCTGGCTGTGCTGCAAGGCACACGCTCCACTTACGACACTGATCTCTTCTCCCCGCTGCTCAACGCCATTCACCAGGTGAGCCGGCCTCTTCCCTTCCCAAAGCTGGTGTTTTCCATCTTTATTGAGAACTCTGAGTATTCCCGCACGTGGGAACCGTGACCAGCCAAGGGTACCAGGGTCAGCCGTGAGGCTGGGATTTGTATCCATTACCTGATACTGCTCCTAACTCCTCCCTTCCTTCATTTCCTCAAAAAATATGTGTTTAGTGCCTGCTTTGTGTGTAGTCCTCTGTGCTTAGTAGGCAGAACAGCAGTAAACAGAAAAGAGATCATGGAGATTACATTGTAGCCTAAGAGATAAATAAGTAAGTGTATGAAAGAACAAGATGGCAGATGTGAACAAGACTGCAGATTGCGACCAGGTAGTAACATGGATAATAGTAACTGGGGGGGGTGTGCAGAGGAATCTTAGATGAAGTAATTTGGGGAAGGCTCATTCAAGGAGGTGATCTCTGAGCTGGAACCTGAAAAAGTAGGAACCAGCCAACGGAAGGAAGCTCATTCCTGGCATAGGGATGGCAGGTACCAAGGCCCTGGGGCAGGAAAGGAACACAAAGGTGGCTAGAGCTAGCTAAAGTAGAATCACCTGGAATGTAGCTGGAGAATGCTCACTGAGATTGTGCTGTATTACAAAACGCCTAACAATTTGTAATTTAAAGTAACAACCATTTATTTAGTATATGAGTCTGTGAGCTAGCAATGGTGGCCGAGCTCTGTTGGGCCAACCTTTTGGCCTTCTGTGAGTTCTTCCCTGTACCTGTAGACTGCTGCTAGGCAGCTGTAGTTCGAGGACTGGCTGGCTGGCTACTGGGGGCTGTGGGAGTGACCGGGCTGTGTGTCTGTCATGCTGCAGGCTAGCTTAAGCTTGTTCCCATCACGAGGCAGCAGTTTCCAAGAAGGAGAAGTACACGAGGTCTCTTGCAGCCTAGGCTCAGGACAGTGTCCTTCCACGTCATTCTGTTGGCCAAAGCAAGTCACAGGCTAGCCTAGATTCAAGGGATAGAGAAATAGATTCTATCCGTGCATGGGAAGCAGCTGTGGTCTCCTTGTAAAGCGGCCTGCCCGTTGGAGAGGGAAGGATTGTGGCCATTTTTGCAAATAATCTACCATAGAAAGGAAGGCAGAAGTCAAACCTTCTGGGGCCTTGAAGTCCAAAGTGGGGCTTTTATTATGCCAAGTGCGGTGAAAAGGGCTCAGCGTAGGGGAGGGGCATGATCTGGTTGACACTTTTAAAGGCCACTCTTGCTGTGCGGAGGATGGGCTGGAGGGAGACCTAGAAGAAGCTAAGGAACCAGTTGGGAGGCTATTTCATAGTAAAGGGAAGAGACAGGAGTGCATGGCTTGGGCTGGTAGCCGTGGAGGTGGAGAAAAGTAACTGATTTGAAAGATCTCACAAAGACAGAACAGGAGCAAAAAGCCCCAATGACAGATTGGATGGGGAGGGGAAATAAAAGCCAAGGCCTAACGTCTAGTTTTTGACTTGAGCAGCGTGGTGAACGGCAGGACTGTTAATGAGAGGAGGAAGCTCAGGGAAGAGATGGGTTTGGAGCTGGATGCTTTGGAGCACCAACACTTAGGCGCAGCTCACACCTCCCTCCCTGCCCCCTAGAGGCTGGAGAAGTGGGTGTGGGCCGTGGAGTCAGGCCAACTCCCGATGCGCTGTGTGGCCTCTTGGCACGTAGCTCCTCAGAGCCTCAGTTTCCTCTTTAAAGCGAGACGAGAAATAAACCTCCCAGAGCAGGATGTTTGGGATATTAGACGACGCTTCATTCAAGCACCCACCCCATTCTGACAGTAGAAATTCAGTGAACGATCACAGCTGTGATCGTTGTTAGTGCTGATTTTGGCCTGGGGAGGGCAGGAACTGGCTCCCTTCTCCATCCAGGCCATTCCAGATGTATCAGCTTTAGGGGTGAGGGCGGATGCTGTAGGCATGATGAAGGACACCCCACCTGCGCCGCATCAGGCAGGACCAGCAGCTGTGTCTCTTTCTCTCCCGCTTTCCAGGGTTGCAGGGCACCCCCTTACTCGGGCCGGGTGGGAGCAGCAGACGAGGGGCGCACAGACATGGCGTACCGCGTGGTGGCCGATCACATCCGCACGCTCAGCATCTGCATCGCCGACGGTGTCTGCCCAGGAATGTCGGGTGCCCCGTGAGTCTGGCTGGGCAAGGAGAGAGGCAGGGGCTGTGGCTGGGGGGGCAGGGAAAGGATGGAGACGGATGGCAGGAGGAGTGGGGGAAGGGAGAGGGCTCTGTGATGAGAGCACGCACTCCGGCCCTCGTCCCCCCCACTCTCCATACTGCTGACCAGGGGTTGTGGGGGGTTCTTCTCTGGCCTCTGAACCCCTTAGGTTGGTTCTTCGTCAGATCCTCCGTCGAGCTGTGCGCTTCTCTACGGAGGTGCTGCGGGCGCCACCTGGCTTCCTAGGCAGCCTGGTGCCTGTGGTGGTGGAGACACTGGTGAGGACAGAACGGATTCTTCTGGGCCTCCCCGGGTGCCCAGGAAGCTTGCCACTCAGCCCAGACAGGGCCCTCAGCCGAGGCTACCCGCCTGAAATGGCCAGCCCCAGGTCTCATCAGGCTGAGAAAGCTAAGATTGAGTCCAAAAATCAGGGGGCCCACAGGAGGCCTCCTTGCCCTGGCTGCTGAGCCTTTGAGTGTGGGCCCCCTTCTGCCCGTATTCCCTATTTGAGTCCATACCCCCATCCATCGGCCAGGGCTCACCTTCCAAGGCGGGTGTCCTCAGGGAGGCCCAGGGTGGGGAGGCTGCCCTTCACACCTGCTCAGCCCTCTACCTCCCCCAGGGAGACGCTTATCCAGAACTGCAGAAGCACTCGGCCCAGGTACTGGCTCTGGATGGAGAGGGAGGGCCCGACGGGGTGGGGGGGGGGCTGGAGAGCGGCTTTCCCTCCCAGGAGGCCCAGCTCCAGGCCCACCTTGCCCCCTGTTCAGATAGCCAACCTGGTGTCTGAGGACGAGGCAGCCTTCCTGGCCTCCCTGCAGCGGGGTCGGCGCATCATCGATCGGACCCTGAGGCGCCTGGGGCCTTCTGATTTGTTCCCAGGTGAGTGAGGGGCCTGGCCCAGGCAGAGGGCCTCACTCAGGCGAACCAGGGGCAGGCAGAGGAGGGAGCTCTGAGGCAGGCCTGTGCCTAGCCTCCACCCCCCCCCCTCCATGTCCCTCTCCCTGCACTGCCTACAGCACCCACACATCTCTGTGCGGGACGCCACCCTGCCTCCCTCCACTTCCCCTCTGCCCAGCTGGCCCTGCCTCCAGTCTCTGCTTTCCAAGGCTGGCTTCATGCCGAGAATGAGCTTCCCTTCTCTGAAATGACAGATGACAAGGGAGTCCCCCAGGCTGCCCCCGGCTCTGGCCTTGGAGCCTAAAGCCTGACCCCTCTCCTGGACCTACCTGGTGTACGGAGGGGACACTTGTGCTTGGTACCTGCTGGCTTCCATGTGGCTAGAAAAGCCCTGGTGCTTACTCCTTCCTCACTCCTTCCTCTTCAGTCTGTCCTGCCCTCCCCTCTGAACACCTTTTGTCTTCCTTCTTCAAAGCTGAAGTGGCCTGGTCCTTATCGCTGTCTGGGAGCCTGGGGCTCCCCCTGGACCTGGTAGAGCTGATGCTGGAGGAGAAGGGGGTGCAGCTGGATTCTGCTGGTCTGGCGCGGCTGGCCCAGGAGGAGGCCCAGGTACAGGCTGGGGCACCCCCGCCCACGGTTCTGTTGGGACAGTCCCTTCCCCAGCTCCGAGTTCCTGGGGGAGGAGCTGCAGCTATTGAGGGAAACAGGAGGCTGGGACAGGGTCTGTTCCCTCCCCTCAGGCCCACCCACGGCCTGTAGAGAAGAACACTAGGGCCCTGGGCCGGACACCGCAGGAGAGGCCCACACGCCATCCTAGACAGGGGAGCTGGGGGGTGAAGGAGGAGGCCTCGTCCTGAGACCCTGCATGATGGGGGTTCACCAGCCAGCCCAGAGTCTCTGGCAGCCAACCAAGCCCCAAAGGCTTCTTCCAGAGGGGCTACAGGGTCCACACAGCCGTGTGGCAGGGACAGGGCCCTGTGGAGGCTCAGCCCCCGCCCCCCGCACTGTCCGTGCACCCCCTCACAGGCACGCATCCCTCCTGCAGCACCGCTCACGGCAGGCCAAGCCACCTGAGGAGCAGGGACTGCAGCTGAGTGTCCACGCGCTGGGGGAGCTGCAGCGCCGAGGGGTGCCCCCAACTGACGACAGTCCCAAGTACAGTTACTCCCTGCGGCCCAGCGGGGGTTATGGTGAGAGGCTGGATGGAGGCCGGTGGCGGCACATGTACCTGGCGGTTGTTGGGAGGGACAGAGGGCCATCTGTGAGGATTACTACCAACCCTGTACATTTCCCCAGGTGGTGGGCAGTGGCCACCAGGGGTCACTGTGGCCCCTGAAAGTGCCCCTCCCCCCTCAGCCACATGCCCATTGGCTTCAATAAGGGCCAGACCAACGGCCCATGGCCCACACTGCTGCCCAGCACTGATAACCATTCTTCTCCCTGGCAGAGTTTGGTGCCTGCGAGGCCCAGGTGCTCCAGCTATATACAGAGGATGGGACAGCTGTGGCCTCCGTGGGGAAAGGCCAGCGCTGTGGCCTCCTCTTGGACAAAACCAACTTCTATGCTGAACAGGGTGGTCAGGCTTCAGACCGAGGCTACCTGGTGCGGGTGGGGCAGGAGGTGAGCCCCCATGTACACGCACACGCACACACACGTGCACACACACAGACACAAAGTTAATTTCTGCACAAGGCAGACCCACCCTGGGAACAGAGCCAAGGGGAGGGAAGAGCTACAAGCAGTTGCTCCAGTGTCTTGGCCCCTGCCCTTCCCCAGGATGTACTGTTCCCAGTGGCCCGGGCCCAGGTCTGTGGAGGCTTCATCCTGCACGAGGCTGTGGCCCCTGAGAGCCTGAAGGTTGGGGACCAGGTGCAGCTACACATAGATGAGGTAAGGACCCGAGCCCGGATACTCAGGATCTCCTGCAGCCTCTTGACTCTCCCTACCGCCCACGATCCTGGGTGACGAACGTGTTTCAGGCCTGGCGTCTAGGCTGCATGGAGAAGCACACGGCCACCCACCTGTTAAACTGGGCACTGCGGCGGGCCCTGGGCCCCGGCACGGAGCAGCGAGGTTCCCATCTCAACCCCGAGCGGCTACGCTTCGACGTGGCCATCCAGGTGAGCAAGACAGACAGACAGGCTTCGAGTGAGGAAGCAAGCTTAAAAGGGGGTAGTTTGGTGGCTTGGTGGTGAGAGGAGTTTGGCCAGTCCGAGGACCTGGGCTCCCTGTCGCTCAGTCACTGTGAGGCCGTGGGAGACGTCTTCCCTTTGTCATCCTGCACCAGTGAGGGCTCAGGTCAGACAGTGTCCGGGGCCTCCGGCCGCCCAACTTCCCTGTCCCTGCTGTCACCCAAGACCTTCTTGCTCAAACAGAGCTGCCCTCCCTTCCCTGTCACCCTGTCTCCCTTCCTTCCTCGCACATCTGGCTCTGTCCTTTCTCCTGGATCTCCCCTGTCCTGTTTCTCTTCCATCGGGCTGGCCCTCATCGTGAGCCTCAGTACAGAACAGCATTTCCTGTCCCATCAACTTGTAGTGCCTAATGAAAGGGCCGCAGTTCCCAGTAGCTTTCTAAGGAAGAGAACTCTGCTCTGCCAAGGTTGACGGAGTGCCTGCTATCCGCTAGCCACCGTTTTACAACCTGAGGGGAGTCCATGAACTCGAACTGCTGCTCACTGCACTAGTCACGGGCACGGAGCTGACCACCTGTTGGTCTGTCCATCCCCCCTACCCCACCAGGCTCCACTGACCCCAGAGCAGCTCCGGGCCGTGGAGGGCGCCGTGCAGGAGGCCGTGGGCCAGGACGAGGCAGTGTACGTGGAGGAGGTGGCCCTGGCACGCACCACCCGTGTCCCTGGCCTGCGCTCTCTGGACGAGGTGAGCTGAGGAAGCCCCTTGGTGTGACTGCCTGCCCCTCACAGCTAGTGAACTGACTGTTCCCCTCCCCCCGGCAGGTGTACCCGGACCCTGTGCGGGTGGTGTCAGTGGGAGTGCCGGTGGCCGATGCGCTGGACCCCGCCTCCCAGGCTGCACTGCAGACCTCTGTGGAGCTGTGCTGCGGGACGTGAGTCACTTCTTCCCGCCTGCCCTGGCCTGGGGCCCCGGATCCTCACCCTTGCTTGGCCTTTGGAGCCACCAGCCCCCGGTTTGGCGCTGAGGCCACTCCTTTCCATCCCAGTATGCCATCACTGATGTCCTCCCTCCCTCTGGCTACAGGCATCTGCTGCGCACAGGGGCCGTGGGGGACCTGGTCATCACTGGGGAGCGCCAGCTCTCCAGGGGAACCACCCGCCTGCTGGCTGTCACCGGGGAGCAGGCCCAGCAGGTTGGCATGCCAGCAGGGCCCAGGAGGCCGCTGGATGTGGCCGGGGCCGGGTGGGGGGCACACAGCCGACACTCTCAGGCTGCGGGGTGCCCGGCAGCAGAACCAGCATTCGTACGTGTGCGCTGCCAACAGCCGGCATCTGTTGTGATGATTTGGTGCCCTGATTGGGCCTGATGGGCGCCTGTAATTTGGCCCTGACTGGCAGTGGGTTGAGAACCCCGTCCTGGGGAGGTGAAGGTGAGCCGAGCCGCCCTGACTGTCCTCTTCCCTCCTGGCAGGCCCGAGAGGTGGGCCAGGCTCTGGCCCAGGAGGTCGAAGCTGCAGCAGAGCGGCTGAGTCGGGGCAGCCAGGATGCACTGGAGGCTCAGCGACTCTCCAAGGACATGGGACGACTCACTGATGTGAGGGTCACCGCCACTGTGGAACTGTCCCCCACCCTCTCCTGGCCGTCTTCCCTTCCCCATGCCTCCCCAGACCCTTCCAGTCTCTCCCCCACTTCCTGGCGGACTCCTGCTGGCCTAGATGGTTGTTGTCTGCAGGGTGGGATGTGGTGGGTGTGATCTCTTCCCTTGCTCTGCTGGCTCCTGGCTCCAAGACTGGCAGGGGTGTGGCTGATGTACTGTGTGTGGCCTTAGGCCGTGGACACTGCTCTGATGCCCCAGTGGCAGCGGCGGGAGCTGCAGGCCTCACTGAAGGTGCTGCAGCGGCGTGCCAACACTGCTATCCGCAAGCTGGAAACGGGGCAGGTGAGAGGAGGTACCCGGCGCGCTCGGCGAGGGGCAGAGGCACTCCGGCTCCCACACGGAGAAGCCTCGAGGCCTTGGCTTGGGGCCCGATGTGGGGGGCAGGGTGCAGCTCCTCTCTCTCCTGCCAGCTTGGCCCCGTCACCAGGCCAGTCCCCCCACTTCTTTCTCTGCCAAACTGTGTCTCTCCTTCAACTCTTAAGTCTGGCTGAGACTCTCCCTCTAGGAAGCCGGCTGACTTGATTACACTTCAGCCCTCAGTGCTTCTGGACCGTGGATCCACCTTCCTCCCGCCCCCTGTCCTCCATCTGTGCTCCAGCCTTAGTCCTTCACCTTCAGTGGCCTATTTGTAGGGTCCTGGAGCTATGGTGAAAGGGACAAGGTGACAGAAGAGAGGAAGGACACAGGCCATTCGAGGCAGAGCCCCTGGCCCCTCTGCTCCAAGCCAAAGACTTTTGCTGGCAGAGGGGGGCTCGGTTCAAAAGTGGGTCCCGGCTGCCGTCCTCCCTGAATCCCGTGCCGTCCTTCCTGCCCCACAGGCTGCGCAGAAAACCCAGGAGCTGCTGCAGCGGCATTCAGAGGGGCCCCTGATTGTGGACACAGTCTCCACCGAGTCCCTCTCAGTGAGTGTTGGCGCTGGGTGGCCCCAGGGTCTGGGGAGGACAGAGTCCTGACTGGGAGGTAGCTGGGAGTCCAGGGGGCCGTGGGGTCACCATCTGCCCTTCCTTGCCCAGGTGCTGGTGAAGGTGGTACGGCAGCTGTGTGAGCGGGCGCCTCGCACGTCTGTGCTACTGCTCAGCCCCCAGCCGCTGGGGCACGTGCTGTGTGCCTGTCAGGTGGCCCAGGTGAGGGAAGTTGGAGAGCAGCCCCACTCGCCCTTGCTGATCCAGCTCTCCAGTTCCACGCCCTTGATTCCTCCCAGGCTAGAGAGAGGTGATCTAGGAGGACACCCCAGGATGGGGATGGGGCCGTCTCATCCCTAACCACAGCCCCCCCAACCAGAGACGGCACCATGGGGTTCCCTAACTCGAACCACTCCCTCCAGGCCACACATCCCTTGCAGACAAGTAGCAGACATGCATTAACCTCCACACACATTCCCAGCCCCATGCTCTCCTGTCTCCTGACTTGATTTCCCTACCATGTTCCCAGCTGGGGAGGGAGCACGAATCACCATGATGCCACTCTCGAGAGTAGACTGGGTGAACAGGGGTGGGGAGGGCTGCTCTGCATCGTTGCCCCTTGTCTCTCGGTCCCCAGGGCACCACACCGGCCTTCACAGCAGAGGCCTGGGCACTGGCGGTTTGCAGCCACATGGGGGGCAAGGCCTGGGGCTCTCAAGTGGTGGCTCAGGGCACCGGAACCACGGCTGACCTGGAAGGTGCCCTCAGTACAGCCCGAACCTACGCCCTCAACCAGCTCTGAGCCGGGCTTGCCAGGGACTCACACAGACTGAACACACCGCAGACGGGCCATCTCCGGGAACACTGCAGGTGCCAGCAGAGCCTCCCCGGAGGCTGAAGCAAGGGACTGAAAGCTGGAAGCCAGGCAGCTGAGCCCTAGGGGTCTGCCTTGGGCCCGGCCCCGTGTGGACAAGGAGATGGGGCTGTGGAAGGCCGAAGCGGGCCCAGAGACACACCCCAACTGGGTGAATGTGAAGCCATGGCCTACCTTGGCGTGATTGCTCGTCAAAAAGTATTTTAGTGCAGCCAAGAAATGCCGGAAGTTCTTTTGCTTAAAAAAGAACAGCTTTCCCCTCCCAGCAACCTGGTATGGGTGCCCCATCACCCGGCTGACCCCTCCCGCTGGATGGAATGGTCACCCGTCATCTAAAGCAGAACCATCCTCAGGGCCACAGGTGCTCAGGCTTCCCCTGCCAGCCCGGGCACCCACAAAGGCCTCGCTGGCCGCCAAGATCCACAACTGTCTTACGAAAGTCGTTACAGTAAGGCAGATCCACTTTGGTGTCACTCATCTCATTCACAGCGACTTCACGTTTTAGCGAAGGCCCTGGTAATTTGTTGATCAAATGCGCAGCAGGGACAGGTCAGTTGCTGAGAGTGTGTTAAGAGCCAAAGGGAGGAAACTTCCTGCACTAGGGTTTGTGTCTAGTGGCAGAATACGCAACAAAAAGAAGGTAGAGGATGTAAGGCAGTGATGAGGTGCGCAGAGAAAGCAGAACAGGGATAAGGAGGGTGGGGGGGACTGCTGTTTCACCTGGGAGGTGGCATGTGAGGGGAGGGTGTGAGCCAAGAGGGTCTCTGAGGGAAGAGTGCTCCAGGCTGAGGACATACCCAGTGCAGGGGTCCTGAGGGGGGAGCTGGGAAGTGGCCGGTGATGGGGTCTGAAGAGAGCAGGGCCAGGGCACCTGCCCCAGGCCTGAGCTAAAGCTGAGGACCAGCAGCTCAGGGCAGGAGGGAGCCAAGAGATGAAGGGCAGCACCCCTTCCCTAGCAGAATGAGTCCAGTCAGCACCAAGCCAGACTCAAGTTCCACCTCTTTCCCAAATCTCTGCTGCTGGATGAAGGAAAGGACCTCAGGGGGCCCCGTCTTCGAGCAAAGACTCCCTGGTGACTGAGTTCTAGGGCCATTTAGTTAAAATTATTAGCGCAGAGCCCGGCTTCCTGCGTGATTTCTCATCCTAATTATGGCACTGGTGAGAGGGCGTGTAAAGGACCAGTGTCCAGCCGGATTCCGCTGAACCCCAGCTGCTTGCCTGGCCCTGTGAAGTTGCACAGCTTTACCTCCGCATCCTGTGGCCACCTTTCACCGGTTCCCGCTGAAGGATTAACCGAGCTTCTAAGATGCTAACTTACCCATGGTAACCACTAGGAATCGGGACACCTGAAGGTCAAAGCTAAGCCACCTCCGTGTGAAACTTCCCACCATCCTGGTTGTTACTCCCTTCCTGAAGGACAATTTGCCTTACTATCCAGTCCCCTGAAGTTAGTCATTCCTGCCCATCAGGAGCACCGCATCACCCAGGGCCGGGGCTGGAGGAGAGAGGGGGCTGGAGGAGAGGGGGCCGGGTGGGGATGTAAAGTTGAGGGCAGTGTGAAGGAGCGCTGTGGAGACCTGGAACCTTACTGTCTGGTGCCTTCCAGTAACCCCTGCTGGTTCCCTGCCTTCC
>NW_027530179.1:4548771-4556719 GCF_008692635.1 Crocuta crocuta
CCCCCATTCCCACACAAAAGCTACCAACAAGGACCAGCACTATAGTCCAGGAGTTCTGCCCCGGCCCCCATGCCTCATCTTCCCTCCAAGAAAAAGCCCACCAATTCCTAAACATTTCCCCAGATCCACAGAGCAGGCCCCACGGCCAGAGTTCCCAGTACCCACACATCGCGCACAGCCGAGACTCGGGTGCACACGCGGGTGTACTCGCGCACATGCGCAACAGCCCTCAGACCCGCCCCCTGGCGACGCGGGGCGTCCCTAACGACCGGCGCAGGCCGCGCGGGGGCCTGCAGGGAGGCGAGCGCCGGGCACCGAGAGTGGGTGAGGTGAGCCCCGGAAGAGAGAACACTCAACCCTGGGTCTCCCTTATGGGGCTGAACTCTCAAGCCAACCCTCACCCCCACCCAGCTCAGGTTAACTTGGCTCCGGGCGGGTCTGTACCCGCCGGAAGCCTCTCACCCCCACCCGTTTGAAGCTGGACCCTTGCCTCCTCCACTACAGTCACCATCTGCAGGCTTGGGGTCTGCGAGTAAGGGGGTACGGGGGGGCACCGTGAGAAGGAGGAAGGGGAACGTGGGGCATCGTGCAGGCGGTGGAGGAGAGCAGTTCTGAGCTCCGGGCCGCAGGCATCTCAGAAAGGCTGACCCCCCATCCCAGCTCCTGCTGGTTGCAATCCCTCTTGCAGGTCGAGTAACTTCGGCACCTCCCTTCCTCCCTCCCTCCCACAGCATGGCTGGTTTCCCTTGGTTACCAAGGAGCTGCCTGGGCCTCCGCACCCCAGGCAGGGTGGGGGAGGGACTCGCTGGCCTTTGGAGCTGAACTTCCCTGCTGGGGTATCTGAGCCCCAGGCGGGAGTGAGGGGTGGGGAGCAAATACTCTGGAATCCTTTTTAAGACAACCGACCAAGTGGCCATGAGTTGGGAGGAGGGCCGGGCCCAGGGCTGTGAATAGTGTGCTGTCTCACTTGTCAGCGAAACTTTGCTGTCCCTCTTTCATGGTTTCACAGACTGGGAATTCCCTAGTGGGAATCTGGGAATGATCTGACAGGGGCACAAAAGACATCAGGGGAAGTAAGACAAAAGGGCCCATTCAGGGCCCTGAGAACAGGTGCCAGGGGAGGGTTCTTGGGGAATCTAAGGTGAAAAAGGAGGAGCTAGCTGAGAAGGTAGAAGCACGGAGGGAGAGGCGGGTGGAGGGGGGCGGGGTGTAGCCCTTCAGGCCAGGCCAGCCCAGAGGTTATGTCCCCGGGGAACAGAGGTGCTTCGGCTCCTCAGTTAAGAAAGAGGAAGGTAGGTGAGAACAAGGGCCCAGAATAGGAAGAGCAGGAAGGGGTGAGAGCTCTCCTCCAACCTCTTCAACTCTCCCACTTGGGCAATCGGGCGAAGCCTCTGCCCACAGTGATTATATTTAACTGGGGACTTGATAAGAACGGAGAAGGTCTAAGACCTCTGAGGAGGGAAGAAGCCAGAGGCGGAGGCACTGAATCCTAGGTCTCTACAACAGGCCGGCGGGAGCCATGGGGCGGGAGAGCAGAGCTCCGCGGGATGTTCTGGAGTCCCCAGAAGGCCTCGTGCTGAAGGACGCAGGCGATGGCCCGGGTCTGGAAGGGCCCCATGCCTGGCAGGGGTTTAGGAGGTGAGGGAGCCTGGGCTGTGTAGGCCAGCACCAAAAGGGTTACCCCCGGCTTCACTTTGGTGACATGACAAGAGATCATGAGCTGGAGAAAGTGGGAGGCCCGCTGGAAAAGTGCTGTGAACAACCGAGTCTGGGCAACTTAGGAAGGAACCCCAACATCTCAGTGTTTGTCTCTGCTTTGGTGCCTGGAAGTAACCGACAGCTCTGGGTGGAGAGCAGCTCAAACCATAGCGTCTCCACTTACTAGCTATGTGATGCTTAGCAAGTTACTTACGCTAAGCCTGTGTCCTCATTTGTGCGATGGAGATAATAGTGTCATAATAGCAGTAATAATTCCCAATAATAAATATGAAGATTTGTTTTTTTTATTTTGTTAATGTTTTATTTATTTCTGAGAGAGAGAGAGAGAGAGACAGCGTGAGCAGGGGAGGGTCAGAGAGAGAGGGAGTCACAGACTGAAACAGGCTCCAGGCTCTGAGCTAGCAGTCAGCACAGAGCCCGACGCGGGGCTCGAACCCACGAACCGCGAGATCATGACCTAAGCGAAAGTCGGACGCTTAACCGACTAAGCCACCCAGGCGCCCCTGAAGATTTGTTTTTTAAGTTTCTTTATGTCGAGAGAGAGAGAGGGCGTGAGCAGGGGAGGAACAGAGAGAGAGAAAGGGAGAGAGAGAATCTGGGCTGCACTGTCAGCCCAGAGCCCAACGTGGGGCTCCATCTCACGAACTGTGAGATCGTAACCTGAGCCTAAACCCAAAGTGGGGCATTTAACCAACTGAGCCACCCAGGTACCCCTAAATGTAAAGACTTAATAAACATATGTAGGTAAGTCACATAACATCACAATATCAAACACATATTTTGAGTGCTGGCTCTGGGCCCAGCACTACATGAAACGTCTCACACACATCAGCTCCTTTAATCTTCTGGATAATCTCAGGAAGTAGATCCCATTAACTACCATCCCATTTTACAGATAAAGAAGTGGAGGCTTAGTGGGGGGAAATGACTTAACCCAAGGTCTCACAGATGCTAGGGGGCAGAGGGGAGACTGGCCCTAAGGCATTGTAATTCTTGAGCCCTGAGCCAGCCACTTCCTGCTGTGAGAGCTTTGAGAGCCCAAAACTCAATCAATCATAGCTGTGGATGGTCAAGGAAATGGCTTCCAGAACACTTGTCCACCGGACACAAGCCATCCAAAATGAGGACAGACTGGCCAAAATGGAGCATGTTGTCCCTTTCTATTACCTGTGCTTGGGCACATAGAAAGTGGACCTTAACACCTAATCCTCTGAGTTATGGCCTGAATGTGACTTCAGGACCCCAGACCCCGGTCCCAAGGACACAGGGTGGGAACCCGGTTGGAGGAGGACTGGCCTTTCTGCGGGGACTGTGGTCCCGTGGGGGTTACGTTGATGCTGGTGAAACAGCCCAGCAGGCCTGTAGGACAGGTGCCAGGAGATGACAGGTCACTGGGCAGGTCCCCACTTTCCCCACCCGAGGGTAAGGTGTGCTTTAGATAGGGACACCAGGTGGTGGCACGAGAGGTGATCACGCCCCTGGCCCCAACCTTCTCTCTGGAGCAACAGAGAAGACTCCTGCCCCGGGGCAGGATCAGAGTCTTAAACATGCTTCCAGTCTGCAAACTCTGGGATTCTCTGTCTGCCCCATAGGTTCCCTAGGGGGACAGCACTCCAGAAAGCGCTCCAGAAAGGAAAGTGACGGCCACTTCTGAGGCTGTCCTTCTTGGGCCCTTGGGAGCTGTCAGGGTGCCCCTGCACCCCCTGGCTAATGGGTGTCTATCCATCCCCCAGGGAAGATACCCACAGCTGCAGACTGGTACTGCCTAGGCCAGACTAAGGCCACCGGGTGAGGTAGGTGGACTTACCTCAGGTCCCCTGACTTATTCTCCTGTGGCCCCTCCCAACCTTCTCCCCACTCAGTGGTGTGTTCTTGCCCCCTTCCTAACTTGGCATCTTGGATCTGAAACTCATTCTCACTAAAGTGTGGATGGTTGATAAGAGAAGAGATATATATATATATGTAATATATGTAAACATATATATATATTTATATGTATATATTAGGGGCCTGAAATGTCCATAGTGGGGCTCCAGGGTCTGGATCTGGCTGTTCTCTCAGCCTGGGGAGGCCTTCCCTGACAGGTTCTCTTTGTGTCTGAGGACCCCTGCTTCCTAGGAAGCCTTCTTCTTTCTGAGGGAAGGGTGGAAAGGTGTGGGGAGAAGACACAGCAAGTGACTGTGGAAGAGCAGTGCACTGTGGTGAGAGGAAGCCGAGGACTGCCTTCAGGCCCCGGGCCCAGCCCTCCTAGAGGTCCTCAGACCAGTCATTTCTCCATCCATAGAATGGAGATGGGGATGATAGAATGGGGATAAGAAGCCTGCCCCGCCCCCATTGCAGAGCAGCTGCAAGACCTAAATGACAGCAGAGCTCCGAAAGGAGCTTGTAACTGCCAAGTGGGAGGAGGTCAAGTTGCTGATGGCTGGAGAGATGAGAGGTGAGGCTGGAGGCCCAGGGTGGTCAGGATAGGAAGAAGCCCCAGGAGTTAGGTTTCAAGCCCTGTGTATAATAAGCCTGGGGCCTCTGGCCCTTCTCGGACACCCCGCTGAACTATTTCCACTCTTGATTTGGGATTCTTTTCATAATTTCATTCACCAAACTGTGAGCCGACCCCAATGGTCGGGACCCTTTGGCCACAAAGGGGCAGAATCCGAGCTCGGCTTTAGCAAAAGGGACCTGTTAGAAAGGCTGCCAAGTGGGTTTCAGAACCAGAGGGACCAGGCAGCTCTGGGGGCCTCGGAGCCTCAGCCTGGGGACGGAAGGTACCGGGTGCTCTGTGTCCACCTCGCATGTCGGCTGGTCTCTCCCGGGCTTCATTCCCTCCTGCCGCAGACAGTTTCCAAGCGAAGGCAAACAGCCTCCAGCAGCCCGGGATCAGTAGCCTTCAAGGACATCCGTCCTTGGTCTACCTCCGCTGCTCCGGCAAATCCCAAGAAGGACCCTGATTGGCTTGCATCAGGTGGCCGCCCCTCAGCCAATCACCCTGACCAATATGTGACGCTCCTATTGGCCAGGATCTGTTCTCAGAAGGGGGTGGGGCAGCTCAGAACTCCAGCTCCCTCCTGCAAAGCAGACCTGCCGTGGGCCAGGGATTAGGGAGAAAAAGGAGTCTAGAACAGCTCCGGCACCTCAAGGAGCTCACGGTCTAGCGTGGGTGTGGGGAGAGGGTAATCAATCAGGTTATTGAAGTGACACCAGTACAAGGGTCTCATAAAGGGAGAGGGTGTTTGGGGGGAGGGGGTGAGGACAAGAAAGGCTGGAAGGCTTCAGAAAGGAAGCGGTACCGAAATTCAAGACTTGAAAGATCAAGGACAAGGACAGTCCCTTTCCCAGGCTGAGACGGTGGGAAAGGCGTTCCAGACAGAGAGAACCGCTTGGGCAAAGGCTGGCCAGCGTGAACTAGCCCGCAGAGCTCCAGATGCAAAGCGAGCTTACTTCCAACAAAATGTCGGGTCACAGAGGGCCTTCTCTTCTGAGCTGAGGAAGCCAGGCTGTGGCCGGTGGCCAGCGAGTGGCCGTGGCAGCTGCGGGAAGGCTAGTTGTGAGGACCGTGCTGGCTGCCAGCCCCAAGTGCTGGGCAACTACAGCTGGGATCCAGGCCAGCAGGGAGGCCCCGAGCTAAGGCAACAGCATGGGGGGGGGGGGGGGGGGGACAGGAGGTAGAACTGGAAGGATCCAACAGTAACCAGACTCGGGAGGCCGGGTGTCCCTGGCCAGGCAGGGAGCCAGGAGGAGGAGCAGCTTGGGGGAGGCTCTGGGTTCTTGGGGTGCAGACTCAATTGGAGGAGAGTGAGAGGCAGCTGGGAGGCCTGAGTCGAGCTCAGAGGAAAGGTGAGAGCTGCAAGCATCCATAGGAGCCAGGCAGGGTCGCAGGGAGGCCGCAGCACCTGCTGAGGCAGGCAGAGTGCGGAGGGCCTGCAATGGAGACTTCCAGAATGGTCAGAGAGGTGGGAGGAGAGCGGAAAGAATGGCGGCCTCACAGCAGGTGAGAAGGGCAGGGGTTAGGTGTACCCCCTGCCGGGGAGAGACCCTGCTTTATATCATATCGTCTTTTCCTTTAAGTTTGTATCTAATTTCCAGTTGGTTAATATATGATGGTTACCAGAGGGGAGGCGGATGGGTTACATGGACCAGGGGAGTAAGGCGTGCACTTGCTGTGATGGGCGTGGCTCTGCGGATGGAAGTGTCCAGTCGCCATATTGTACACCTGAAGCTAATATTACCCTGTATGTTAACTAATTGGAATTGAAATGAAAAAACTTCTTTGAAAATAGGAAAAGGGGCGCCTGGGTGGCTCAGTGTGTTGAGCATCTGACTCTTAATTTTGGCTCAGGTCATGATCCCAGGGTCGTAGGATTGAGCCCCACGCAGAGCAAGGAGCTCAAGATTCTATCTCTCTCTCCCTCTGCCCCTCTCCCCCACACATGCACTCCCTCTCTTTAAAAAAGAAGAAGAAGAAGAGAGAATCCTCTGTGTCTAGTAATAATTTGCTTACCAAATATATTTTTGTAATATCTCCTTTTTCAAAAATCGAGAAGCAACTAAGTGAATATGATCAAGTCCTACCTTATTAGGAGGAAAAAGGGTTCAACATTTGCCTTACAAATGACATCAGACCTGGTGGTTTGGTGGTTTCTGTTAAGTATCGCGGGGCAATAGGGGCTTTTTTTAAAAAAATATACCAGTCATGTACCTTGGGCACATGGAGGGCTGCGTGGCTTCTTTCCTCTGAGGAGGTGGCTCGGGACCCCGGGACCCACCCTGGGGCGGGTCCTACGGCGTCACGCCCAGAGGTGGCTACAGGCTCCAAACAGCAGCAGGAAAGATGGGGACCAGATCCCAGGACGAGGTGCCAGGTCCTGAGACAATGAAGCATCAGGCAGTGACACCAGACGGCGGCCCGCCGGGCCCCAGGTGGGGTTTCCCAACATGTGTCCTCCCAGGAGGAAGGAGAGGGAACAGCCGACCTGGATGGTGAGGCCCCGCAGTGTCGTGAGAAACCCCTGGAGAGTCGGCTCCGGGCAACACCGTCCGGAAACCTGGGGCTCCCCCTGCCGAGTTGGATCCTGCTTTCTTGGGATTGCGTCTGGGACCAAAGGGACTACGCGAAGGTTTTAGGCCAGAACTCCAGAGGGAACTTCTAGAAGGAGCCCCAGGGGTTCAGACATGGAGTGGGCAGGGGCAGGGCTCGCCTGTCGGCTCTTTCCTCCTGTGCCCAGACTGCCAGGGCCCTCCATCCTATCCAGCCCCGAACACCGCCACTGCCACCTTGTCCTCCGCCTCTCCCCTGGAGGTAGGGAGGGACCTTACCCAAGATCACCATCTCAGGTCAGCCCTCAAGAGGCAGGGCTCCCCTGTCTCCCCTGCCTAAGACCCCCGTCCATAGTGCCTTTACCCTTCACACCCTCCCCCCACCCCAAGTCCTCTTTGCAAATATTATCTCAGGAATCTCTACACCAGCCTGCATAAGGAAGATACCATTATCCTGTTTTACAGATAAGGAAACTGACACTCAGGTGAAGTAAATTGGCCAAGGTCACACAGCAAGTCACTGGCAAAGCCAGAAATGCAAAGTCATCGGGCACCTCTAAGCACCAGCCCCTCCCAGCCACACCCTCTGAGGGGCTATTAGTCAAATACACCAGCTGGTTAGTCCACAGATCTGGACACAGTGTGTTTGTGAATTTGCATTTGATTTGCATACGGATTTCACAAATACTTGGATACCTTTCCTATGCTGCCCCTTGCCCCCTTCTCTGTCTCTGTCTCTGTCTCTGTCTCTGTCTCTCTCTGTCTCTCTGTCTCTCTCTCTCTCTCTCTCACACACACACACACAGAGCCAAGCTCTTCCTCCTTGAGATGCCTGGTGGACTGGGGAGTACCATCTGGTCCCCTCCATCTGCCAAGGACACCTTTGCTGGTTCAGAGTGTTCCTTGCCACCGGCCACTACATGGTGCACCCGAGTCTGGGAGCAAATCTGAAGGGAAACTGCCTGGAGGAGGAGCTGGTGCTGAGCGGCCCCATTTCCGCCTGCAATCTCAGGGCAAGGGCACCTGCAGCTAGGAGGCAGGAACGGACAAACGCGGAGGAGGGTCCCCAGCCCCAGATACATCCTCTGTCTTCTGTCTTCAGCCCCAGATTTAGCTGCCTTTTCGCCTCCCACGCCTTCCCCGCTGCTGTCTGGAATGCCAGGAGGCTGGGAGAACTAGGAAGACTGGATCGGGCGGT
>NW_027530179.1:4556847-4574352 GCF_008692635.1 Crocuta crocuta
GCGGAGCCAGAGCCCTGAGGGGGAGGGGAGGTACTGGCACCCTGGACAGAGCCTGGGTCTGGTTCCCCCCCTCCTTTCTCTCAGCCTACACTATCCAAGGCAGTAGCCACTAGCCACGTGTGGCTCTTGAGCCATCAGATTTTGAAGGCTTAGTATGAAAAAATGTACATAAAATATCTCATTTTAATTTTCATATTGGTTACATATTCAGTGGTAATATTTTGGACATACTGGGTTAAGCATATAATTAAATTTCACCCATTTCTCTTTACTCAAACTCATGACCGTGAGATCGTGACCTGCGCCGAAATCAAGGGTCGGATGCTTAACCCACTGAGCCACCCAGGTGCTGCTCTTTACTTTTTTAATGAGGATGCTAGAAAATGTTAAACAGTATACATGACTTCACTTTTGACCTGCGTTGTATTTCTATTTGCCAGTGTTGTTCTCAGCCCCACCCCCCTGGTAAGGCGGTTGCTTTTCTGTAAAAACAAAAAGAAACCACAGGAGCTGTTTTGAACTAAATGGTTTTTTATTACACCTTGGTGTTTTGGCAATACACACCCCCGCCCCTCACCCTCAGAGGGGCAGTACAATGTAGGGTGAAGAGTATGAACTTGAAGGGCACCTGGCTGGCTCAGTTGGTACAGCATGCACCTCTTGATCTCGGAGTTATGTATTTGAGCCCCACATTGGGTGTAGAGGTTACTTAAATAAAATCTTAAGGAAAAAAAAAAAGAGAATATGGGATCACCTGAGTGGCTCAGCCAGTTGAGCGTCTGACTTTGGCTCAGGTCATGAACTCATGGTTTGTAAGTTCAAGCCCCACATCAGGCTCGCTGCTATCTTATCGGTGCAGAGCCCACTCCAGATCCTCTGTCCCCCTCTCTCTGCCCCTCCCCTGCTTGCACTCCCTCAAAAATAAATTTAAAAAAAAATTTAAGTATGAACTTGATAGACTGAATATAAATCCATCCTTGTTATTTATAAGCTGTGTGACATGGGGCAAGTCAATTAACCCCTCTTTGTTTCAGGCTCACATCGGAAAAAATGGGAAAAATATGAGTGCCTATCGCAAAAAGCCTTTTGTGAGGAGTAAATGAGTTAATGTGGATAAAGAACTGTTTTTTAAAAAGTGTCCAACATATATCAATTGCTTATAATTGCTGTGTAGGTATTATTATCCATGTGCCACAGTATACCATGCCTCTTTGGATGCATTTTTTTAAAAATTAAAAAAATTTTTTTTATTTAGTTTTGAGAGAGAGAGAAAGAGAGAGACAGAGCATAGTGGGGGAAGGGCGGGGGGGGGGGGGGGAGCGGGGACACAGAATCTGAAGCAGGCTCCAGGCTCTGAGCTGTCAGCACAGAGCCCGATGTGGGGCTCGAACTCACGAATGGTGAGATCATAACCTGAGCCGAAGTCGGGCGCTTAACTGACTGAGCCACCCAGGCGCCCCTGGATGCATTATTTTATTCACTTCTCCCACTCCTTATTGGTAACTGTTACCCTCCCTTCACAGAGGAGGCACATGAAACTATAAGAGATTCAGTAACTTGCCCAGAGCCACACAGCGAGTCAGCGGGATTTGTACCTGCTTCTGCTCTACCCCAGAGATGGACCCTTAAGAACCACTCTGTGCTGCCCCTCTTGCGAAACGCAAACTGAGACCCTCCAAGAGTTAACATCTCTGCTCCTTCCCTCCCTCCAGGTTCCCATGGGCATCAAGGACCTGCCAGTCTGAGAGACTCCCCATCATAAGGCCGTCACCGAGGGGCCATCTGCCCCCACACTGCCAGTGCCCAGCATGCAGGAACCTGTAGACACACCGACCTTGTCGGCCCTCAGCCAATCCTCCATCTCCACCCAGGGCAAGTCCTCTAGTGTAGCTCAAACCTCGAGCGTAGTCCCCCAGCCCTTAAGGCCCTCGATCGTCCCACCCCCTAGCAAGCCCAAGGGCTGGAATTCTGGAGCCAGTGCCAATCGCATGCGCAGGATCATCGCTGAGGATCCTGAGTGGTCGCTGGCCATCGTGCCCCTCCTCACTGAGCTCTGCATTCAGCAAATTGTCAAGAACTTCCAGAGTGAGTCTGGCCCAGCCTTGGGTGGGAGGGAAGGGCCATGAGTGGGGCAGCGTGGGTGCAGACTTCCTGGAGGCGAGGCCCCAGCAGCTGAGTCCTAGGGCGGTCCCTGCCCTCCCACACCATGTCCTCAGCCCCACTCAACACTGCCCTTCCTCCTTGAGGCCAAATGGCTTCTCCCATGGTCTCCACTTTCAGGCCTCACCAGATTCCCCCTACACTGTGCCCTGCATGTCCAGTTCCTCACCATTCCCACATTTCCCATTCTCCTTACCTTTCCCACTCTCTCCAGCAAAATCCAGCCCAAACCATATTTACTGAACTCCTCCTCCAGAAAGTCCTCTGGGGTTGACTATCCTTCACTCTCTCAGAGCCTTCCACAGCATGTACAGGTTCTTAGTTTGTTCTGTACTAAATGTTCATCCTTTTCAAAGATGAATCACCAGCCTCTCCTACTGGATGCTGAGCCCTCTCAGGATAGGACCACCTGTCGCCACCTGACCTACAATATATTCGCTTTACTTATTTATTGTCTGCCTCCTCTCCACTAGGAGGGAGTGGCTTCCTCTCTTTTGTTCACTCTTGTAGCCTCAGCACTTAGAACAGTGTCTGGTGGGGGCGCCTGGGTGGCTTAGTCGGCTAAGCGTCCGACTTTCGCTCAGGTCATGATCTCGCGGTTCGTGGGTTCGAGCCCCGCGTCGGGCTCTGTGCTGTCAGCTCAGAGCCTGGAGCCTGTTTCAGAGTCTGTGTCTCCCTCTCTCTCTGACCCTCCCCTGCTCACGCTGTCTCTCTCTCTCTCTCTCTCTGTCCTAGAAATAAATAAAAATTAAAAAAAAAAAAAAAGAACAGTGTCTGGTGCACAGCACATGCTCAAAAATTTTTTGCTCTGAAATGAATGACCCAAATCACTTGGGAGTCTCTGAACTCAGGATTATCTCTTCCATCAGACTAAGTGATAATTGAGGGCCAGTCCCGAGATGCTTGCTCAGGCTAGGGGCTCCCTGAAACCAGATACTAAGACGTCCAGCTTCAGGGAACACCCCAAAGTCAAGGGCTGTGTCTCCTCCCTCAGACTGAGCATCCCTAAGAGTACAGGCTGTCTCCCTTCTCAGACTGGGGCTCCCCGAGGGCCGGGGAGGGTCTTCCATTTCTTCAGCGTCCCCAGGCAGGCCCGGCCCAGGGCACCGTGCTGTTGTGTCCCCAACACTGTGACTTCTGCTTTCCTTCCTGTTCCCAAAGACAACCCTATCCTGAAGCAGCTGCTTCCAGAGCACAAGCAGAAGGTCCTCGACCTTTTGTCTCCCGACCTGCCGCTGGCCGTGACCGCCAACCTGATCCACGACGAGAGCTACTGGCGCCGCTGCTGCACGCAGCGCTGGCCCGTGTGCCACGTGGCCAACCATGTCGGCAGCTGGAAGCGCATGTTCTTCGAGCGGCACCTGGAGAACCTGCTGAAGCACTTCATCCCAAACACCACGGACCCCGCGGTGGTCCTGGACCTCCTGCCGCTCTGCAGGGACTACGTGCGCAGGCTTCGCGTGGATCAGTTCCTTCCGCCTGTGAAGCTCCCGACGCCGCCCCGGGGCGGGGATCCGACCGACTCCGGCAGCGAGACAGAGATGGAGGAGCCGGCCACTGACCACTACCAGCTGGGAGAGCTGGTGGCTGGCCTGAGCCATCTGGAGGAGCTGGACCTGGTGTACGGGGTCAAGGACTGCGGCATGAACTTCGAGTGGAACCTCTTCCTCTTCACCTATGGCGACTGCCACTCCCTGGCGGCCACCATCAAGGCTTGCCACACGCTCAAGGTACCTCTTCGCCTTTCCCCACCTCCCATCCATTCACTGCGCCTCTTGGATTCCCTCTCCCTTCCCCCTCTTCCTCCTCCTCCTCTGTCTCCATCTTCCCCCTCCCATTTCCTTCTCATTCGCTGACCAAGTGTCCTGTTTTGCACCCTGCACCAAGCTGGGTTCTGCGGATGCGGAGATGAACGTGGCACGGTCCTCCCAGCTCACTAGCCGTTTATTCATCCAAGGAACATCTGCTCCCCAGGCCCTGTCCTAGGTGCTGAAGATTCAACAATGGGCAAAATCATGCATTTGTGCCCTCTGGAGCTGAGAGTCTGGTGGGATAAAAGGCTCTAATCAGCAATCATCCAAATGTAAAATTACAACTAGGATAGGATCGCTAGATTTAGCAAATAAAAATACAGGACACCCAGTTAAATCTGAAATTCAAATACACAACGAAAAATTTTTTCGTAGAGTATGCCCCAAATATTCTGGTCTGCCAAAAAGTCAGAGAAAGAGGGAAAGGGGGACATGGCCTTGAGTCACAGAGCCAAGGGAGGGGTGTGTGTCAAGAAGAGGGGCAGGCAGCAATGGGGGTGGGGGGACAGGGATGACGCTGAGGACCGGATTTAGCAAACTCGGAGGTCATAGAGCTGGAACTGTCAGGAACAGGGGCCAGATCAGAGTGGTTTACGGAGAGAGTGGGAAGTGAGGAAACCGGATGGCTGTGATCAGCTTTTTCAAGAACTTGGCTGTGAAGGGAGGCAAAGGGGAAATCGGTAATAGATGAAAGGTTTGAGTTTTCTTAAAAAGAAACTTGCTTGTATTTAAAGCCAATGTAGGAGCACCTGGGTGGTTCAGTGGGTTAAGTGTCCGACTCTTGGTTTCAGCTAAGGTCATGATCTCACTGTGAGATCGAGCCCACATCGGGCTCCTCACTGAGCATAGAGCCTACTGGAGATATTCTCTCTCTCTCTCTCTCTCCACACACATGCACTCGTTCTCTTAAAAGAATTAATTAATTAATTAAATCCAATGTAAAGCTTCATCCAATAGCAAGAAAGCAGCTGAGAAAGCCGCAGGTTCATTGGCCAAGGAAGTTTCCTGAGAAGGCAAGATGAGTGGAATTGAAGACTGAGTGGGACGGTTGGCTCTGAGCAGAGGAGAGAGTGGAGGTGGTGGGTAGCAGGGGGTTTGTGTTTGGTATTAGGAAAACAATGGGTTCTCCCTTTCAATGGCTGGGGAGGTAGGAGGAGACGTACCTGCTGAAAGGAGGCTGCAGAGTGGCCCCCTGAAGTGTGAGAAGGCTGGAGAAGGTTGACGTCATTATTATAGAGTATGAGAGAGTACGTTGTCCCGAGAAACAGGGCTGAATTGGCACACAGCATTGAGGGGCTACTGATGGCTCCAGTGATATGGGTCCTGTCATGTGACATTTCCCATCATGTCAGTTGCTTGGGCACAGGTACACAGACACTAGAGAGTGGGGTTGATCCATGGTTGGTTGGAGCTTTGCCAGATAGGTACAATGAAGTGACATGAGGGACAAGAGGCTCTCTAAGCTGGCTAAGAGGGATGTAGAGAAAGCAGAGGACTGAAGGCTGGGGAGACCATGGAGAGGCCTCAAGGAAGAGGGAGGCATGGAAGGGCAGGTGAGAAGGGAAGGGTTAGGGCCCCCACGCCCAATATTCCCTGTGCTAGTCCGACCCCTTTCTTTCATCTTGTCTTTCCATTCTTCCATTTCCTGTCTCTTATCCTCCTTCCAAGAATTCCCCTTCTTGCCATGGTGGATGTTAGCCAGCTGAAGAGGGCACAGTGAGGGGCTGGGGCATCGAACAAACCTGGATTCAAACCTGCCTCTGGGGCTAGATCACTGTGTGGTTCTGAGCAAATAATGTAACCACTCTAAGCTTTCCTTTTCTATCCGTAAAGTGGAAAGAACTCACGCTACCTGACTGGGATGCTGAGGGTTAGAAGTAATGGTTATGATACGCTCTACCAGCAGGCCCAGCACATAGTAAGTTTCCGATAAATGGTAGGCTTTCCTTCTACTGCCTGCCACCAGTTTGGCATTGCTCTGCCACGTGGGGGAGGCCTGCCTTGCCCAAGGGCCAGTCAGGTGGCCAACACCAGGTGGGCAGAAAGTCAGGCCTCCCTGTGGCCCCTTCCTCTACCTGCAGAAGGTAGGTAGGCAGGCAGACAGATTATCCCTAACTGCCGGCTACTGCATGCCCTCTACCTGCCCACAGGTCTTCAGGCTGACCCGAAGCAAGGTGGATGACGACAAATCACGGATCCTAATTCACAGCCTCCTGGATCACCCAGCCCTTGAGGAGCTGGACCTGTCACACAACCTCATTGGGGACCGGGGCGCGCGTGCCGCGGCCAAGCTGCTGAGCCACAGCCGTTTGCGAGTGCTCAACCTGGCCAACAACCAGGTGCGCGCGCCTGGTGCCCAGTCACTGGCTCACGCCCTAGCACACAACACCAACCTCATTTCCCTCAACCTGCGCCTCAACTGCATTGAGGATGAGGGCGGCCAGGCGCTTGCGCATGCCTTGCACACCAATAGGTGCCTCACAACACTGCACCTCGGTGGCAATGAGCTGTCTGAGCCCACCGCCACACTCCTCTCCCAGGTGCTCGCCATTAACACCACGCTCACCAGCATCAACCTGTCCTGCAATCACATCGGGCTGGTAAGCTGCACCTTCCTGGGCAGGCAGGGCCAAGGAGGGGCCCTGGGGCCTTGGGGGCTGGGTGTGGCATCCAACTGCCTTGGGATGCTTACAGGAAAACTGCTAAGACCACAGACTTCCCTTGGTTCTAATCCCAGCTCTGCCATTCGTTTTGGTTTCATTACTCAACCTTTTTGAGCCTCCATGTCCTCATCTGTGAAACTGGGATAAAAATTGCATCTATTAAGTGTTGCTGCTGGGAAGATTAAATGAGTTAACCTTGTAATGCAGTTAACATTGCAAGCACTGGCTAGGACATCAGAATCGCTAGCTGTTACTATTACTCAGGGGTATAGCCTATGCTAGGCATTGCTATCCTTCAGCTTCCTCTTTTTTTTTTTTTAAATATTTTTATTTATTTTTAGGAGAGAGAGAGAGAGAGACAGCGTGAGCAGGGGAGGGCCAGAGAGAGAGGGAGATACAGACTCTGAAATAGGCTCCAGGCTCTGAGCTGGCAGTCAGCACAGAGCCCGAGGCGGGGCTCGAACCCAGGAACCGCAAGATCATGACCTAAGCGAAAGTCAGACGCTTAACCGACTAAGCCACCCAGGCGCCCCAGGGTTCCTCTTTTTAAATTTTTAACGTTTATTTATTTTTGAGAGACAGAGCACGAGTGGGGGAGGGGCAGAGAGAGAGGGAGAGACAGAATCCGAAGTGGGCTCCAGGCTCTGAGCTGTCAGCACAGAGCCCGACACGGGGCTCGAACGCACCACCTGTTGAGATCATGACCTGAGCCAAAGTCGGACGCTTAACCTACTGAGCCACCAGGCGCCCCTAAAGATTTTATTTTTAAGTAATCTCTACACCCAACATGGGGCTCAAACTCACAACCCTGAGATCAAGAGTAGTATGCTATACTCACTGAGCCAGTCAGGCTCTCCTAGTAGAAAGTGTATTGTTTGTTTGTTTGTTTGTTTAATATGTATTTATTTTTGGGAGAGCACAAGTGGGGAGGGGCAGAGAGAGGGGGACAGAGGATTCAAATCGGGCTCTGTGCTGACAGGCTTGACAGCAGCGAGCCAGATGTGGGGTGGAACTCACCAACCGTAAGATCACGACCCAAGCCGAAGTCAGCCGTTCAATCACTGAGCCACCCGGGAGTCCATAGAATGTTTATTCTCAACCCCACTTTACAATGGAAAATTGAGCCTCAGGAGGGTTAGTGAGTTGCCCAAGAGCACCCGTCATTGGAAAGTGGCAGCGCTGTGATTCCAACCCAGAATTAATTGAAAACCTGAGTCCTTCATCATAGATGACGTCTCCCATTTTCTTGACCAAGTTTCAGAATAAGGGATGCAATTTACATGAATGCATGGTGAACACATACGTCAACCTGTTTTCATTTAAATGTGCTTTTACTGCTTGTGATACATGTTGATATTTTCCTTTATATTCTATTCTACTTCATTTTCTTTTTTTCTTTGTTTAATCTTTACGTTTGAGAGAGAGAGAGAGAGAGAGAGAGAGCGAGTTGAGGAGAACAGAGAGAGAGGGAGACACAGAATCCAAAGCAGGCTCCAGGCTCCCAGCTGTCAGCACAGAACCTGACAGGGGGCTCGAACTCACAAACCGTGAGATCATGCCCTGAGCTGAAGTCGGACACTTAACCTACCAAGCCCCTATTCTAGTTCAGTTTCTAAAAACACATCTGTAACCCATTAAATTGACTTTGCAACACACTATTATGTGTTGTGCTCTTCACAGTCAGAAGAGCAGCAATTCTGCTTCCCACATAAAAGTGTCTCACACCAGGCCTGGCCTGTGAGGACCAGTGAGAAGGACCCTCCACGTACTCCAGAGAGGACCCTGCACCCTCTACCAAACCTCACCAGAAAACAGTCTTGTTCACACATACACACTGTCTCCAGATGGGGTGCTTTTGGCTACAAGTAACAGAAAGTTGAACCAGGAAATGGCTTTAACAAGAGGAACAGTGGGGGCGCCTGGGTGGCTTAGTTAAGTGTCCAGCTCTTGGTTTCGGCTCAGGACATGATCTCATGGTTTGTGAGTTCGAGCCCCGCATCAGACTCTGCACTGACAGCATGGAGCCTACTTGGGATTCTCTCTCTCCCTCTCTCTGCAACTCCTCGGCTTGCTCGCTCGCTCTCTCTCAAAATAAATAAGAGGAATATTGATTATGTCCCATAATCAGAAGCCCCCGGGTAGCGGCTTCTGGAGTCCCTGGCTCAGTGCCATTGTCTGCTCTGCCCATCCAGCCACATAGCCACGTCCTGTCAGGTCACGCTTCTGTCACGGTCCCAAGATGGCTGCTGCACCTCACAAAGGGTCATGCTCAGAGGCAAAAAAAAGGGAGAGCACCTCTCTCTCTTGTTCTTTTTTCAGAGTGAGAGGAACCTTCCAGAAGGCACTCCCTCCAAACCTCCTCCTCAAATGTCATCAGCCAGATCTATCTCACATATACCCATGGCTGAACCAGAGGAATGGAAGTACCATCATTGCCACAGGGCCATGTTTTTCAAGCCATTAAGCTTGAGAAACCAATTTCCTAAGTCTTGGGCACCATTTTTTCTTATGGAAGAGAATGGAACAGGGTAGGATAACCTAGAACAGAATATATTAGCACGGTGCACAAATAGGTTAACCATTGTTTTGTGAAACTCTTACCCCAGTCACAGCTTTATATAGTGTGTGTATGTGTGTATACACACATGTGCGTGTGCGATCCTGGGTAGCGATATAAAATGACCCTTTCCCTTGTACTCCTCTCTCAGGATGGCGGGAAGCAGCTCCTGGAAGGCATGTCAGACAACAGTACCCTCCTGGAGTTTGACTTGCGCCTGTCAGATGTGGCCCAGGAGAGCGAGTACCTCATTGGCCAGGCTCTCTGTGCCAACCGGGAAGCAGCCCGCCAGCGGACCTCGAATCCCAGCCACTTCATGTCACCAGTCTCTGCCAAGGATTCTGAGAACCCTGCAGGATAAGATGGGGGCCGGGGCCAGGGCGGTGACTGGACCTGGGTCACTGCCTCAGCCCCATCCCTCATTTCATGCCTCTGTCATGCCTGCTGTAGAGAGAGTGTCACACTGGTCTAGAGGGAGGAGAAAGGTGGAGACCACAGCTATCCTTAGGGTGAGTGAGCCAGGGTCGTTTGGATAAAGATGTGAGGAAGGGGAGGGGTCTGGGATAGGGGGAGAGAAGGGGTATGAAGTGGGACCCATCCCCTGTATCCAGGAAGAGGATATTACCAGATGCTCTGAAATGACCAACTTCTTCCAGGATTAGGAAAGGCAGAGAGGACTCTGAAGGCCAGCCCAGATTCTCCCCGGAAGCCACCCATCTCCCTGACCCCTCTCCCGACCATTTTCCTGAACAGATCTTTGACTTCTTGACCTTCAGACACATGCAAGTGTGCACACGCGCGGACACACACACACAGTCTCTCTCCTCTGGCTACCACAGTAGAGCTTTGCCTGGCTCTTCCACCCTCACCCCTGCAGATGCTACCTCCCAATTACCTGACCCTGTGAAAGCGATCCCATTCTACAGGCCATGCCATCCCCTAACACTACCCCACACACACCCAGGAAGGGGGAAACAGAGGTGACAGGAGGGGCTCAGACTCACTGCCTCCCCCAGCTAGCTTCTGCTAGGACGGGGAGAGGGCGGGGGAGGTGCCACACTGGGGAAGGAAGTCAGTGAGTCATCCGCAACTTTATTATCCACCAGTTTGATTTGTACAATCTTTGCGCTTGGAAATCCACGACAGAAAGGCCACAGTGTGATGCACCCGGTTGACAGAGACCTGTCTTCTCCCCAGCCAGGCCCAGCCCACCCCACCCCGCAAGCCCTTGTCCCCCGCACGTATGGAGCCTTCCAGGTGCCCTCCTCGAGTCCCCAGCACTCCCGGGCTGCCCACAGGAGTCACGTCAACCCACAGGGCCACAAGAGGGCCTGAGAGAGTCAGGCTGAGCCCCCATCTCCCATCTTCCTCCCGCTGAGGGGCCCAGAGACTCCAGACCCGTGATCTTTCCAAAGGCTGAGCCACGGGCCGCAGCCACAGCCCAGGGGTGCCTGCCTTCCAGGGACGCCTTCCAACAAGCAGGCGCCAAGCAGAGCACCATAGGGGGCTGGGGAGTGACTCCACTTGTGTGCCTGTCTGGGCAACCTAGAGTCTGTCTGTGCCTGACACCCTCTGACAGTTCTGGAGTGCAAACGTGTAGATGTGAGGGTGTGTGTGAGTGTGAGTGTGAGTGTGTGTGTACATAGCCACAGCTGCTAGCAGAGGTTCTAATTAGAGAAACAAGAACATTCAGTGTAAAGTTTAATTTTAGAGATTAATTAATTTTCTGGTTTTCGTTTTTCCTGGCAATCAATAAAGCTACCAAGAAAATAGACCAAAGAATTGGTTTCTCTCTAAGTCTGTGCGTGTGTGGAAGGTGAGGCTGTCTGCGTAAGAAAGACCTCGGCAGAAATGGTCAATACAGGCAAAATTAATAACAGCGGCCCCCCCTTCCCTCCCTCCTAGCTCGGGCTCTGTCTCAGGAACAGGCCTGAGGGGGAAGGTGATGAGTTCCTTCCTCCTTGGAGCCGAGAAGTGGCCAGGCTGCCCAAGGGTATGACATCCAGGTGCCAAGAACTGGGGCCCGTGGCCACAGCTCACACCACCTGTACCTCATAGATGTCTGTTCAGAGGAAAGAGGGGTGCCCCAACCTCCAGGCCCCCAAGGAGCACAGACTCAGGGTCCAGGTAGGTTCGATGCTGGCAGGCAGGGGGCCACTGCTGCCCAGGGAAACCTAGTGGGCAACTGTCCCCTCATGCCCGAGCCTCCCCTTCTCCTGCCTCCTCTGCCTTCCCACTCAGCCATCTCTACAGGAAAGGAAAGCCCAACCCCAGTGGGCGGCGGGCCGTGGTGTCCCCCACAATCTGTACCTCCCAAGTCCCCCAAGGGAAGGGGGAAGGGGGAGCCAGAGGAGATGTTGCATAGGTGGAGGCCATGTCCTTGGCAGGTGTAGGCCGGGCGAGGCTGGAAGAAGATGGGAGAGGCTGAAGGAGGGGGCGGAGGGGCTCTAATGGCTCAGGCAAAGTGAGGAGCATCAGGGGTGAGCGATGGTGGCAGCCCAAAGGTTATCCTCTCCAGTCTGAAATGTGACCTCAATCCCTGGGCACTACGTCTGCTGGGAAAACTTTAGCCAGGAGAGTCGGGAGGGCAGGGGGCTGTACACAGACATGCACACTGAAGCACATCAGGGCAGGAGTGGTGGCGGAAAGAAGGCGGTGTCGGAGCTTTAGGGGACCAAGACGTGGGGCCAGCGCCCTTGGGTGGTGGTAAGATGCCCCTCTGGGCCCCAATGCAGGGCTTCAGCTCATGGGATGGGAGAGGACAGAGGGGTTGGGTGAGATTTAGAGAAATCCTGCCTCTGACCCTGCCACTGGATTTGACTTCATTTCTCCAGCCGAGGCCTGTGAGGACATCCTCAGCCCTGCAGGGGTAATGTGTGGGGGTGACCACCCTTTGCCCCCCCCAAGTCTGGGGAAGGCAAGGGTTGCCCCAGATACCCCTGTCGTCTCCCTCCACTGCTCTCTCCTCTTTGAATCCCACCTGCTGCGAGAGTTCCCCTTTGTCACCCAAGTCTGTCTCCCACTTGTCCCACTCACTGACGTTGGCCAGCTTTAATGACCGCGCCTGGGGGTATCCCCCGCCCCCCACACTGAAGGGAGAGCCCTCTCAGAACCCAGGTGAGGAGGCTGCTTCCAGGAGGCTGCAGAATTTAGAGAAAGGACNCAGCGAGATAAACAGCAGCGAAGGGAGGGGCAGAAAGGAAACCCCAGTGGTTGGGGCCAGCGCCAGAAAAGGACAGCATCATTTGCACGGTTTGGGGATGACGCATCGGGGCTGACATCTGGCCCCGGCCTCAGACCCACTGAATTCATTAGCTGGTCGGAAGCCAGCCCGGCTTGCTGTGCACCAAACCACCGCGCCCGCAGTGGAGAGAGGCCCCGGTGCGGCCAGGCGGCGATGGAAGGAAAGCCCCAAGTTGCCTTCCCCACGCCTCTGGACCTCCCCAGGGGCACAGCGAGGGCCTCGCCCTTGAGACGCGCCCCACGCGGCGCCACAGAACAGTCTCCGCTTAACAGTCGGAAGATCCGTTGAAAGGCTGGACGGGAAACCTCGAGTGTGCGTGTAGGGCAGACAGGCGTCTCTCGAGGACACGGGCGGGCTTCTCCGGAGCCCCCCTGATCCCCTCCCACCCATCGGTCTCTTTATGTACAGGGAAGGCAGGGGTCCCGACCCCATGGGGTCTGTCCCGCGCACCGTCGGCCCCTGCTCCCCGCGCCGTGCCCCGCAAAGCCTCAGTCACCATCATGACCCACCCCTGCACGCCCCCCCCCGCGGCACGCAGGCAGCTCAGTCGTGCGCTAGGCGGGAGGGAGGGCGGCGGGCTGCCAGGGGCCGGGGGTCACAGTGAGGTCTCCACGCAGGAGCCGTGGCGGTGCAGCGGCCGGTGGCTGTGGCCCAGACACCCCTCCTGCCGGTGCACGATGAGAACCGGGAAGTAGAGGGCGTCGTGGTAGGGCGGCGGCGGCCCGGCCTCCTCCTCGTCGTCGCCCTCGTCGTCCCCCATGCTGGCCTGGCTCGACAGCCGCGTCTGCTCGGTGGGGCAGCTCGCCTCGTTGACGCTCCCGCTCCGGCTGCGCCACAGGCAGCTGCGCCGGGAGCCGGGCAGGCNCCCAGCCCTGCCAGGTCCATGAGCACGGCCTCCGAGTAGCTGGGCACCAGCTGCTGGTTGGAGCGGATGTGCCACTCGAGCTCCGTGCTGTCCACCGTGTTGACCCGCGGCAGGCGGTGCGTGAGCGGGGGCAGCAGCTCGTCGCTGGGGCTCAGGCCGCCGCCCGCGCTGCTCGCGGAGCCGGGACCCTCCAGGCCGAAGAGCTTCTCCACGTGGTAGTGCGCGTAGGCCGTGCGGTACTCGGCCAGCACGCGCAGCGGCCACGACAGCGTGAGCAGCGCCGCGGCCCAGAAGGCGGACGAGCAGGCGTACCACGGCGGCCGGGCCGGGTCCGGGAAGGCCACCATGAACTCGCGGAAGTCCACGTTCTTGAGGTGCATGCCCTCGCGCGCCTCCATGTAGTCGTCCAGGCCCTCGTTCTCGGCGAAGAAGCGCGCGCGCTGGCACAGGTACGCGTTCTCGGCCTCCACGCTGGCGAAGCTGAAGCACTTGGTAAAGCGCAGGCGCGTGGCCGGCGCGCCCTCCAGCCCCACCAGCGCCTTGGACACGTCGCGGACGCCGCAGCGCGCGTAGTCGAACTCGGCCTCCGCCACGTGCGTGTTGACGCGCTCATGGTAGACCTGCGGCGCCGGGGAGGGCGGCGGGAGTCGCCTCTGTCGGCTCCCCCTCGTCCGCCCCATCGCCGCTCTTGCTGCCTGCCCGGACCCTAAGCCTGCCCTGCTTTAGAGCCCGCTTGGAGCCGGGTTAGGATCTTAACATCTGCTTTCTAGAGCAACGCAGGCCCTCAACGTAATCGACTAGAGAGGAGGACGAGGCCAGAACTCAGACCTGCGGGTGTATTCTAATTTGAATTAAGCTCTGCTTCGTCAGGGGGTCAGGCGCTGGCCTCGAACTGGCCCTCGGGCTTGCCTGATCTTTTTGCCGTCCCCGTGTCCCACGCTGCCCCCTCGTGGCCACAGATAACCTGCCCTTCCTTTTTACAGGTGTGCTCCCTCATGGGCAGGGAAGCGCCCTGTCCGAGGGCTTTGTCTCTGGTCTCCCTGTCCCCACCTTAGCTATCACCCAGCCCCCTTCCCGAGTCTCACAGGATCCAGGCTTCTGTTTACCCATCCCAAAACTGAGACGGGGGTCACCCTCATCTGAGAAGGTCTCTTTCTCCAGGTCTGGAGTAATGCCTCACCCGGGAAGGTCCAGTAAGTGCTAACTGCCCCCCACTCCACCTCTCCATGAGGCCTCCCAGCCCTGCCTCCACCATTTTGCCAGCAGACTCCCACCTCTGGGAGCCTTGGGCTTGGCAAAGGGCCCTTGGTTTGAATCTCGCACTACCAGTAAGGAGCTGCACATCTTGGGCAAGTCCTTGAGCTTAGGATTCCTTACCTGTGAAAAAGGCCCTGGTAGCAGCCCCCTCACTAAGCAGGTGAGAGGATGCCGTGGGATAGTGCATGTGAAGCCATCTCCAACCATTAAGCACTAACCAGTATAGACCCTGGAGCCAGCCTGCCTGGGTTCAAATCGCAGCTCCTACTGTTTGACTTTGGCAAGGTCCTAACCTCTCCAAGCCTCACTTCACTCATCTGTGAAACGCGGATAGTAATTACCTACCTCACAGGGTTGTTACGAAGCTTAAATAAATCATCTGGTGTTTGTAATGTAGGTAGGCCAGAGCCTTGCTGCTAGTGTTTGCTGTTACTATTACGGTGGTTCTTGCCCTCCGGGTGCAGTGTCCAGGAGAGCTCACTGCGGCCTGTGCTCCTCCCCCTGGGGACAGTCAGGGTCCCAGCACCCCCCTCCCATCGGGACTGGCCTGTGCTCCCCTCCAGCCCCTCACCTGGGTGGTGGTGTAGGCGTCTCCATTGCGGTATCGGGTGACCTGGCGGGTGCGGCGGACATAGTGGTAGCTGATGGCCTTCCACCAGATACAGGGCGTGGCCTGCTGCATGCGGCCCACGCGCTCCCGCACGCTGCTCACATCAACACGGTGCTGCAGCTCATGGCGGGCTTGGCAATGCCAGCACTCCACCAGGTAGACGGCGTACAGCATGAGCAGGAAGGCCAGGGGGATGTAGACATAGCCGTTGGAGCAGGGGCTGTCGTGGTACATGAGGCTGTTGCCCTGGTAGGCGCTGCTGAAGGTGAGGCGGGTCACCGTGGTTACGTGGCACCAGGCCACGGCCCCCAGACAGCCGTACATGAGCAGCGAGAGCAGCAGGCACTTCCAGTGGGACTCACGGCAGAGGGACTTGGTGAAAGAGGGCTGGATGGGACGCTGCTGCTCAGATGGGCAGGGGAAGGTCCAAGATGAACAGGCAGTGAGACAGTGGCAGGACCCGGCACAGAGACGGATGGCAAGGTGGAAGCCAGCGTCAGGGATGACAGGCAGGCAGGGACGTGGCGGGAAGAGGTGAGACCGGGATGGGAGCCGAGGACCAAAGATAGAAGCAGAAACGACCCAGAATGAGCCATGGGGACAGGAAACGAGAATAGAATGCCAATACAGGGAAGTGCAGAGAAAGGGAGAGACACCCCAAAAGGCAGAGAGGGATCAGAGCCAGACACGGAGGGAGGAGGCCCAGGTGGCAGCGAAGACACAGATGGGTAGGATGGCACCCAGAGAAACACAGTCCAAAGACAGACACAAAGATGGCAATGAAACAGGAGAAGGCGTGGATGGGGAAGACAAGGGAGGACAGATAGGCATCAGGAAAGGCAGGTCCCCAGCCAGGACTCCTTCCAGGTGCTCCAGGGAAGTGGGGAGGGACCCACTGACATCACTTTCCCACCTAACAGGTGAGGCCCTCACTTCTTCCAGATTCTTTGAGTCCTAGGTTCTGACGGAGCCAGTCCTCTTCGACCCATCCACCTTCCTGTTCCTCACAATCAGTCTCCTCCCTCCTCGGGGAGGGGGCAGGAACCCCTAAGTTCTGACTCTTCCCCCACGCTCTCTTCCCTGGGCCCCCTGTGCATCTCCTTCCCGGACCCTGACATGCTTTTCCTGTTCTAAGATGGGAGGGAGAGGACTGGCATCTCTGAGTAGAAGGCAGTCCAGGAGGAGACGTCCAGAAGGGCAGAGGCAAGTGGCTGGGGAAAGGGGGTGTGGGAGTGGGTGGGAGCAGGTCAGGGAGGAAGACGTTTGCAGCCCAGCCATGTGTCAAAAGGAAATGTTTCTTGGAGCTTGCTCTGCCCCATGGTTGCCCTGCTGACTTGTTTACATGTCTACACTGGGTGCTCCTCAGGGCAGGGTCTCAGTCTCTACACCCTGGGTGCCTACCTGGGTGCGAGCACGCAGCAGCCACTTAAGAGATGAGAATGGAGTTAGGTTTCTGGTAGTGGGCTGTGCTTTCCAACTCCTCCTCCCTGCTGTCTAGCTTTAGGAACCCACCCCCCCCCAAAAAAAAAAACCCACACACACCCTCCTACTAGATCCTGATTTCCTCCAATTCCCCAGGCCTAACCTGGAGGCTAGCCATGGGGAGGGAGAAGAGGGTGGAAAGGAAGGGCACAGTAACAGGCAGCAGGCCCTGGGCCTGGTGTGAAATGAGAGGAAAGATCTGGAAGTGCAGATAGGTAGGTGGGCTAGGAAATAGCACACAGCGTATACAAACAAGATTAGGGTACATGTACCTTTCTGGGAGCCTCGTCCTTGGGGGCGTGTGCCTATGTGCACCTTTGTGTGCGCCCCTGAGTGTGCACTTGTCCCTCTGAGAGCATATCTGAAAGGGTCTCTACCTGCAAGTCCGCCCCTGCCCAGGTGCTTCTGCCCAAGTGCAGTGTGTATATGCGTGTGCACGAGTGTGCATGGCAGGTGGGGGGGAGGGGAGCAGTGCTACCGGTGCCGTCCTCAGTCTCTTTGTCTCCGGGTTCAGAGGACTGAAGAGTAGGGCTCCAACTAGGGATACGCTTATTTCCACCACTCCACCACTCGGAAGGATTCCTGGACTCAGGGCCGCCCCCCACCCAGGAGTGAGGGAACTGCCTGGGCACTGGGAGAGAGGTGCCCTCACACACTCCCAGTGACCCCGGGGGGAATCGCCTCTGTACACATTTGACCTTCTTAGGACCACAGCTCATGTACCACCACCGTTTCCCCATGGTACTCTTCTGCCTCTGTAGCCGCTGCAAGTCGCCCTTCCTGGCGTTCCAGATTGCATCCCCTTGCGGAACAGGACCCACCCCATTCCGCCCGGGGTCCGCGAGGCTCCGCCCCT
>NW_027530179.1:4574399-4577861 GCF_008692635.1 Crocuta crocuta
CCCAAACTCAGCCTTCCCCAAGCCTACCTAATAACCACCCCCCATAGAGGAGAAGCAACAGGGGCTTCCCGCACCCCTTCCCCACTCCCAGCCCTGCTCACCGCACCGCCCCCCTCCCTCCCCATCCTTGAAGGATCCGTGCAGCAACTCTTCTCTGGCCCTTTTCCGTGGAGGGGGCGCCAGCGCTTCAGCCAACATCCCTCCCCATCCTTGGTTCCCGCAAGTTCCTGGGGCTGAGGGTGGGGAGAGGAAATTGAGCCTTGCAACCCTAGGGAAGATCCTTACCCCCACCTGGGTGGTAACGGGTTAAGGCAGGAGCTAGCCTTCAGAGGCCAGACCCAACTGAACAGAGATGGAATAGGGTAAGGATTGAAGCTAGATATGAGAAAGGCCTAACAGAGGGCAGAGGGGAGGACACTGGAACCAGGCTTCACAGAGCCGTTTTCCTCCCCTAGAAAAACAGCCCCGAAGAAGAATGAAGTGTGTACATTGACCTAGGCTGGAGATCAGGAAACCTGGGTTCTAATTTGTAATCCTGGCTCTGCCATTAAGGGGTTGTGTGACCTTGTGTAAGTGCCTTCTGCTCTTTAAGCCTTAGTTTCCTCATCTGTGCATCGAAAAAGTTAACTGGACAGTCTCTAAGGTTTTGACCTTCTTCAGTGGGTGCAGGCAAAATCATAGACCCCAAGCCCAGTGGCGAGTAGCCTACCCTTTCCTGCCATCTACCTATACTGTTCTTCCCTGGACTGCTTATGACAGGCAGAAAGAAAACTGACATCCATTCGTTCCTGGAGGCATCCATTCGATAAGCAGATATTAGATCCCTACTGTGTACCCTGTTCAGAAATGAAACATACGATATTCTACCCTCAAAGAGTACAAAGTCTAATTAGGGAGGGGGACCAATCATACGATAAAATAGTATAAAGGCGGGGGGGCTCCTGGGTGGCTCAGCCAGTTGAGCGTCTGACTTTTGATTTCCGCTTAGGTAACGATCCCAGTGTTGTGGGATCAAGTCCCAAATCAGACTCTGTGCGAAGCATGGAGCCTGTTAAGATTTTCTCTCTCTGTGGTACCTGGGTGGCTCAGTTGGTTGAGCATCCAGCTCTCGATTTCTGCTCAGGTCATGATCTCATGGTTGGTGAGTTCGAGCCCCCCATCAGGCTCTGTGCTGACAGTGTGGAGCCTGCTTGGAATTCTCTCTGCTCCTTCCCCCGCTCTCTGTCCCAAAATAAATATATAAACATTAAAAAAAAATATTCTCTCTTCCTCCCTCTGCCCCTCTCCCCCACTCTCCCACTCTCCCACTTTCTCTAAAATTTAAAAAAAAAATCTTTAAAAAAATAGTATAGGGGCACCTGGGTGGCTCAGTCGGTTAAGCGTCTGACTCTGAATTTTGGCTCAGGTCATGATCTCCCTGTTTGTCGGTTTGAGCTCCGCATCGGGCTCTGTGCTGACAGCTCAGAGCCTGCTTGGGACTATCTGTCTCTCTCTCTCTGCCCCTCCCCCCCCACTCACTCTCTCTCAAAAATAATAAACATCAAAAAAATAGTATAAAGGTTACGCATATTCACTCTGTGTGTGCACAGTCACTGTGGAATCCTACTGCTTGCCATGTGTTACATTAGAGTCTTTGACATATAGTAACTGCTCCCCCACTTACCCACAAGAAACCAAGGTAGAGGGAGAGTAACTGACTTATTCAAGGTCACCTGCTAGTACTCACAGAGCTAATGATAGAATCCAGATCTTTCCCATCCTAAAGGCCATGCAGATGTTTGTGGGTAGGAAGTTAGTTTAAGGCAAAGCTTGGGAGAATCTGGTCTTTGGGAATAGGGGACAAGCATGTACTGACCTGCCCGGATGGTCCTGCCCCTCATCTCAGGCAGATTAGCCACGGCCTCCACCTCCCACATAAACCCCCACTCCTGGTCCTGCCTCCGCTTTCCTACTCTTCTCTTTCCAGGCAAGGTGAGGGTGATCAGCTTCAGAACTACCCAGCCTGCATGTTCCGATGCCAGCCACTAAGTCCCTCCTTCCTGCCCAGAGGAAGGGTGTGGTCCTGAAGAGCCCTCTCCTTCGTTCCCAGGGCAGAAGAGGCATCTCACTTGGTAGCTCACTCCAGCGTCTCCCACCCATGCTTTGTGGGAAGTCCTGCCTCACATCTAACTCCAGCCCATCTTCTTGTCTCAGCCCATTCCATTTAGTTCAGTCCTCACCGCAGACAGAGTGCAGAGTTCCTAACTCTGCCCTTTCCTAACCCGGATAGGATCCTCACACTCCCCATGTAGTTGTTACAATCTTCCTCGTGTTCCCCACCCCTACGGCCTTTCTCCACCTCAGGGGGTTTTGGAGGAGAGCTAGCCCAACTCCTTTTGGCTAACCCAGAGCTCCCAACATAAAAGACCCCCAACAACCCCCCCCTCCTTCTCCATTCATACACATTACCCTTCCTTGGAAGCTCAGGGGAAAGAGGGGTGAAGGGAGGGGGCGTGGAAGGAACCAGCTGACCAGCTGGTCACCATGGCAACTGGGCCTGTTTTCTGAAGATGAGCTTGACTGGGGTGGGTGGAGGCTGGGAGTGGGACACTGCGAAGGGAACCAGAAAGAAACACCAGAGAGAGAAGAGGACTGGAAGGGCTGAGGAAGCAAAGTCAGGGCCCTGAGTACACTGAGGCCTGAGCCAGCGTCCTCAGGTCATCTTTCCAAATGACACTGCGTGGCCCCTCTTCCCATTCCTGAAGTGTCCCCATAAGGGCCTCCTGTCAAAGTGCGGCTAGGTGCTGGAAGCAGTGGGTGACTCAATGCTGCCCTCGTGTGGCTAGAAAAGAGGCTGCTACACACCTGTTCTGGTTCAGAGAGAGACCCAGGACTGAATTGGTATAGGTTTTTCCTTAAATGCAGCCTCTGTATAAATGAAAGGGGCAGTCACTGCATATTCCTGAGTTCCTGTGTCCTTGCAGAAGGTTCAGATGCTCCAATGCCTTAGACCTTCTTTAAAAAAAAGTTTCAGTGAAAAATTTTTTCAAAGTTTTGGATTAGGGAACAGGAAAACCATGCTTTACCTTTTGACTGTTTGATTTTTGGCAGGTCAACTCACTTCTCTGGGTTTCAGCTTCCCATATTTAATATGGGGATGTGATTGTGCCAGATTCTGAGCCCAAGTCATCTAGATCTGCAGTTTATGACTATTTTTGCTCCAGCCTTTGAGGAGGAGAGAGGAACATTGTCCAGGGAGGAAGTTGAGAACATCTGAAATCACACTGACCTCAAGGGAAGGAGATGCCTCAATTTCCTTGGGCTTTCCCCTCATGGCGTCTCACTGCCTCCTGCTCAACGCATCCTCTCCACTCTGGTCCTCCACGGAGATGAAGAGCAGTGGGTTATCTCCAACTGTCTGTCCACCCACTCTCTTCTCTCTTTACTCACCGCCCCCACCAAGCACACACCCGAGGTACTTCT
>NW_027530179.1:4577907-4578830 GCF_008692635.1 Crocuta crocuta
TCCCCCCCCCCCCCAGCCTTCTTCCTTTCCCATTTCCGGTCAGATGGAACCCTCCCTTCCCTTCACCCCACTGCGTAGTTGACCCCACTCCGTGCCCCCACAGCCCCCTGTTCTCACTCCCGTCTTAGCACAATCACTCTGTATTGTAGTTGTCAGGAGATTTTTGAAGGCTAGGTCCACGAGACAGTTTTGGGTGAGGTGGCATTAGTGGTTGTTGGTTATTACTGTTACTATGATACTCACTTTTGCGTCCAGCCGAAAAACCAATGTCAGGGGCACCTGGGTGACTCAGTCAGTTAAGCATCTGACTCTTGATTTCAGCTCAGGGCATGCTCATACTCTAAACAAACAAACAAACAAACTTTAAAAAAAGAAAGAAAGAAATACCAGTGTCAGGCATACAGGAGAAGCCCCGTACATGTCTGTCAGATGGATGAATAAAACGCTGTTGCATGGAGGAGGGCAGTAAGAAAGCTGGTTATTAGCTGTCTACACTCACTCCAGCGTCCCTCCTCCAATGCTAGAGACAGAAAAGGAAGATGTTCCCTTGGGGATGATCTTCTAAAGTCACTTCTGCCCCTAGGTTTTGGCACTTGGAGTAGAGGATGAATCATGGGGCACCAGTTTGGGGCTCACTCTGTGGGAGGAGTTTGCCTACAGCCTCTCTAGGCCTTTAGACCCAGGGAAATCAGGGACAGGAAGGAGGAAAGATGTGCTGGCACTGGGACTGTGACTGTGGTGGGGACCTCAGCAGAGCATGGCCCAGCATGTCTGGGGCCTCCCCATCCTGGCCCCACCAGGAGGAACTAAACTTCCCTGACTGCTAGGGGCAACCAAATGTTGTAACCACCCAGACAGGGCCTGTGTTTCATCCCTGTGAAGAATGACCACTCTGCTTTTTTTTTTTTTTTTTTTTAGACAAC
>NW_027530179.1:4579030-4580166 GCF_008692635.1 Crocuta crocuta
GAGAAAGCCTACTTTCTTTTTTCCTTTATTTTTTTTTAACGTTTATTTATTATTGAGAAACAGAGAAAGACAGAGCATGAGCAAGGTAGGGGCAGAGAGAAGAGGAGACACAGAATCTGAAGCAGGCTCCAGGCTCTGAGCTGTCAGCACAGGGTCCAACGCAGAGCTCGAACTTACAAACCGGGAGATCATAACCTGAGCCCAAGTGGAATGCTTAACCGACTGAGCCACCCAGGCACCCCGAAACCCTACTATCAAAAAAGAACAATAATGAAAAAATCCATCCTGATGCCCAATTCTATGTGATCTGGAAAGTTGACATAGAAGACCCTCTCTCCAGGACCCAAAGGGAAAACTGCTCCTTTACAGACAGGAGGTATCTTATCCCCTTTCTCTACCCAAATTCCTGGGCACTGATAGATGAGAAAAACAGAGAAACTGAGAGAAATAGGCAAGAGATAGGAAGCAATGTTTTCTCATCCCATCACCTATGTGCTCTCCGTGCAAGACGCCCAGCCTGTGCAGACGATTAATAAATATTCCTTTAAAAACAAATGGATGAAGGGCACCTGGGTGGCTTAGTCGGTTGAGTGTCTGACTTCGGCTCAGGTCATGATCTCATCGTTTGCGAGTTCAAGTCCCAATTTGGGCTCTGTGCTGACAGCTCACAGCTTGGATCCTGCTTCAGATTCTGCGTCTCCCCCTCTCTCTGCCTCTCCCATGCTCATGCTCTCTCTCTGTCTCTCAATAATAAATAAATGTTAAAATTTTTTCCTAAAAATTAAAAAAATAAAAAAACAAACGAATGAATGAATGGAAAAAATGAATGAAGAAGTGGAAGAAAGGGAGGAAGGAAAGAAAATGCATGGAATGAATGAAAAAAAGAAGGAAGGGGAAAATATGAATGGATGGACGGACGGACAGACGGATGAATGAATGAACGGACAGACGAACGAACCAAACGAACCAACGAATGAATGAATCTGTGAATTAACGCACGAGTGACTCAGGACTGGGTAACCCCTGACTCTGAGCCAACGCAGAGGGCGGGGTAAGGGGGATTCCGGAGGGCGGGGCCTCGGTCCGGAAGCGTCTGCCGGGGGCGGGGCCTGAGGGGCGGGGCGAGAGAGAGAGTC
>NW_027530179.1:4580175-4584801 GCF_008692635.1 Crocuta crocuta
AGCCTTGGAACCTGCCAGCGCTCCGAGCCTCGCCCGCGCTTCTCGCCGACCCCTCGGGCCCCCGCAGCCCGGGAAGAAGGCCACTCCGGGCCGGGCGCCAGCTCCGCAAGGCGGACCTGCAACCCGGAAAGGCGGCGCGGCGGAGCCCGGAGCCGGATCCTGCTCGGACCTGGCCCCCGCGGGCCGGCACCGCGGGCATGTCGGAGGCGCGCAAGGGGCCGGACGAGACGGATGAGAGCCAGTATGACTCGGGCATCGAGTCTTTGCGTTCTCTGCGCTCCCTGCCCGAGCCCACCCCGACCCCGGCCCCGGCCTCCGGACCCTCGGACGGCGGCGGCCCCCAGCCCTGGACGCATCCTCCGGGAACAGCCAAGGAGCCACTGGAGAAGGAAGACACAGATGGGGAGCGAGCTGACTCCACCTATGGCTCCTCGTCGCTCACTGAGCCCCTGCCCTTGTTGGGAGGCACGGAGACCGCGGACCCATCCCCACGCTCTCAGCTCCCCGCCGCGGGGCCTCTGAGCCCTCAGCAGCTGGAAGCACTCACTTACATCTCAGAGGATGGAGACACGTGAGTCTGGGGTCTAGGCTGAGACAGGGACCCCTTCCAATAGATGCCGGCTCTGGGCCTGACAGGAGCCTCAACAGGCCGGGAAGCCACCTGCCCTCAAGACACCCGCGCTGGAAGGGGCAGTCCCCACTCTTCCAAACTCCCGACTTCATTCTTAGCCCACTTTTGAGCTCTGGCGGGCCCAGACCAGAGGCCCCAGCATCGTCTCTCTGCACCCCCTTTGGAAGGTGGGCAGAGCTGGCAGGGCCCTTACCAGACACCTGGAACCCGGCTAGCAGCTTGGGAAGCCACCCAGTAACCTGCCCCTTGGAGGAGAAAATTCCCCTGCCCAGTCCAGGTTTTTAGGGTGTTTTTTTTTTTCCCTTGCTGGGGGAGAGGGCATCCTTGTTTGCTCAATATCTGGGATTCCCGGCCTCTGACCTCAGAACGCCCTGTCTCAAGGAACAAAAGATGCCAGTTACAGGTTGCCAGGAGGGGTCAGGAAGCTAAGGATGGGGGTGCTGCCAGGGTGCAGAGCTGAGGCTAGCCCCGAGGAAGAGGGGGTGAGCCAGGTTGGAGGGCTCTTGCCCCAGCAGACAGACAGGCGGCTGGCTGCCCAGCTTACTTCCTTCTCTGCTGTGAAAGGGGAAGTGAGGGCTGGAGTCAGCTTTACCGGCATCGTCTACCTCCTGAGCCCTCCAAGTCCCCCTTGCTGTCCTATCTGACCCCTTTACTTTACCCTTCCTGCCCCAGCCTCAGGTGGAGCTTGGTGGGGACTGGGCTGGAAGAGGGGGAGGGCAGGCAGTTGAAGTAAGAAACAGTTTGTGTGGAAGGGTCTGGCCAGTTGAGGATTTGTCCCTTAGGAAGAAGAAACACTGTCAAGAGAGGGGGTGGCTGGGATTTGTGGATGAAGAACAGAGTGGAGGGGCCTGGGGTCCCAGACTGGAGATGCTGGAATGAATGGGGGTGGGGAGGGTAGAGGAGGCAGCAGGTGTCTGTCTTGACCTGCTTTTTGGAGGAGATGGAAGGGTCCGAATCCTGGGTGGCCTTTGACAAAGATAGCCTGTGGACCCAGGGAGTGGGAGAGGAACGATCCCAGGCTTTTTTGTATCCTGCCCAGATCACCAGCCCTCAGGCCCAGAACCAAGAATTTGGGGGCTCCATGTGGAATACCTATGGCTGACCTTTGACCTAGGGACTGGGGACTTATGGCACTGCCATCCTTTGTTAGGCTCTCAGGGGAAGCCTTTACCATCTCTAGTAAAAGACAGGTGTTGTGTCTAGACTGTGGGGGGGGGAGGGGCGGTGGAGAAGAGGTGTCAGGACTCCCCAGGAGGTCCCTAGAGAAGAGGGGGCACTGTCTTCCCTCAGAGGTGTCTGGCCTGTAGGACTTATGGAAGTGGGGAGAGGAAGTGGGAGGAGGGGAGACAGGGAGAGAGGGAGGTGGCTGCAGGAATGTGACCTAGAGAACAGGCCCTGGCCGAGGGGATTTCCAGAGCGGTTCCTCCCTCCCTCCCTGCCTCCCTCCCTCCGTCACTCTCTCCCGGGCCTCTCCTGATGCCCGCCACGGAGCCTGCCCCCCTCAAGCTTGAGGAGCCCCCTCCCCAGCCCAGACAGGCCTTTACCCAGACAACCCCCCAAGGCAGTTCATGTCCCAAGGCAACTGTCACGGGCCTAGACCCTCCAGCTCCGGCTTTCGTTTTCCCCACCTGATGTGGGGAAACCCCAGGACTGGAACTTCCCCTCCCAACTGCCCCCTCCCACCTTAGCAAGAGGTTAAGGCTCTTCGGGCCCCCAACAAACGCACATTTTCTGCACCGCACAGACCTCCCCTTGGAAGTGTCCTCGGAGTGGAGGGCCTCTGGTGGGGCCCCGCCCCATCTGTGCTGTCTGAAGAGTGACCTTCTTGAACCCCCTGTGAAGAGGCAGCAGGACAGGATGCCTCGCTGTCTCCTGGCTCCTCTTCCAAGAGCATCTGTGTTCTCTCCGTTGGGATGTGTACCACTGAGTGGCCTGGAGTGGGGGTGACCCCGCTCCTGCCCTCTCAGTCCCCCCTATTGGGGTTGGTGGAGGTGGGGAGCTCAGCCCCGGAAACCACCTCTGTGCTACCCCGGCAGCTTTCAGTTTGGCTTTGAGCTGCACCCCAGCCAGCGGGGGCCCTGGGGCCAGAAGGGAGGAGTGGGGTGTGGGCAGGCTGAACAGGAAGGACCTAGTCCCATCAGCACCCTGCCCGCACGCCCACTCAGCCAAGGGCCCCCTGAAGGCCAGAGATGGGAACTTGGAGCTCCCACCCGCCGGATCCTGGCTTCCCTCACCAGCCCTCACTTCCTGGCCCCAACTCTCACTTCCTACACCTACCCTACCGGAGACTTCGTAGAGATTGATGTGTTCTTCCTTCTAACCCCAGACCCTAGCTCACTATGTCTGGCCCGAACCCTGACACTTAAACCCTGTTCCCTCTCCCTCTCCCAGGCTGGTCCACCTGGCGGTGATTCACGAGGCCCCAGCCGTGCTGCTCTGTTGCCTGGCTTTGCTGCCCCAGGAGGTCCTGGACATTCAGAACAACCTGTACCAGGTGGGTGGGCGGAGGGGCTGGGGTACGTCCAGATACCCACATCTGCCCTGGCAGCCATTCCCAGCAGCCACACGTGCTTACTTGGGCCGCGTGCCCGGGAAACCATATCCCAGGCCCTGGGATAGGAGCTGATGCTATTGCACGCAAGTAAGACACGCCTCTGCCCACAAGGTGCTGGCGCCTGGGCTAGGGGACTCCTGTCAACGCCCGACCTCAGAGCAGGGCGACCAGAGTTGTGACCCCAGCTGCTGTGGGATCCGGTGTCTCTGGGGACCATTAATACAGGAGGGGGCGTCTGCGTGGAGCCTTAAAAGAGGAGTAGGCCGGGTTGAGACTGCCTGCCTGGTGTCTCTGCCTTTCCTCCCTCCAGCCCTTCCTTGTCATGTGGCCCCTATGGATAATAGAGGTCTTCCCTGCCCTCAGATGTCCTTTCTTCAGGGGCCGAGGGGACCTACAAGAAGATCGGGGCCCCCTTCCCCCACCCCGCCCCCAGAAATGGGGTGGTGGGCAGTGCCAGAGGGAGGGGTTTGGAAGGTGTTTCTTGGAAGATGGGGCCGTCGCCGTTATGAGCTGCCCTCAATAAAATAAAGGTGCTGGCAGCTGGTAATTCCCGTGTCCACCCTAGCATGTTCTCGGATGTGGGAGCATGCTGCCGCAGCCCGGGACCCTTTGTGCCTACAGACAGCACTTCACCTGGCTGTACATCTGGACCAGCCGGGGGCCGTTCGGGCCCTGGTGCTCAAGGGGGCCAGTCGGGGGCTACAGGACAGACATGGTGACACGGCCCTGCATGTGGCCTGCCAGCGCCAGCACCTGGCCTGTGCCCGCTGCTTGCTGGAGGGGCGGCCAGAGCCAGGCCGAGGACCACCTCACTCCCTGGACCTCCAGCTGCAAAACTGGCAAGGTATGGGCAGCCTCGGGGCCCATGGGATGAGGAAGGGACAAGCGACAGACCCCACTGTCAGGCAAAGGAGGCTCACAGCTTGCCCACCAGTGCACCTCCAGTTCTAAGCCTGTAGGTACTCAGTACATCTTTGCTGAATGAATGAATGAATGAATGAATGAATGAATGAATTTGATTTGAATTTACTGAGAGCCTGCTGTGTGCTAAACAGAGAGCTAAACCTTGCCCTCGAGATACTTAGTTTAGCAGAGGTTAGACGAACTCCTTAATTCACGCGACAAAAACGTACTGACGGCCTTCTGGGTGCCAGACATTATTCCAGGAGCTGGACTTACATGTGTGAACAGAGAATGATCGAGGCAGACACTGAATATAAGAAGTGAGCTCTCTAGTAGGTTACCAAGCCGTAAGCTCTGAGGGAAAAGTAGAGCAGACTGCGAACTAGAATGTGAGGCGTGGGGGTGGGTGTGATTTTTAAAGAGAGTGGCCAGGGAAACCCTCAAGGAGTAGCAGCATTTGAGCAGAGGCTTGAAAGAGGTGAGGGATGTCACTTTGAATCAAGTTCTGTAGGCTGGGGTGGGGGGTGGGGGGGGGGGG
>NW_027530179.1:4585018-4588380 GCF_008692635.1 Crocuta crocuta
GGTGGCGGCAAGAAGGTTAGGGAAGTACAGGGCAGGAGGTGACCCCTGGGGAGGGGCTGGGGCCTGAGGATCTTGGAGAGCTCTGGAGAAGGTGGCTTTTGGAAGGGGCTTCAAGGCAGGTGGTGTTTGGAGGGGGGGAGGGAAGGGGGAGGGGAATGTATGTTGGGGGAGGGTGTGTGCTTGCGGGGTGTCACTCAGCAACCTAACCCCTGAAGCATGAAAGTTTCAATAACATGACTCTGAAAAGGTGGAAACTTTGAGTTCCTTTCCCCTCAGACTTTTGAGGGGGTTTTTGAGTTTGTGTTTTAACAGTCCTGTGATCAGAGGCACTGAGTGGGCAGTGAGTCCCTTGGGGCTGAGGGGTAGGGAGGTCCCCAAAGAGACGGAGAAAGAGAGTTGGTGGATGCAGATTAGCAGCCCCCGCCCTCACCCCATCCCAGGTCTGGCCTGTCTCCACATCGCCACCCTGCAGAGGAACCGGCCACTCATGGAACTGCTGCTGCAGAATGGAGCGGACATTGACACGCAGGTGAGGGGGCAAGTCAGGGCCTGCCCGCCGCCTGATCCAGCCCCGGGTCCCCTGCCTAGCGGGCAGCAGTGGTGGCACTCACCTCTTCCTTATGCAGGGCCCAGGCCCAGCACGATTCTTCTCGATTCTTCTCGCGGGCCCTGGCTGATCTCCTTCTTCCCCTCCAGGAGGGCACCAGTGGAAAAACAGCGCTGCACCTGGCTGTGGAGACCCAGGAGCGGGGCCTAGTTCAGTTCCTGCTCCAGGCCGGCGCGCGGGTGGACGCCCGCATGCTCAACGGGTGCACACCCCTGCACCTTGCGGCAGGTCGGGGCCTCAGCAGCATCTCTTCCGCTCTGTGCGAGGCCGGCGCTGACTCCCTGCTGCGCAACGTGGAAGACGAGACTCCCCAGGACCTGGCTGAGGATGTAAGAGGCATAGGCTTGACTCTGCTCTCCAGGACCTTCCCCACCTATAGCGGAGACAGGCACCGTAATAGCTGAAAGGGCCAAAGAGTCGGGATCCCAGGGTGTAACCCACGACTCTGCCACTCACCCACTGGGGGACCTAGGGCAAGCCTCTGCCCCTCTGTTTTCTTAGTTGGTCAAGACCAGGGAGCCCAAATTGGACTCTAACAGGAGTCCTGCAGCTGTAGTGGATCTGCGAGGCAGGATAGGTGTCAGACAGGGTGACGGGGCCTGTGAGAGACCAGAGTTAAAGCCCAAGGGTCACTCTACTCAGCTCCAGCAGAGAGTTGCAGAGGAGGAACGTGGGCCCGTATTTCCAGGTCTTGGAATTTTTTAAGAAAAGATAGAGCCTAGATTTCCTGTACTTTCTTTCCCATTTAAAAGTGTTCAGAGTAAAAATATATTGCACCTGTCTGGCTCAGGCTATAGAGCATGCAACTCTTGATCTCAGGGTCGTGAGTTCAGGCCCCACATTGGGCCTACAGCTTACTTAAAAAAATATTCAAGATGTTTTCTAAGTACCCCTCCCAATCCCCCCCCCTCCAAAAAACCAGACACAGAGGCTAGATCACCCTTAGGGTGGGAGCTCTGATATTCTGATATCTTAGAGAGTAAGGGCTTGCCTAAGGCCTCAGGGCTCTGCCTAGCCCAGAGGGGCTGCCATGTTGTCATTTGGTGGGGAGGAAATGACCCAATCTATCTCTGCAGCTCCCTTCCTCCACTGCTGCCTTTTCCCCATGGGCCCTGATCTTGCTTCTCTCCATTCTCTTTCTCAGCCCTTTGCTCTTTTGCCCTTTGATGACCTGAAGATCTCCGGGAAGCCACTGCTGTGTGCCGACTGAAGCCAGGGCAGAGTCTGGGGCCCCGGAGACTCCATCTCTTCACATCTGGAAGCCAGAGCCATAGCTGCTGAAGTTTGGGCCCAGACAGTGTGCCCTTCTGGTGTCCTGGGGACTGCTGAGGCCACAGCCTGGGGCCAGTACGACCCTAAGCTGAGAGGAGGGATCACAAGGGAGAGAAGGCCAGTCTGGAAGGAAGACTTTCCCAGGTGGATGGAGATTCTCGAAGACTCCCAACGCCCCAGGTGTTCTGGGCAAAGCCTGTTTGCCTCTAGAAGATGGCAAGGGCTCTTGTTTCTACCTGCGTTGGGTCAGCCCGACGCTGCCAACCCATAGGAAAACATGGACTCTCCTGAGTGAGGAGAGAAAATGAAATCAGCAAGCAGGACCCTGACGGGTCCCACCTCACTGCTGTTGAGGACTCTTAAAAAACACTGTTGTTTAAAGACTTCACACAGAAGGCCCTGAACTGACCCTTTGGGGAAGGGGAAGTTTCAAGAACATGACACTAAAACAGCAGAGACCTTTAAAAAGATCCCCCCCTACAGTTGTTTTGCGCACGTGCATGTCTGCGTGCATCAGGGGTTTTTAGATAGGCCTGCCTTGTGACCTTACAGTAGAGACAGAGAGGAGGAAATTGCTACTTGGGCAGGGTAGGACTGTGCTAGGTAGGGTGCGTGTGTGTGTGTAGGGGCGGGGGGTTGGCTACCAGCCTCAGGCCTTTCTGTCTGGAAAAACCCTTGCCCTGAATGAGAAGACCCCTGGTGGGAGGCATCACCACTGCCCTGGAGGTGGCCATCTGGAGGAGCCTGGAGAGAAAGGCCAGCCTGTGGAGGGCTATGGCTTCGTATGTTTTTCCTTTCATTCCACACACGTTTGAAGTCCCTGTGAGGTGAAAACGGTCAATATGGATACGGGGGAATAAACCAACACAATCTCTGGCCACTTGGATCTTCTAGTCTAGTGAGGGAGCCAGCCATTAAAGTCACACATCCAAATAAATACGCAATTACAAGCTGCAGTGGCTTCTGTGAAGGCAAAGAAGAGTGGGGAGGAGAACACAAGTTGGTGGAGGGCCACACTTTGGGAGGGTCAGGGGAGGTCTTCCAGGAGCGTCCTCTCAACCTGGACTCGAGGATGAGTCAGGGATGTGGGGAGAGCGTTCACGGGAAGGCCTCTGGTGAATTAGAGGAACTGAGAGCAGCCCAGTGGGACTCTGTGGAGGGCGGGGGAGTGGGCGAGGTAGACTGGCCGGGCGGGCCATGCAGAGCCTGAAGGTCTTAGGGGAGTTGGGACCGAACTGCAGCCTATCGGAGAAAAGTAGGAAACATCTTATCGGAAAATGGGAAAGGGGGTTCATAAGAGGAAGTGCCTGGGACGCACAACCTCAGTGTCCCCGTCCCAAGATGGCAGGGGGCACCGCTACCTCCCGGGTTGATTGTGTGGGCTAAGGGCGACGACGAAGCGGGGAGCACCGCGTGTACGGCCTGGGGGAGGGGGCGGGCGCTCCCTGCCCCGGGCAGCCCAGCTCCCGGATACCAGGCCGCG
>NW_027530179.1:4588778-4588968 GCF_008692635.1 Crocuta crocuta
GGCGCGGCGTGGACTTGTGCTCCTCGCGAGGGTCCGGGAATGTCAGGGCGGAGGAGTTGGGAACCCCGGCGCTCCGGGATCCTGGAGGGCGGGGCGGGAGGAGGGGGCGCCGCCTGTGGCCCGAGCGGCCGGCCAGCGCTGGAGGGAACAGAGGAAACCTGTGTGGCCAGAGGGGCGGGGCCGCCCCGGA
>NW_027530179.1:4589223-4619710 GCF_008692635.1 Crocuta crocuta
CTTTGTCAGGGCTGGGCTGCAGCTGAGGGGGGCGGGGAGACTCCGGGCCCTTCTCCAGTGTAGTCCCTTCTGGAGGGCCGAGTGGATGAGGAACTGCGCCCTAATCCCTACGTCCGCTGTCCCCGCAGATGGTGGGCAGTGGTGGTGCTGGCTGCGCTCCCCTCCCTGGGGGCAGGTGGGGAGGCCCCCGAAGCGCCTCCAGAGTCATGGACGCAGCTGTGGTTTTTCCGCTTTTTGGTGAATGCTGCTGGCTACGCCAGCTTTATGGTACCTGGCTACCTGCTGGTGCAGTACTTCAAGCGGAAGAACTACCTGGAGACAGGTGTGTGCCGAAAGGGTGGGGGAGCGTGCTAGGTCCCTATTATGACTGTTGGCCGGCAGTCCAAATAGGGATGTGGCCTGGAAAGGGAGGGAGGGATGCCTGCATGTCTGACAGCAGGGCCGCTGGCTGCTCTGGGCAAGAGGAGGTGCTAGGGAGAATATTGGATCTTGACCTTGTGCGCCTTTTTTAGGCAGGGGTCTCTGCTTCCCCCTGGTGAAAACTTGTGTGTTTGGCAATGAGCCCAAGGCCTCCGACGAGGTTCCTCTGGCTTCCCGGACCGAGCCGGCAGAGACCACTCCCACTTGGCAGGCCCTGAAGCTGCTCTTCTGTGCTGCGGGGCTCCAGGTAGGTAGGCAGGTTCTGCCTCTCTGCCTGGGTCAGGGCCCGTGGACAGGTCCGGTGTGGAACCAAAGTTTTCACCCTGCCAGTCCCAGCAGTTTGCTGGCCACTGTGTTATGTGGCCCCCTCTTCCAAGGGGCTCATAGCACCACCGTCTTAGAGGTGGTCGGAACTGCTAGTCTTGTCTTTCCTCCTCTCTCTTGCCCTCCTGTGATGTCTTCGGTGCCATTCCTCCACTTCCCCCTGCAGTGAGGTCTCATGTACTGCCAACCCACTGATCAAAGTAGGGGGAAGCCATTCAGCCCTCCCCCACTGCCGCATGTGAGAGGGAGCTAAAATGCGGAGTTTTTGGCACTTTGGAGCGGGCGCTACTAGTGCTACATGTGCCGAACAGGTGTCCGGTTCGCTTACTCCCTGACGGAGAATAGATAGCAAGATACACGGGATGGAGTCGGCTGTAACCTAGCCCTGTGAGGGGCACACGGGGACCGGGGACCGGGCGCGCCTACAGCGTTTCTGGTTTCACACACACGCTTGATTTCTTCGAGGTGAATCCGTGCTTTGGAGGGGAGAGGGAACTTCTAATCACTGCAGAGGGACTGAAATACATATGCTGTCCTTTAAATCGTTTAGACCTCTTTCTGAGGAACAGAGAGGTTGAAATCTTTTTGGCCATCTTTCCTCCTCTTATCTTCTCTGTCCTCATCCCCCGTGCCCCCCCCCCCCAGGTGTCTTACCTGACTTGGGGAGTGCTGCAGGAAAGAGTGATGACCCGCAGCTACGGGGCTACTGCCACATCGCCAGGTGAGCGCTTCACAGACTCCCAGTTCCTGGTGCTGATGAACCGAGTGCTGGCCCTGCTGGTGGCCGGCCTCTACTGTGTCCTCTGCAAGCAGCCCCGGCACGGGGCGCCCATGTACCGGTACTCCTTTGCCAGCCTGTCAAACGTGCTCAGCAGCTGGTGTCAGTACGAAGCGCTCAAGTTCGTCAGCTTCCCCACCCAGGTGCTGGCCAAGGCCTCGAAGGTGATCCCGGTCATGCTGATGGGAAAGCTGGTGTCTCGGCGCAGCTACGAGCACTGGGAATACCTTACAGCCGGCCTCATCTCCATCGGGGTCAGCATGTTCCTGCTGTCCAGCGGGCCAGAGCCCCGCAGCTCCCCGGCCACCACCCTGTCCGGCCTCATCCTGCTGGCAGGCTACATTGCCTTTGATAGCTTCACCTCAAACTGGCAGGATGCCCTGTTCGCCTATAAGATGTCTTCGGTGCAGATGATGTTTGGGGTCAACTTCTTCTCCTGCCTCTTTACGGTGGGCTCCCTTCTGGAGCAGGGGGCCCTCCTGGAGGGGACCCGCTTCATGGGGAGACACAGCGAATTTGCCGCGCACGCCCTCCTGCTCTCTGTGTGCTCTGCGTGTGGCCAGCTCTTCATCTTCTACACCATCGGGCAGTTCGGAGCTGCCATCTTCACCATCATCATGACCCTCCGCCAGGCCTTCGCCATCCTCCTCTCCTGCCTCCTGTACGGCCACACGGTCACTGTGGTGGGGGGTATGGGGGTGGCTGTGGTCTTCGCTGCCCTCTTCCTCAGAGTCTATGCCCGGGGCCGACTAAAGCAACGGGGAAAGAAGGCTGTGCCTGTCGAGTCCCCTGTGCAGAAAGTTTGAGCCTGAGGGATGTAGTCACACAAGAACCTCACCATACCAGTTTCCCTCTTCTACTGTAACTTCCGAGGCGGCTGGTTCAAGGTCAGAATGCAGATTCTCAGTATCACAGACCAGCTCTGCAGGTTGGGGTGGAGTCCAGGAGGCAGCCTTCCCCTTTGCCTTAAGTCACCCCTCTGAGCCCCAGGGTAGAGGACCTTCCTCAGTGGTGGAGAGGGTTGCTGGGAGGGCAGAGGTACCTCCTCCTAAGGCCCCTCTCAAATCCCCTCAGGTCTTGCCCTGGGGCTCTGCCACCAACACACCTGTGCTTGTCCCCTACCTTGAATGGCCCACCCTTGTGGACTCCCTCCCAGAGACCTACAGTTCTTACTCTGGTGAGAAAAGCACAAGTGTTGTAGGCTCCAAGTGCTGCTTTCACAGGAGTCCCTGAAAGATGATGGTGCTGTGCTGGGGGAGGGGAGAGCCCCACCCAGCACCACCACCCTCTCTGCTCCTGGATCCCCCGGGCTCTGCTCCCAAGAGCCAAGAGCCGGTTGCAGGTTTTGGTACTTTGGAAACGTAACTTTTTGCTCTTCTAATTTTATTTTATTAAATTAAATTGCTGCAATGGGCTCGTGTCCAGTGTTTTGGTTGACTAAAGTGTGTGGAAGGGGACAGAAGGAGTCCATGCTGGTTAAGCTACCCTTTGGAGTCAATGTTGGGGGAACTTCAGAATTGCTAGATGGTTGGTTACAAGTGACTTGAGTTTTCAAGGTACCAGAGTAACATATAATCTCAGGATGGAAGCAGGTACAACTTGGAATAGGAAAGCAAAGGAAACTTGAAAGGCACCAGATCCACTTTACAAGGGAAAGCATAACTGTATAAAACTGTATCTTCTTTATTTTGCATACTTTAACTTCAGAACAAAATAAACAAAAAAACCACAGTACACATCCAAACCCCTTGTCAAGTATGGGAAGGGACAGGCCTTGAGGCCCTCGTATCCTGCCTCAGACACAGACAGGAAGGGAAACCACCACTAGACATCAGCAGAGGGAACCAGGTGAACGGAGGCCACTCAGGGCTGCCGGGAAGCCATGGGGACACTATACAGAGGGCACGAGATCTGCAGGTAGACACTAATCTACTTCTTCCATGCGGGATGCATCCTCATCACCCTCCAGGGGGGGAATCTCATCAGGAACAGCAGCACTGGGTTCCTCTGCTGTCACTTCATCTTCATCAATACCTGTGACCAGAAAACAACGCCACATGAACTTTGATCCAGATACCACGAAGTCAAGTCTGTCTCTGGGAGACCAGTTCCAACTCCTAGCCACACTCTGGTAAAGCAAGGACACTCACCCAGGCCTAGCTTGATCATGCGGTAAATTCGGTTAGAGTGGGTCTGGGGATCCTCCAGTGAGAAGCCAGAAGAGAGCAGCGCGGTTTCAAACAGCAGCACCACCAGGTCCTTGACGGCCTTGTCATTCTTGTCTGCCTCCGCCTTCTGACGGAGCGTCTCCACGATGGGGTGGTCCGGATTGATCTCCAGGTGCTTTTTGGCCATCATATAACCCATTGTAGAGTTATCCCGAAGCGCCTGTGCTTTCATGATCCTCTCCATGTTGGCTGTCCAGCCATAGGTGCTGGTCACGATGCAGCAGGGTGAAGACACTAGCCTGTTTGAGATGGTCACCTGGGGATAATCACAAAAACGTATGTTTACATTAAACCTGATTACCACTTCCAAGCTAAGATGGTATGTCAAATTCTAGTCTCAGAAGAAATGCCTCATCTTTACCAAATTTTTATAGGAATACCAACCTGAAACCTGCCTGGTGAAAGCAGCAACAGAAGGAATCTCTGAACAAATTAGGCTCCCTAATACTACTAATTGTGTTAGCAACACAAGATTGAGAGAAACTGCCCTAGAAACATTTACAAACTACATCCTAGTCCCAGAACTGCTTACCTTCTCAACCTTCTTATCCAGTATTTCTTTCATAAGTTTGCAGAGGTTCTCAAACTTGGCCTTGCTCTCCTCCATTTTCTTTTTCTCCTCTTCGTCCTCAGGTAGCTCCAGGCCCTCCTTGGTAACGGAGACCAGACTCTTCCCGTCAAACTCCTTGAGCTGCTGCACGCAGTACTCATCGATAGGCTCTGTCATATACACTACCTCGAAGCCCCGTTTCCGCACTCGCTCCACAAAAGCCGAGTTGGCAACCTGCTCTTTGCTCTCGCCTGTAGGGTTGAGAGACTCAGGGATCAGAGTGCCACCAACCAGTTCCCAGGTAGTCTTAAATGTCCTCCCTTCTTCCTCATACCCCACCAGGAGGCTCTGATCAGACCCAGGCTCTAACGTACCAGTAATATAATAGATGGACTTCTGGGTCTCCTTCATGCGAGAGACATACTCTGAAAGAGAAGTCATCTCATCCCCGGACTGGGAGGTGTGATAACGCAGCAGCTCGGAAAGGCGGCGCCGATTAGTGGAGTCCTCATGGATTCCAAGCTTCGAGGGTGGAAAGAAAAGTATCTTACTTGTAAATAATATTGTTACTCTCTAAGTGAATAATGAAAGAGAAAACTCTCCTTCTATACCTTCAGGTTTTTAGAGAATGCCTCATAGAATTTCTTATAGTTCTCCTTGTCTTCTGCCAGTTCAGAGAAGAGCTCAAGGCACTTCTTTACGATGTTTTTGCGAATGACCTTCAAAATTTTGCTCTGCTGGAGCATTTCTCGGGAGATGTTCAGGGGCAAGTCCTCAGAGTCAACCACACCACGGATGAAGTCTGCAATCAGGAAGAAAATGGAGTTAAAATAGACAGGGTCCTCTAACTTCAACAGGACCCACTTTCTCACTGAACCCAATCTCAAAAAAAAAACCAAGACCAGACCTCAGTTCTTGGAAAAGCTACAAGACTTTACCCAACTCAGCCAAGAGGACACTCACTGAGATACTCAGGTATCAACTCATCACAGCTGTCCATGATAAACACACGGCGGACATAAAGCTTGATGTTGTTCTTTTTCTTCTTGTTCTCAAAGAGGTCAAAAGGAGCCCGACGGGGGATAAACAGCAATGCCCTGAATTCCAGCTGACCTTCCACAGAGAAGTGCTGAAAAGGAATTCAAAATAAGCCAGTAGTAGATGTCCCTTTAAGTCCCAGCATCACATTACTGAACTGTCTGAAACAAAGACCTCTAAGCACCAATGGTAAGACAGATACGACAGGACAGCTTTTAAAAAAATTAAACTAGGGGTACCTGGGTGGCTCAGTTGGTTGAGCATCTGACTTCAGCTCACGTTCATGATCGGATGGCTCATGAGCTCAAGCCCTATGTCAGGGCTTTGTGTGGACAGCTCAGAGCCTGGAGCCTGCTTCTGATTCTGTCTCCCCCCTCTCTGCCCCTCCCTTGGCTATGCGGTCTCTCTGCTTCTCAAAAATAAATATTGAAAAAAATTTTTTTTTAAAGAAAATTAAAACCTTAGCTATGTATAATCTCTGGATCCCTGGGGAAACAGTCCCATCAGGAACCTGCCAGAGACAAAGTGAGGTCCTTGAGAAGATGAGTGAAAGGACATGGATCCGTGGCATTCAGTTCCCAACACCCAACAGTTAAGCAAGTTCCATCATCTACCACCAACACCCTTCTGCCTGCTCTTCCTACTGAATCAACGTGCAAGGTTTCTCACCTTGACTGCCAAGTGGTCTTCCCAGTCATTGGTAAGACTCTTGTAGAACTCTCCGTATTCCTCTTGGGTGATGTCATCAGGGTTTCTGGTCCAAATGGGCTTGGTCTTGTTCAGTTCTTCCTGATCAATGTATTTCTCCTTAATCTTCTTGGTTTTCTTTTTCTTGTCCTTCCCACTATCATCCTCCTCATCGGAGCCCACATCTTCAATCTTGGGCTTTTCCTCATCATCTTTATCTTCTTCCTCTTTCTCACCTTTCTCCTCCTCTGCCTCATCATCACTGATCTCTTTCTCTCGTTCCTTCTCCAACTGAAAGTACAAAAGACAGTAGTTCCAGAATTCAGAAACCAAAGCCAGGGACCATACAGTTCTCCAGAGGAGCAGACACACACGTGAGGATTCCCAGCCCATACGCACATAAAGAGTGATGGGGTAGCCTATGAACTGTGAGTGCTTCTTCACCACTTCTTTGACACGTCTCTCCTCTAAGTATTCTGTCTGGTCTTCTTTAAGATGGAGGATCACTTTGGTACCCCGGCCAATGGGCTCACCTAGAAGTTAATCACAAGAGCGTAAGGAAATTAAACAAAATTCAAAACCGTAATCAGCTACTTTACAGGGAACACGCTTAAGATCTCTATTATAGGTTTCCCCAAAATTCTAACTCTGACAACTTAACAAAAAACCCGTCTTACCGTGGTCTGCACGCACAGTGAAGGAGCCCCCAGCAGAGGACTCCCAGGCATACTGCTCATCATCATTGTGCTTTGTGATAACAACCACTTTCTCTGCCACCAGATAAGCCGAATAAAAACCAACACCAAATTGTCCAATCATGGAGATGTCTGCGCCAGCCTGCCAGGAAGTTTTACAAACACAAGTTTAAAAAACAAAAACAGCAAGCCAAGGAAGAGTCACAAAACGGATGGCCTATGCCTAGCTGAAATACCACATACCTGAAGAGCCTCCATGAACGCTTTAGTGCCCGACTTAGCAATGGTTCCCAAATTATTTATGAGATCGGCTTTGGTCATACCAATGCCTGTGTCCACTAAAGTCAGAGTGCGCTCCTGGGGGTTGGGGATGATGTCAATTTTCAGCTCTTTACCACTGTCCAACTTGGAAGGGTCTGTCAGGCTCTCATAGCGAATCTTGTCCAAGGCCTGAAAATACAAATTTCAACTTTACAATTCTGCTTCCTAAAAGCCCAGCTCTTTAGCCGAAAAAACCTTTTTACTCCCAAATAGCCTCAATTCTGATTACCTACCCCCCAACTTGGGGTTTAAGCACCACATACGGTTGGGGTGCTTAAGTATCATAGTTAAGCGTCTGACTCTTGATTTTGGCTCAGATCATGATTTCAGTTTGCGGGTTCAAACCCCGTGTAGGGCTCCTCAGATAACAACTTCCCCTCTCTCTGCCCTGCCCCCGGGGGACACAACTTAAAGCACAAAAAGAACCCTTCACAGTTACAATAACCCATCTCCCCACAGCAACTTTTTTAGAACAGCAGCCCCTCAAAATACCAAACCACCCTTTCTTTCTCCCTTTCCCGGAGTGCTGAAAAACAAAAACCACAAATGAAGGTGCCCACAGCACTCACATCAGAAGCATTACTGATCAACTCCCGAAGGAAAATTTCCTTGTTGGAGTAAAAGGTGTTGATAATGAGGGACATGAGCTGGGCAATTTCTGCCTGGAAGGCAAATGTCTCCACCTCCTCCTCTCCATGGTGCACTTCCTCAGGCATCTAAAATAAGAACATTCAGGAATTACAAAAAAAACACGATGGCTCCTATTTAACACTCCAGTTCATCTCAAGTCACAATGAAGACTCAGATTTGGTTCAAACTGCTTTAATCCAGGCACTCCACATATTCCTCAAAAACTAACAGTGGCTTTTCCTTAAAGATTTCCCTTAGGGGAAATCCAATTCGGAAAGAAAAATAAAAACCTGCTTGCTTCAACACAATACACAAGGTCAAGTTTTTTGGAAAGGTGTTTTGGGAGCCAAAGGGCTCTTAAGTGATCCATGGGACCCAAAAGCTTCAGCCATCACCTGCTGGCTTGTTCGAAATACAGATACTGGGTCTCAACCCACGAACAGGAGTAACAATTCCAGATAAACCACACTCACTTTAAGGAGAAAATCACCTACGTTTCCACTACCTTTTTTGTTAAAAGACATATTAGCCCAAGATAAACCATTTCATGTAAAATGGCCAGTAATCTGGAATTGGCTCTCCCATTAGGGATCTCCTACATCAAAAGCTCACGTGGGATTGCTGCCCCACAGGGTATAAGGTAACCTCTGAGAGACCGGTGGATACCCGCCCAAGAGGCTAAGACAAAGAACCGATGAAGCAAAAGCTCCACCGTGACCCCTCAACACATGTGGCTACAATGTAAGACAAAACCAAACACAACTAAGATGGTGGCTGTAGACCGCTGGGCAGACCCTCGTCACTGCCGGACATGCGTTAGCCAGAGCCACGCGAGGAGGGGGCGCCACCGCGCAGCCTCCCTTCGCCCCAGCATCCGGGCACTAGGGCGGGGCGCCGGGCTCCAGAAGCTTCCAGAACAATCTCAGCTCTCTGGGAGGGGCGGGGGAGGAAAGGGCCCGTGAATCTTCCAGAGCCTGCCCCCTCCTCTCCCCTCCCCCTCATTGGGACTGCAGGAAAGCTCTGGAAAAGAGAAAGGACGACAGGCCAGAGCCGGCCGTAAACGTTCCGTGCCGAAGAACCTCACATAAAGAAATAGAAAGCCCTTGAAAAACGCGTCCCACAGAAGGGATGGCAAAGCCAGGCCAGCACCAGGGTATGCTGAGTCACGTCCAGCGCGCACACCCACCACCCTTGGGGACCCTCCGGCGCCCCGTAGCCGCGTCCGGAAGTGGAGGGGCAAACATGGCAGCGTCCCGGGCCGGCGCGGACACCACGTGCAGCTGCCCACTACCCCAAGCCCACTCCCGACCCACCTCACCCCACGGGCAGTCGCTGCCTGGGGGATACCTCGCACCAAAACACGGATAAGAACACAAGCCTTATTCTTGAGAGCCCCGTCCCTTCCACACGCCCCCACCCAAAAATTAGAGGAGTTGCCCTATCCCGCTCCAACACAACAAAATCTAGGCTTGGGAGAGGAAAGGACGGACGAAAGCAACACGAATGGGCAAGCCAAACAGAAACCCCTGAGAAACACTACGACCTTACCTTCAAGGAGAAGAGCTGTAAGCACTACAGACCACGGTGAGCAAGGACTAAGTCCGGCTCAAAAACCGCAACAAGGCTGCGCGGGGGTGACTCAAGAGAGCGGCTGTTCGCCCCCAGTGGCCCTATATACGGCGAAGCACAGACCAGCTGCCCGTCCCCGAATCCCTCCGCCTTAAAGGAGGATGCCGGTCAGCCCGGCACCTGCCGCTGCCCGCCCACCTTGACGTCATGGTCCAAAATAGGGGAGGGGGCGGAGAAGGGCGGAAGCAAAGGGTATCAGTCTCCGCCCTGAGAGCACGCGCAAGTAAGTACTCCTTTTCGTGGCCTCATCTCCGCACTCAGAGGGCTCGACCACCGTGCAAGAACTAGCGATTGAGAATGCTTACATGACATAAGCGGGGGAACTAGTGGCGAGGGTCCCACTAACCTCCCTATACACTTTTAAGGCAGGCGCCTCCGCACATAAGCGTCCAGGCCGAGAGGAACCCCTAAAAAGGTGAAGGGGTGGATAGAAGCGGCCGACCACTGCGACCGGGACTCCCAGGTTCGACTTCCTCGCTAGAATCTGCCCTACATACGCCTACAGCCCAACAAGGGAAAAGGGTTTTCCTTAGGGACAGTGCAGAATTTGAGGTCTAACTTCACGCAGCCCGGGGATCCCGAACCTCCCGCAGGCAGGAGGAAGAGCCAACGCTTTACAGCGGGGCGTGGCTCCTGCTGGGGTGGGGGAGGGCGCCGGCCCGGGCTAGGAGGGGGACTCTTTGCCTGAGCCCAGCGGAAGGAGCGACGACGGCGGTACTGCGATTACTTCCAGCAGTTTCCAGACCCGCCTTGGCGGTACCGCCCCCGCCCCGCCCCCTTCCTCCAGGCTCCGCCCAGCTCTCTGCGGCCTGGTCCTATCTCTGCAGCTGCTTACGTTATCCGTTGGGACTCGGCCGGGGTCCCCGAGGAGTAGGGGGTGGGCTGTCTCAATCCTATTTACCATCTGAAGCCGCTGGCAGGACCCTGTTATCCACCTGCCAGGCGCAGCTAGCTCGGCACTCCCTCGGGAGTGGGATGCAGCAAAAAGGGAATGATTGACACCCCCCCATTCCCTCCCCCATCAGTCACGCAGCACAGGGCTGTTGGGGCGGCTGTGCCGGCGCCGCCTTCAGCGAGCGGACACTGGGGACGAATTGGGCACCGGGGGGACCCTCCCCAACTCCTGCAGTCGCCCACGTGTGTAGGGCACAGACATGTGCGTCTCCCCGCCGTGAGCATAGCGAGCTGTTTCTCAATCTGGTTTCGTTTTTTGGCCCTCTTCGCTCCGGCAGCTGCCAGACCGGAGGAGCTGAGGGTCTACTGGAGGGCGCTTGCAGACGCTGCCCGGAGAGCGGCCCGCTGCAGCGGCTGCCAGAAGTTGTTCCTCTCCAGATGTGGCGCCGGAGCGCCCAAGCCGTTAGTTAGCCTGCCCAGAGAGCTGTGGGACGCCATCGCTCGCTTGGCTCTGCCCCTTTTGTGTGCCCTTCAGATGGGAAGCTGTCCTGGTCTATCCAAGGCCTCATCTAGGAATCTAGGACCCACAGCCCCTCCGGAAGAGGATGGACACTTCCTGCTCTGTGACGTTGCAGATGTCCATCAGCTGCCTTCTCGGCGCACTGTGTCCTCCACTGGAATGCTGGGGTGGGGTTCCTCCCCTACCACCCCCACCCCCACCTCTCCTTCAGCAGCCCTGGTGCTCCATCATCCTTCCTTTGTATTTTCTTTATTCGCATGTTGAATTCCAAAGAACAAAGAATCCTTGCTTTCCTCAACCTTGCCCCACACTCAGCACCACTCCGATTTCATTTCTCCTTGCTCTTCTACTTCCCTTCCTTATGGTCTGTGAGAAGCCTGTGGCTGCGAGAAGTTAATGGGTTTGCGAAAGGGTGTGGACGCTACTCCCAGGAATGCCCCAGGATTCTCTGTTCCCGATCAAAATCTCAAACCAAGAGTCTCATCCCTCAACATACCTTCTTTTCCTCTGGGCAAAAGGGCTCTAGCTAATGAAAAGTCTCAGATGGGGCGCTGGGTGGCGCAGTCGGTTAAGTATCCGACTTCCGCTCAGGCCACGATCTCACAGTTCGTGGGTTTGAGCCCTGCGTCGCGCTCTGTGCTGAACGCTTGCTCAGAGCCTGGAGCCTGTTTCGGATTCTGTGTCTCCTTCGCTCTCTGCCCCTCCCCCGCTCACGCTCTGTCTCGCTCTGTCTCTCAAAAAAAAAAAAAATCTTAGTTGACAAAAAGCATTCACACCATTTCACTGTCCTGTGAAGAGAGAAAAGGGAGTCTCCACATTCTATGAACTGGAGAAGCAAGGTGAGCTCAGAGCCTTTGTTTTGCTAACTCTTGCTCCCTGCTCCGGGAATGGAGTGGGAATGCTGTCTCCTCTCCCAGGACCCAAGTCCAAAGCAGAGCAGAAATACTGTTGATCTGTATTAGGACCGGAGACTCCTTGTGGGTCTCCTAATTGGAAGATCTCGAATCTTGCACGAGCACAGAAATTCTGCATTCTCTTCTGGAAGTCTTCTCCTACTCATTGACACTAATTTAAGCTCCCACAGTGAGTACCCACGGATGCGAAAACACATAAACAAGATGGAGGTTTCAGTCCACAAAGGGCTGGGCAGGCAGCTCAGCCTGGGGAAGGGGGGGCGGGCTTAGGGCTAAGGCTCACCAGCCCATGACACAGGTCTATTTCCAGAAGAGGGAAAAGCATGGAAAGGCACAGCCCTGACAGAAAGGACATAGCCTAGGAGCCCCTGAAGGAGGCAGAGGAGCTAAAAGTAGCCCTGCAGGCAGGGTTCAGGTCACAGAGGGCCACGAATGCCATGTTAAGATGTTCTGACCTTAACTTAGAGTGGAGGAAGCCATGGAGGCTATTTAAGACAGCTTAAAACCCTCTAGATCTCCAGAATCCTGGTCCCAGGAGCACTTGCAATGCTTACTGTTCCCAAGATCCCCTTTATTCCTGACCAGGCCTCAAAGACCCAGCCCAAACTTGTGCCGTTGGAGGGTAGCCAGATGAAGCAAGAATTGACCAACTGTAGCTTGCAGCTGGTGGGTGGGCCTGCTGTTTGCTTTTAGATGGCTTACGGGTAAGGATGGATTTTACTGTTTTTTTAACTGTTGAAAAAAAGCAAAAGAAAGATACTATTTTGGCTTGCGAAAAGTATGTGAAATTTGGATTTGCTTTCGTGTTTACTAAAACATAGCCACCCTTGTTTACATGTTTGTGGTCTTTGGCTGCTTTTAATGGCAGCATTGGTAGCGTGGCCGAGACCACAGAGCACGCAAAGTCTGAAATATTTACTCTCTTACCTTTTACGGAGAAGACTTACGGACCCCTGATCTAGCTAAAGCGAAGTGGGGTCTTGGGGGAGGCACAGAGACTCGGCTGCTGCGCAGACTAGGAATTCTCCCAATTAGGCTGTGCCACTGGCCTTTCAAGGGGATCAGGGAGGCCAGGAACGGGAGCTAAGGTGAGAGGCAGTCGATGAATCAAGCAACCAAAGGCATCAGACGTCAGAGGTCGTGTATGCCTGAGGAGTAGCTCTGGAGCCTTAACTCCCGGAACAAGCAGGCTTCCCAAACTCAGTCACTGCCAGATGTGTCCTGTCAGTTCTGGTTCTTCCTAGTTCCATGTGGCTTATAATCTCTGAACTCCAGGCGGGGGAATACCCAGAACTGACATCCTCATAGGCCAATGGACCTGATCAGAGCTGTGGGACAATTGAGCCAATGTGCATGGCCAGCCTGGGCTCCACCTCTTTGCCTCAGTTCCCACATCCTGTTGGGACCCGAGAAATCTCACGATGTCTTGATTGTTAGTACTTACTTGGTTGTTAGTACTTACTTGTTAGTACTATACTTTTTTTTTTTGATTGCAATGGCAATGGAAAATTTCCTTCATTTGGTTTCCTAAAGAGTTTGAAAGGCAATTGATTTTTTGTTTATTGGTCCCACAACTTGGTAAACTACCTTATTCTTAATTTGTGGGTTTTTTTAAGTTTATTTATTCATTTTCAGAGAGAAAGACTGTGTGAGTGGGGGGAGGGGCAGAGAGAGAGGGAGAGAGAGAATGTCAAGCAGGCTCTGCACTGTCAGCACAGAACCCGGCATAGGGCTCAAACTCACAAACCATGAGATCATGACCTGAGCCAAAACCAAGAGCCAGAATCTTGACTGAGCCACCCAGGCACCCCTGTTTTTTGTTTTTTTCGGTACAGCCCTATCTGTCATCTGAGAACAATGACAATTTGGAATCTCCCTTTTTAATTCCCGTATCTCTTGTTATACTGCACCAGCTAGGATTTGCAAGGCAAGGATGAGTGGAAACAGTGATTCTGGGCATCCCTATCTCATTTCTGATCACGAGAGGATGCTTTTAATATTTCACCATTGAGCACAATACTCTTTCTGTTCCTAACTTGTTATATCTTTTAATTGGAACAAATATCAGAATTATTTTCCAGCCTCTATTGAGACTATTGTTTTAAAAAAGTCCCTTGGTGGTGGCGGATGGGGGAAGGTGCCTGGGTGGCTCCGTTGGTTGGGTGTCTGATTCTTGATCTTGGCTCAGGTCATGGTCTTGCGGTTTGTGGGTTTGAGCTCCACGCAGGCAGTGTGGAGCCTGCTTGGGGTTCAAGCTCTCTCTGCCCCCTCCTCCACTCTCCCTCTCAAAATAAATAAACTTTAAAAAAAATTCCCTTTGGGGTGGTGCCTGGGTGGCTCAGTTGGTTAAGCATCTGACTCTTCACATGGGCTCATGACCTCATAATTCAAAAGATTAAGCCCTGGGTCGGGCTCTGTGATTACAGTGTGGAGACTGCTTGGGATTCTCTCTCCTCCTTCTCTTCCTTTCCTCTTGGTGGCATTCCCTTGCTCTCTCTTAAACTAAATAAACACTTAAAATTTTTTTAATTAAAAATTCCCTTTATTTACATGTTTAATTAATTAACAGACTCAGTAATATCAAACAGAATCAATCTTTTTATTTAAAATTTTGATGAACTCACCTATAAAATTGCCTGAGTCTTTTGTTTTCTGTATGGAATTTTTTTTTTTGTAAAGGACAAACTTTTTTTTAAAGTTTATTTTGGAAGGAGAGAGAGAGAGAGAGAGAGAGAGAGCAAGCACGCAAGAGCAGGGATGAGGCAGAGAGAGAGACACACACACAATCCGAAGCAGGCTCCAGGTTCCGAGCCGTCAGCACAGAGTCTGACACTGGGCTGTAACTCACACACCGCAAGATCGTGACCTGAGCCGAAGCTGGACACTTAACTGACTAAGCCACCCAGGTGCCCCTATATGGAAACATCTTGACCAAGGACTCAACTTAAAAAAAAAAAAGATTTCATTTTGAAGTAATCCCTGATCCAACATGGGGCTGGAACTCACAACCTCAGGATCAAGAGTCCTGTGCTCCATCGACTAAGCCAGCCAGGCACCCCTCAATTTAAATAATTTAGGACTGTTCAGGTTTTCTACCTCTCCTTGGGTCAATTTTGTTTAATAATTTTTTTGGATGTTTCTTGAAAGCTATATTGTGCTATATTCTTTTCTTTGATTATCTTTTCAATCTTTATACTATCTAAAGTATGTCTTCTTTTTCATCCCTAAAATTGTTTCTCATGTCTTATCCCTTTTTTCCCGTGAACAGTTTCACTAGAGATTTGTGTATTTATATTGATGTTCATATATGTTTTCTGCTTCTTTAGTTTCTTTCTTTTTTAAATTTCTGCTAAAATCTTTATTCTTTCTTTCTTTGGGTTGGTTCTGTTGTTCTTTTTCTATTAGCTTTAGTAGTTAGCACATTAAATTTCAGTCTTTCCCCTTTTTTGACATAAGAATTTAAGGCTACAGATTTATCTTCAAATACCATTTTAGCTAGGTCCCATGTTTGAGTATATAGTATTTTTATTATAATTCAGTTTTACAGGATTTTCTGATTCCCCTTATGGTATTGATCAGCTTAAAAGCATTTAACATGCTCTTTTGTATTTGAGATTTCTTTTGAAACCCAGGATGTGGTTAATATGTATAAAGGTTCCATGCATGCCTGAGAAAAATAAGTTATCTAGCTGGTGGATAAAAGTCTAAGTATGTTAAGGGGCGCCTGGGTGGCTCAGTTGGTTAAGTGTCCGACTTCGGCTCAGGGTGTGATCTCACGGTTCGTGGGTTCGAGCCCCGCATCAGGTTCTGTGCTGACAGCCAGCTCAGAGCCTGGAGCCTGCTTCAGATTCTGTATCTCCCTCTCTCTGACCCTCCCCTTCTCACGTGAGAGAGAGTCTCTCTCTCTCTCTCTCAGAAATAAATAAAACATTAAAAAATATATATTAAAAAGAAGTCTAAGTATGTTAACTCTATTAAGTCCAGCCAGTTAATTGTGCTTTTCGAAACAAACAAGAAAAAAAACACTTGGAGATTCCACAGGACATAGTTTGGAGACCGCAGAAGCCAAAAGTGGGGAGATCACACAAGGGTAGGGAAAAGGCATGGTGTTGGCATTTTTAAGTAGAATGATGGAATATCGGGGCTGAAGGCATAGGAGGAAGGCCACTCTGGAGAGGAGGGGGTCAAGAATCTGTTTTAGGCATGGTATGAGGCACCAAGGAGAGAATGTCCAGGAGACAGAGGTTGAAGTCACAGGCAGGAACAAAATTTCTCAGGGGAGTGTGGTGAGAAGGTCAGAAGTTATGATCTAAGCCATTCTGAAATTGTAAATAGGGCACTTTTGGTAACCTGCTCTATTAATACACATATGAGTGTGCCTTGCCTCTCTGAGTGCATAGCATGGGTGACTGAGGGGTGGGACGGAGTCCTGCCGAACATTGTTAACTCAACCCCAAATTGTCTGTAGTCCCCCTGATGCCCACCAGGCGTCCCTTTTTGTCCTGGGTGTTGTTCGGTGTTCCCAGGTTCCTTAGATTAAGTTTTCCTTTAGGGCGCCTGGGGGGCTCAGTCGGTTAAGCATCTGACTCTTGATTTAGGCTCAGGTGGTCATCTCACAGTTTCTACGACTGAGCCCCACATCAGCCTCCATGCTTACAGTGCAGAGCCTGCCTGGGATGCTCTGCTGCTCCCTCTCTCTGCCACTCCCTGGCTCTCCCACCCCTGCTCAAGCACACACTCATTTCACTCTCTCTCTCAAAATAAATAAACATTAAGCAACAATAACAACAGGTAACCCTGAATCAAGAGTAGATTTCAAGCGAGGGCNCTCCACAAACAACCCTGACCTACTTAACTGTTCTGCCTGCCACCTGCTCTGCCCCAGGCACAAATCACTCTCCAACATGCAGTTCTCACCTGACTGGATTTCTGGGCCCGGTGCCTGCACTCAGGTAAAGAATTGGCAGGGCTGTGGTAGTGCTACTGGATGATGAACTCACAAACAGGAGGGGCTGAGATCAGACATCAGGACTTTGGTGCTTTCACCTGGTAAGGGTTACATGGGCCTTCCAGATCCTAGGAGTCTTGGGATCCTTGGCGATGTGAAAAGAGAAGAGGACTGTCTGAAGATTTTTTTTTTTTTGAAGGCGGGGAGCAAGTATACCAGGCCCGCGTTTTAGTGCCACCCTATCACTGGAGGCCTTGCATGTCTGGAAATTCTTCTGTCTCTCCGTGTCTGTCTGTCTGTCTGCATATCTGATATGTTGCGTATCTGATATGTAGACAGAGATTTGCGCATACCCAGGGCTTTGCGGTTTACAAAATATTTTTCCATCCTTTAACCATTTCAGCTTCGAAAATCATTTCAGCTTTTCTGGACTCCAGGGGGCACAGCAATAGGCAGCACTGCACGGGGTTATTGGGAGACAGGTGGCTCGATATGTAAGACGTGAGCAGAGTAGTGAGTGAGAGCAAGAGTTGTTATTTATGATCTCGGTGGAGTTTCATGGCCCAGAGAGAGGCAATGCAAGTGTGACAACGTTTGCTGCACAGATGAGCGGCCCTGCAAAGGAAAATGCCTGGCTCAAGGTCACCCAGGCTTACCAGTCAGTGGAGCCGGCCTCAAGATGACCAATCTGGTCTCCCCTCCGCCATGGGTCAGATGTGAAGGGCCGCAGCTCCAGGCAGCACNTGTTTCTCCCCAGGAACACCTAGTGTGGGGGAAAATGAGCTGGCTCAAGGTGAGGAGAGAGGACAGCGAGCCGCTTAGATGGGGGCGGGGAGTGCACCATGCCAAAGGAGGCTCATCCTAATGTTTCTTGGGGCCACGTGTCTCACCACGTGTCTCCAGGGTCCTCACATCTTTCATCCAGGCTGTCTCAGACTCCCTACATCACCCTAGCGAGTCCATATATATAGGTCAGCCTGTCTTAAGGACAAAGATCCAGGCCCCGGAGGAGGAGTGAGTTGCCCTGGGTCACACAGCGGGTTATTTGGCAGGCCCAAGACGAGTTCTAGGCTCTGAATGGCAACCAGCCCCACTGAAAGATGCCCCCCAACACACACACTTTGTGGGGTCCTAGTGACTCATTTAGCACTCGCCCTGCAGTCTGGGGCCGGAATGCCAACCTGTTGAACGACAGGGTACCAGGACTGCCAAGGCTAGGGAGGGCTCTGAGCTTGCACCTCCTCTCTCGGAGGGTGGTCGGGCGCGGAAGCCAGGTCATATGGAGATTAGCTAGAGGGGCCCAGCTAGGACACTGCCACTGTGGTTTGGAGAGGGGGGACAGGGACTGTGCTCAGGTGAGGTGCCCATCCCCACACTGCCAACTTGCCCTAGAAACCAGATGGGCCTCCCTGCCAGCCTGGCCCCTTCACCCCCAGTCACACCACACTGGCTGGCTGACTTCCCTCAGACTGTCACTCTTCCTGCCGGTCAAGACTCGGGTTTCAGGCAGGGCCGCTGGCCAGAGAATACTGCTAACTCTTTGAAGTGATTCTGCATTTCTCTGCTCTCTTTGAAGTGATTCTGCATTTCTCTGCTCCTATCCATTCAGAAGCATTCTGAGAATTTGTTTTCCCAATAGCTGGAGTTTTCCCTTCATGCCCCCCCCCGCCCCCACGATACTCCCTCACCATACTCTTTCCAGATTAACCTCAAAGAATAGATACATGGATATATTCCAGTTTGTCGGGTATACCAGAGGCTTGGTCTCTCTCTTTAAAGGATGGCTGATTTTACGGCGGCTCTTCACTCTTCCAGAGTTTAGAGCCCCAACAAGTCATCACAGAGGATTAAACACAAGGGGAATTTTGATGTTGCAGTGGCAGCTAAATACAGACTGATGCTTCAGGCCGAAATGTCACATGGCAGGAAGATGGGGACGAGCAAGTCCTGGCAGAGTCAGGGATACCTGGCTGATTCTCATGGTCAGCCTCTCCCCACCCCCACCTCCAGGAAGCCAGTGCCAGGAGGAAAGGGGTGAAGTCTCCCACCTCCCGCAGATGGTGGTGCCTTAGAGTGCCCAGTGCAGTCAGGAGCCATCACAGCAGCTGGGCAGGCAGGGGCCCTGGGAGCTATATTTTCTAACCTCCACCTCTCCTGTCTTCAGGTGAAGACTCTAGGTGAGGCCAGGAGAACGGAAACAAGTGACAGACTGCAGATTTTTGGCATTTGCGTTGGAAAACATTCTTTGAAAAAAATATCCTAGTGATTTGCTTCAACATCAGTCTGAGTACGGAAAGAAGGAAAGTGACATGATCTAAATGTATTTTTCCTCCTTCGAATCATTGCCGGGGTTGAGAGAAACCCACTTCACACCCATCTCTATCCCATGAGCACGGGCAATGAAGTGAGCGCCACCGCACAGCTGAAGACAGGCACGTGAAGACTGTGTGGCAAGGGACAAGCAGATGCAGCGAATGAGGCAGTTTCTGAGTACCTCTGGGAGCCAGCGAAAGCACTGGTAGCTTGAAGAGTGAAAACATGAATAGAATGCGACGCTAACTTGAAAACCCTGAATTCAGTCTAGTAGCTGGAGTAAGGCAGGCAAGAGCATGGCAGAAGTCAAGGGACAATGTTCCCGGAGCTCTGAAGCTCTAAGGGACAGAAGGGGAAGGGGCTGCATGAACTGTCTGTCACTGCTGGCGGTGGCGGTGGCGGTGGACCACGGAATGCTCAGCATGATCTAGGGAGAGAGACCAGTGTAACACTAAGGTTGGTTCAGGATTATTCTGTGGCCATGCATGGAATGATCTGAAAGATGCCTGGGCCAGAGTCCTGAAACAGCGGGCAGAAAGTAGTGAAAGGACCCAGGGAAGAAACACAGGGTTCTTGAGGGGCTGTTGGTGCCAAGGAAGGATCGCCACAGGGCTCTCAGCTGGGGTACAACAGGGATGTCAAGAAAGACTCAAAGATGGGGTGCCTGGCTGGCTCACTCAGTTGAATGTCCGATTCTTGATTTTGGCTCAGGGCACGATCCCAGGTCGTGGGATGGAGCCCCGCATCAGGCTCCATGCTGAGCATGAAGCCTGCTTGGGATTCTTTCTCTCTCTTTCAAATAAAAATACAAAAAGAAAAAGGGGGGAAAAAAGGACTGAGGGAGAAAAGAGTAAGGGTGCAGGCTTATTTCAGCCTCTCTGCCAAAGGGCATTGCAAAGATGGGAGAATACTCAGGGAAGCCTGCTTTTGAATTAGACAGGAAAGGGAGACCTTGTTTTCTATCAACCTCAGCTACACACTCTGGTTTGACCTGCGCCCCTGGAGTGTATGGACTCTAGTTCTCCATGTAATGATATACTTAACTATCCTATTAGGACTTCAGAGCTCATCAAATAGTCTTAAAAATGTGCTAAGAGCCCTTAATGAGGTCTGAAGCCTTCAATTAAATTAAACTGAGAAACAAAAGCCCTGACGAGATGCCAATTTGTAGCTATCTGCTGGACAGGGATTAGTGAACAGTTTGGGCTGTAGCCAGGGTCGGTAGCTAGGGTGTGTGTGTGTGTGTGTGTGTGTGTGTGTGTGTGTGTAGTTTGGGTTGTAGCCAGGGTTGGTAGGTAGGGTGTGTGTGTGTGTGTGTGTGTGTGTATAGTTTGGGCTGTAGCCAGGGTCGGTAGCTAGGGTGTGTGGGTGTGTGTGTGGGGTGTGTGTGTATAGTGTGTGTAGTTTGGGCTGTAGCCAGGGTTGGTAGGTAGGGTGTGTGTGTGTCTGTCCCCACAGTAGCCAGAGTTCTGGCCCCACTTCCAGTCAAGAAGAGTAATATTTAAGAAGGGACTCTATGCAGAGNAAAAGGGGAGGGCCCAGTCTTAACGTAAGGACACACAGGCCCCTTGTTCGCCAGGAAGACTTAGCTTTGATGTCAGGGCAGAGTGCCAGGTAGGGGAGAACGCTTGGGCTGCGGCCTCTTGCCTGCAGGTGTGGGAAGGCAGTCAGAGGAGGGGATGTTAGTCAAGGGAGGAGAGCTGACCAGTTTTGCAGGTTCATTCCTGAGGCTGAGGTTGGTAAGGACAGGTGGAAAAGATGGCAGTGAAGATGAAAAAAAAAAAAAAAAGGTGACGCACTGGCTCTACCCCATCCTATGAAAAAAGGAATTAAGCAGCAAAGAAAAATGGTCTTTCTCAGTCTCAGCCATCAGCCTGGACATCCCAGCTCCAGACTTGTCCCTTCTCTGTGGCCCCAGCAGGGGGCACTGTAGCCTCTCTGAGGCTAAGAGGACTAACTGCTCCCCCCCACCTTTGGACCCGTGCCCAGCCCAGCGCTGGCTGCCAAGGCTCAGCTGGGTCATGCTCATCCCCCAGATTCACGCTGCCATCCTGCTGCCCTCTCTAGGGCATGAAGCTGTGGTTGGAGGACACAGGGAGCCATGGAGAAAAAAAAAAAAAGTTTTATTTAATCAGAGAGCCTCTGAAGGCACCTGGTTTCTGTTGAATATAAAAAAAGGCATAAAATGGCAACTGTACAGGGTGCATGATGGGTAACAACAAGGCAGGGGGAGGAGGGGAGGGACATGGAGATGTGAAGGGAGGAGGCACATGGGAGAATGGGGATGGAAATATCAGCTTGGACTTTAGAACAGACAGTCCTGCCCCCTAGCCACCCCTGGTATACGCAGATGAACAGATGCTCGCTCGCTTGTGCGCGCGCTCTCTCTCTCTCTCTCTCTCTCTCTTTCTCTCTGAGCCTAGGAGCCTCTGCTGCCCTGCTCAAGCAAGGATCAGTCAGAGCCAAGGTGGGGGGGGGCGGTACAGATGCAGAGACTGCATCCCCTTCCTTGATTCTGACCCTCAGGCTCATAATGTCCCCACTGTCCATTCACAGAGGCTCCCTCCTCAGGGGCTGGACAGCCAGGCCCAGAACAGGCCGTGAGAAAGAAGAAGCTGGCTAGCTAGAAGAGAAAACCTCCATACCCCTGCCCGTCCCTGAAGGAGAAGAAAGGGGCCAGGAGCAGGTGGCCACTGCAGTCCTTCTATCCATCCGTGGTCACACAATTGACCGGCACAGGAAGGAGAAGACAGCCCCCAGCGCCAGGCCCAGAGACAGAAAGAAGGCCATGATGGCTCCGGCTGTCTCTGCCTCGGCCGGCTTCACTTTCCTAGAGCCAGGAGAGTAAGGCTTCCTTAGAACAGCACCTGCCCCAGCCCCACCTGGAGCATTCGGGGTGGGGAGACTTGCCCGAGCACACACTTCTGCTGACAAGCATCCTGCTTTCCCACCCCCAATCTGGCTTTTCCCTCTGGGTGGACTGTGTACTGGGGGCTTCTCCCACATCTCCACTCAGGTACCCCAGGTGCCCCACTGCCCCTCTACCCCCCACTGCCCCTTCACCTACGTGCCTCACATGCCCCTCCAGGATCAGGGAGTCTCCTGTTGCCCTCCCTCCCTCCACTGAGCATCTACCGCTGCAGCTCTAGACCCTGCCTGATGCCACCAAGGTCCCCACTCACTTGGGCCCGAAGCACATGCAGAGACTGGCGAGGTAGCCGTTGGAGAAGGCGAAGGCGGCCATGAACAGGATGAACCAGGCGTCGTGCTTGAAGACCACAGCCAGGTACTGGCGGGGCTGGACGTTGCAGAGCAGCAGCAGGGGCACAAACAGTATCCGGGCCAGTACCAGGCTCGGCAGCCAGTGGCTGTCCTTCCCGGGCTGTGGAGGAGCGGTGGCGCCTCAGCCCGGGCCGGCCCACGGCCTCCGCCGCGGGGCCCCTTGGGATCTGGACTGAATCTGGTTACCCTTGGGGCAGAGCGATTGGGAGGGGGCACAGCTGGGCCTTCTGGAGTGCTGGACGTGTTCTGTGTGTTGACCTGTAGGGGTATGTGCATGTTTATGTGTGTGTGTGTGTGTGTGTGTGTGTGTATGTATTCATTAAGCTGAGTGCTTAAGACGTAAGCATTTATGCGTAGTGTCTTCGTTTAAAAAAAATAATAAAGCATGGTCTCCTGACCACCACACTATCTTGGTTCCCTTTCTGGGTCTCAGGCTGAGGTCTTCCCTCTCACAGGGGCAGGGTGCCCCTTCTACCACTTACCCACGTAAATACAGCCGTGAGGCTCCGGCCCAGCCAGTCAAAGACGTTGAAAGTCAAGAAACAAGACACGGGAATGAAGTAGGCTCCTGGAAGCGGAAAAGGAAATGCAGGGAAGGTTATTAGGTCCAGAGGGCCAGATTTAGCAACTGAGCCCTCTGGGGCTCAGTTTCCCCAGCTCTAAAACAGAGATGCTTCCAGCCTGGGGAAGGGCCAATGGGCCTGGAGAGTCTAGCCGCAGGGGACGGCAGCCTAGGATCCCCCTCCCCTCCCCCCATCCTGCTTTAAGCCCTGTCGGTCCCCATCCTGGGAAGCCATGGTGTCCTCACCCCAGGCACTGCTGCCGGCAATGCTGGACTGGACCTCAGCAGTCACAGCGGGAAACATCCCAATGGTGACCGTGAAGATGAAGCAGACGGAGAGAGCCGGGACTAGGATCTGGAGGAAAGGGACCCAGGACCGTGTCTTCACGGCGTTGTGTGTTAAAGGAGCCCGAATCCCCACCCCCTCTCTCTCTCTCACACACACACACACTCACGCACACGCACACGCATCCAGGAGAGTGGCCAGTCTCAGGTGGGAAAGGGAGTGGATGGACAGTGCGCAGGTCAGGCGGGGCAAACAGAGGAGAGAAGGAGGGCAAGGGGCAGAGGGCAGAACGCCCATGCCCCACATACGTTTCTGAGGATGGCTCGGATCGAGTGGCCTTGGTTGGTGGACTCAGAGCTGGGGGCTGAGATTCTGGACTCCTCTTTGTTTGCTTTTGGGTCCTCTCCTGGGGGGTGACAGGTTTTAGAAGCATCAAGTTGTAGGTGGGACAGAACAGGAGATGACACAAAAGGGCAGGGGTTAGCTGGGGGTGGACGCTCCTTACCCAGGGCACAGCCACACCCCACCACCTGGCCCAGACCTTCTGTTAAGCCCACAGCACGGGTCCGGGGGTCCTGGCCTCCCCCAGGAGCCTCAGCTCAAGTTACAAGAAACTGAAATTGCTTCCCATTGCCCTCGGACATTCAAGGCCATCCAGAATCTTTTTTCCACTTTATTTTTCCCAGTTTTTACTTCCCATTGTGCCCCTCATCCCAGCCCTGGTCCGTCTGGCCTCTGGCTTGTTGCTGCCAGCAGACACAGCATACTCATTCTCGCCCTCTGTGTCCATGCCACTCCCTGCCGGGCAGGCCACCCTCCACCCCAGCTTCTGTGGGCCATTCTGACCTTTACTAATGAGATCCAACTTGGTCTCCTGCTCTCCGGGCCCTTCAAGCTTGAGCTGTTGGTAGTAGCGGTAGAATTCCTACCAAGAGAGGGGGGCAGAGGAGGCGGGTTCAGGGGTGAAAGCTCCAGAATTCGCACCTCCCCCAGGTTTGGGTCTCAGAACACCACTGGTCTGGAGCCCTGGAGCTCCCACCCCAGACCCCAAATCTGGCTTTCTCCAGGTGCTTACCAGTCGGGGCAGGCCCAGGTAACAGATGATGGCCAAAATGATAACCACACAGGCTGTGATAAAATAGCCAAAGGCACTTTCTGACAGCTCAGAGCCACCTGGGTGGGGGGTGTGCAGAGATCAGAGACCAGCCCCCCCCACCCCATCCCTTTCCCCTGGGAACTAGGCCAACAGGCAGAGGGTAGGCAAGACTTACTGGCGATGGCGCAGATCATGGCCACTGAGGCAAAGAAGCCGGCCAGGCCCTGGCCACTCATGATGGGGGCAGTGTAGCTGGTGGGCAGGAGGCCAGCCAGACCAAAGAGGCTGCCCTGCAGGATGGCACCAAATGCTGGGGGCACAAGGTGGGCATCAGCAGGGGAGGGGCAGCAGGCTGGGACTTGCTTCCGCTGGAGGCAGCTGGGGGCCCGGAGGAACACAGGTCCCAGTGGGTCTCGACCCCAAACGGCCCTCTCTGCCCCCTACTCCCAGCCCTGGTCCGTGGCTGCTCGGGCCTCTTGAATCGTTGACTACCCATGGCATCCATTTCCTCCACCAGGAGGAATGGGCTCCTTTCTGGCTGACTGTGGTTCTGAAAGACGGGTGGGGGGGATCCAGGAAGGTCTCTGCCCCAGGCCTGCTCCCAGCCCTGCTTACAGTTAATGAGCATGATCTTGACCATGGTGATGACGAAGAAGGGCACAGCATCCAGATGCACCTTTACCAAGATAGCAGTGACCAGGAACACCAACAGGATGGCTATCAGGCTGCCCAGGATCCGAACAGACTGGGGGATCCTAGGCCGAGGCAGCAGGGAGAGGAGCGGTGAGGCTGGGGGCTCAGCCCACAGAGAAGAGGAGGCAGCAAAGGGTCAGGCCAGGGGCCTGGACACTCACCTCTGATGCAGGAAAGAGTTAAGGCAGGTGAAAAACAGCAGGGGCAGCATGGCACATAAGGTCATGACATTGTTGAAGAGAGCACTGAGATAATTCCGCTCTGGGGAGGGTTCTGTGGGGGTGGCTGAGGGCTGGATGTCCTTGCTGGTTTCAGCAGCGACCAAGGACATATTCTGGGTCTCGTCCAGGCGGTTTGTGAAATACTGTGTTGGTTGCAGAGAGAAGGGGTGAGACTTCTCTCCCAGGGCCCCCAAGTACAGATCCAGGCCCTACATGACTAGTGGATGTGCCCCCCCCCCTCGCCACAGAGCCCAGTCCCCCCCAATCTCACCCTAGTGGCTGTCATGAAAAAATTCCACGGGAGCAGCGTCCCCAGACCCAGCATGAAGAAGATAAGCCAGACGGCTTTGTACCTGAGGATGCGAGAGGAGAGAGGGGCCCAGTGACCCACTATCCCACCCTCCTTCCCAGATCAAACCTAAGAGCTTCTCCCTCCCCAACCTTCAGTCTCTCCAGCTGTCCCCGGGCACAGACCTCTGCGCCCATGTGTGCGAGTCCACCTATGGGACTGTGTGGAAGGGGAAGTGTCCTAGGATAGGGAAAAGGGCACAGACAAGTCCACAGGGAGAGTGGAATCAGGGACACAGGACTGAAAGGCATGGCCAACAGGACCTTGGTTCTCAGCCCCAAAGACTCGGGGGACCCTGCAGGCTTGGGAACCAGTGTGACCCACACATCCGGAGGTGGTTTTGGAAATCCTGCTAAAGGCTGGGGTGGGCGGGTGCAGGAGAAAGCAAACAGCAAGTTTCTTCCACCCCCACTGGGCAGGCTGGAAGTGATTATGCTGTCTGGGTAGGGACTGTGTGGCTCCCCAAAGAGGATTCTGAGGTCAAGAAACTCCCAGACCATTCTGGACCTAGTGGGACAGGAGGGCGGGGTGCCTTGGGGTGGCTGGGAAGCGAGGAAGCTGTTGTTTTCCCTGGCCCGGACAAAACTAGCTTTGTAGGTCATACCACATAGCGGAGGCCAAGAGGTACCGGGCCGCTGGACGCCTCCAAGAGTAAATAAGCGCCGTCCCAGCTTCGGCCAGGGCATTGCCCACACTCCAGGGCCCGTTTGGGATGGCCAGCCTCTCCCCAGGGCAGCCCTGGACCCTCCTCACATGGTTTCCAGATGCCTGTCACACCCTCTCCACAGCTAACGCCTGCCGTCTTCACAGAGATGGCAGGGACAAAACCCCAGGCAGGGAAGAAACAGATCTGGCTAGAGTGCAGGGCCCGACCTGCCACAGGAAAGGCCTGGGTAAGTGCCCCAAGTGGGGAGGCCTGAGCCACTGCAACTGCAGCAACCCCAGTCCAGACCGTGAAGAACACAGCTGAGGGCTTGATTCAGAGGTCCCGAATGAAGGGAGAAGCTCCCAGTCACAGCTGCCTGGAATAGATGGTCAGAGCGGGGCTCAGGGAGGGCGCCAATATGCGGAGATGGCAGAGGGGCTCGCAGAACTGCTACTGATGGTGAGCCTCACAGGATGGGCAGCCTGGGAACGGAGGAGACTGGGAGGGAACCAGCCTGGGGCCCGTACTTACTGTGTCTCCTTAAATTCCCTCCCTTCCAAATAACCCCCACCCCAATTTTACAGGTGGGAACAGTCCCAGAGAGATTTAGCTAAGTACCCGAGGTCCCACAGCCAGAAGTGGCCTAGTGCTGTGGCCTCTGGCACACGAGGGAGACCGGATGGGCAGCAGAGAGGGGATGGAGTCGGGGGGCCTGGACTGAAGGAGTTCTGTACCACAGGCATGGCTCCGTCAACTTTCTTGGATCCTAGACTCCTTGGAGGGCTTAAACCACGCTACAGCCTCTCCCCCCACCAAACACATATGCACCATGACTGTTGGGGGTCTAACTTAGAGGAGCTTCTTAGGCTCCAGAGGTGGGGAAATGAGAGGAAGGTCAGCTCAAGGACCAGGGTGGGTCAGGGTCATCTGAGGCAGAGGCCAGGCCCGAGGGAGAGGGCAGTTCTGCCAGATGTGCTCTGGAATGAGGGGTGCCGCCAATTATTTCCCCAGAGTGACGGCAGGAGGAGCTGGAAGCTGCTGGCTGGCTGGAGAGCAACAGTGGAAACACTGAGAGGCCAGGGAGGGGCCGCCGCCCCCCCCATCCTGGCCCTCCCCACAGACACCCCGGCCAGGACAGAAACGGCCCCCACCCCTCATGCAGACCTGACTCATAGCTACTTTGCTGGAAGGCCAGTCAGCAGTGGAAACCCCAAATTCCAAAGGACACCACACCCAGCGCCCCTGGAGACCCACTTCCGCTCCCCTGGATCCCCAGCCCAGGTCCCCCAGTACCTGTCCTGAGGCTCGTGACTGGTTGTCATGGCGACGGCCATGGCGATGGCGTTCTCACTTTGGCCTGGCTGATAGCTCCCTCTCTCTGGCGCTTGCTGGGGGCAGAGGCAGTGTGAGGCCATGTCTTGGCCCTCCTTCCCCATAGGCCTCTTTAGGCTCGTGGGGTAGGTGGCAGGCAAGGGCTCACAGAGCAGGCGAGCTGAGGAGTCCCAGAGGACCCCCCTCCTGGCCCTGCCTCCCCGAAGACGGCTCAGCCTGACCCCTCTGCCCAGTCCTGTCGGGCCCCCTGCCTGCTCGGGCTCTACCTGGCTCCCGGCCTGGCCACCGCTCTATTTTTATCCAGCAGCTGAAGCAGTTTGCAAGCTAGGAAACGGGAGAGTGGCGAGCAGGAGAGGAGGAGGAGGAAGTATGAGGGAGAGGGAGGGAGAGACTGGCAAAGATCTTAGGCAGGGAAGAGGATGAGAGCAGCCAGGGACAGCGACAACAACGATAATGGAAGGAGGGACAGGAGGAGGGAAGCAGGAGTCGAAGCAAAGAGGGGGAGGGGAGGGGAGGAGGGAGGGCGCAAAACAAACAGATATGCAGCAGCCTCAAACAGCAAGAGCCACAGNTGGTAGCACTTGAACCTTTCTTTCCAGCCACTGCCCAGGGGCTTCCTAGTTCCTGGCCAGTTTTCTAGGAAAATACTTCACCATGCATGTGGGGACACGGCCCATCCCACAACCACGCCGGCCCAGTCCTGGCCCCAGGGCCACCCCCTCCCCCCTCGGTTCCTCTCTGACGCACTCCCAAGGCCCCTGTCCTCTTCCCCTTTCAGAGAGCAAACTTGAAAGGAAGACTAGGAGGAGCCGGGGCACAGGCCTGACTGACCGTGTTGTCCCCAAAGCTACAGGCCCACCCCGTCAGAACTCCCCCTCCCGCTTCCCGCTCTCATGCAGGGCAGGCGCCCTGGCACCAGATCAGGCGGCTTTCCCTTTGGATGGCACGCACGGAAAGCCAGGCAGGCGTGTGCTGGCGCATCCCCCACGCGCGGGCCCAGCTCTGGAGCCAGGTCTGCTGTTTGGGGCGAGGGCCCGGGCCTGGGCTAGGGATAGGGTGGGCACTCACCGGATGCCCAGACTTGCCAGCAGAAGGGTCAGAGCAGAAGGGGTCTGGGCAGTCCCGGCGAAGCGGTCCTAGCTCAGGCTCCGGCCGCAGGCCTTGTCCATGGGCGCCCCCTGGGTGAGGGTCCAGAATGAAGAAAGTGGCACAGGGCATATGGGGAGAGAACCCCCCAGGCCTTGCCGTGGGAGTAACAGGCCCCATTTTGAGAAGCCCCTCTCTCTCTCTCTCTCTCTCTCTCTCACACACACACACAAACACACCCACACACCCAGAAGATTAAAACTGCCCCTGTAGCTAGCTTGGGAGATAAGAGACCCAGCAGTCCAAGTAGGGGAGCTGGTGGCCGGCAACTCCCGGGTGCAGCCCATTCCCAGCCGGAGACAGACAGACACCGACAACCAGTTACTTCCAGGGACCCTGAGATCTTCCAACGGGCTCCTCCATCCCTCTTGTTATTCCTCTCAACCCTTCCCTCCGTGGGTGAACTGCAGACTCTGCCAAGGCCTCCCTCAGCGCCCCAGTGCACACCTGGGTTGTAGACCAGAGACAGGAGGGGCAGAACCACACACCTCCCAGAAGGGGGCAGAGGTCCTCTCTTATTCATCTTTTCAGCAAATGTTTACCGAGGACCTCTGCACGCTCGCCAGGCACTGTTCTAGGCACTGAGGACAGCACTGTTCATGTTTCCAAGAGGGATGGGGCTGCGAGGGCTCCTCTCTGGAGGGTGGGCAGAGAAGGCTCAGGACTCAGATTTTCTATTAGGTAGTGGGGAGGGGAACCCCTACCTTCACACCTGAGCGAGCCCCATGCTCCGCCCCCCACCCCCACAGGTAAGATTCCTGGCCCTAAAGAACTGGTATAGTTTCAACCTAGATGGGAGGTGGGGTGGGGTGAATAGGGTATCTCCCCTTTCTTAGCAAAATCTGCCTTGGGCTCCGAAAAGTATTCATTTCTGTCCTCTCCCCCAGCTATGCTCCCATGCTCTGTTCCAAGCAGCCCCCACCTCAGTCCTGGGCACAATTCACCTGGGGGAGGGGAGCCCTCCCCCTGCCCACGTCCTGATGCTCAGCTGGCCCTGACACTCAGCTGGCCGCTGGCCGGCCCAGGTGTTTTGTTCTTGCCTGTCTTTGCTCAGCAGCAACCTGGGATTTGACACCAGCTCAGAGCATCTGGTGTCCCTCAAGCCATGCCCTGGCCTGCAGGGATGGGACTCGGAAAGTAGCCACCAAACTGAGCACCTCCCCTACTTTTATATCTACCTCCTCACCACCAGCGCCTCTCACGCACCCAAGCTTCTAGACACATTTTTGCAGTAGCAGCAAATTCTCTACTTCCATGGGATTGTATAGGGCACCAGCCACTACCTGCCCTCACAACCACTCATAAGCTAGCACTAAACTGTCTCCACTGAACAGATGGGAGAGGCTGAGGTTCAGGGTGGTTGATTCACTTGCCTAAGGTCACAGAGCTGGTGATGGGTGAGCTGGAATTCAAAGTCAACAGGCAGCTTATTCTAGCCTCCCTCTGGGATGGGAAGAAGGCTGCCCTTTATGTTGGGAGATGGGGAGGGGGGAATAACGTGCGGGCTGAGGTCATCCGCTGCCTGACATGAGCCTCAGAGATAAGGCGATCCCACTCCGACTACACACCTATCCTGGCACTGAGAGCTCAACAGGCAGAAGGACAAGTGGGAGGTTACCGACAGGAGTGAGCACAGGGATCGCCCCAAGAAGGCTGAAGGGCAGGGCTGGGACCGGCCTCACCCAGACCGCTCCCCGCCCACCCCCCCGAAGGAAACCTGGGGTGTGTGTCCCTGTCCTTTCTAAGTGAAGGAAGGGTCTTCTCAGGGAGTTATTTATCTCAGGACATACCCAGGAAGGGAAGGCCAGGGACATGAACTCGGCCAATAAAAGGCAGAGGCTAAAGAGACAGCTCCTTCACCTCCAAGGCACATGCCCTGCCTTCATCGCCATCCCCACCCCCTCCCCGCTCCCCCACAACACAGCTACCGGCGTGGCTCGTCTCCTGCACCAACTAGACTGATAGAGATTACCCATCTACTCACC
>NW_027530179.1:4619752-4669121 GCF_008692635.1 Crocuta crocuta
GCGGGCGGGGGCCCCCCTCTCCACCCCCCCCAGGTCCTCGTCCGGCTACGCCCCACCGGGGCTGCATGCACGGCCCATACCTCGAGTTATTTCTGAAGGTGGGACCTCTGGGCCCCGCGACACCAAGCCCTGCCCCGTTAAGGAGCACCCGGGGCTAGAGAATACAGCCCCGCACTGGGTACCCCTGGTCTCCTCCGCACCGCAGCTCCAGAAACTCCTACAGAACCGCCTCCGGACTCTCCTTGCAGCAAACTTACGGCTCAGACCCGTACCTTCACATCCCTCCTCCATCCCAGACGTTCCGGTATAATTCTCCCAACCCCTCCCACGCCACTTTCCCCTACGCTGCACCTTTTTCCTTTCCAGCGGGGGCCCCTTCCATTTTCAGTGCCACTTTCTTCCTTTCAGACCTGTCCTCTGCTCCCCCAGCCTCCGTGCCGGAGGGATCCCTCTGCAAAATCAGTATAGCCAGTGACCCGAATGGTGGGTTTTCCCACCTCTAACACACTGACCCGCACACCCGCACACAAACACCACACCACCCTCAACTGTGGCAAGGAGGGTGTGTGTGTGTCTCTGTGGGGGTTTGGGGAGAAGGGGTAGTGGCACAGGTTTGTAGGCCCCTCTAGGTTCACTTTTTCTAAATCCAGAACTTTGGAAACGCTGAGGAACAATTGGAGATGGTAAGAGAAAACGCCTAGAACAGCCTTACATCCTGAGTGAATCCTATGGTCCCGATACCCAGAGGCAGAGGCCAAGCCTTGCGGAGCCCCACATCCTCCCCTGGACTGGCTGGGGAGGAAGTGGTGGGCATGCTGAGGAGTGGTGGGTCCTATTTGCACCTCCAAGGGAGGCCGAATGATTCTCTCCCTTGTTGCTGGTCAGTAAGTTTGGGGGAAGGAGAATCCGGCCCCTGTAGCAGCCCTCAGTGCTGGAGGACAGTTCGAAAGCTGGAGAGGTGTGAACACAGAACATTCAGTCAGGCACACCCCTGCCCCCACCAACTACCCAAGAGACCTGTCCCCTGAAGAAGCCTTGGACACTAACAATTAGCGCACTACCATCATAAGGATAAGGCAGAGTCACTCTCTTGCCAGGGAACAGACTGGGCCCTGAGAGGAGGGGTAGCTTTTCTACTTAGGATCAGTGGCCTGTCCCCAAGCTACTCCAGAAGGAATGTTCTCAGCCTCCTGGCTCACTCCTCACAGAGGCATAACACACCATCACCCCTCCGCCCCGGCCTTAACCAAACAGAGGGCAGGAAGATGGGTAGGGGTGGTATTTTTTTAGGCACTGCCCCACGGCTTGAGGGCAGCTTCGTGTCTGGGTCTACCCACCCCCATTCCCATCCTGTGTTTGTCCAGTCTCACTCTCTTCCTCTCTCAGCCACGTCCTCTCCCCTCTGCCTTGGCCCCTGTCTCTCTCCCCACCTTCATTTCCCATCTTTGGGCCTGTGGGGGTGGCAGGCACCAGTGGTCAGACAGATCCCCCAGGCATGACCAGGCTGGTCGCCAGTGGCTGGAGTTGTGTGCAGAGGGGGCTGGAAGTGGAAAGAAACTGGAGGGAAGTGGTGAGGGTCCCAGGCCAGACAGTGGAAGGCCGTTTCCTCTCCCCACCCCGGCCGAGGCCTGGCCTGCTAACTAGATGGCAACAGCCAGGGCTGTTATTGCTGGAGACGAGCCCATCTGGCATTCACCCTGCCTGGGCCTCCAGCCAGTATCCACGCCCCTGCAGAGCCTCTTCCCCTGGCCAGAGATGGTTGCCGGGTGCCAGGGCCCTCTGGTGGACAGCATCAGGGTCCCAGCTCACACAGGCCAGTGCTGGGCGTTTTTCTGGTCAGGCCCAGCCAGTCCTGTCGCCTTCTGCCCAGTCTAATGGCTGTCTCCCTGCCTGAGCTACCTCAGGTCCCTGGCACAGAAGTAGGGTAGGAAGGGCTGATCCAGCTGCACCCCCACCCCCACCCGATACCCCCACTCTGTTTCAGACTATCCATTGCTCCAAACTCCCTCCTGCCATTCCCCACCCCAAGCCTGCCCCACCATCTCACTCACAGCCCTCTTTCCCTGGCCCTGTGTCCATCTGTGTTTGCTGGAAGTGTGTTTGCTTGGCTTGGCTATTTGTCACCAGCACCTGTCCCATGACTGTGCATTCTCAGTTGTGTTTATGACTCTCTGTCCCTGGCCATGTGGCAGGGTTGGGACTAGGGAGAGGCTGATGAGGCACTCGGCTGCAAATTTTAAGGGGGCACCAAAAAGTTCAGGAATCAAGATAATATTTTACTGCAGTATTTTAAAAAATCGAAGTGAATGCCAAAAAAAAAAAAAAAGAAAAAGAAAATAAAAGAAGAAGAAGAAGAAAGAAAATCTATGATGAACCAAACATCAACATTTAAAATACAGGGGGCTCCTGGGTGGCTCAGTGGGCCAAGTGTCTACCTTCAGTTCAGGTCATGATCTCATGGTTGGTGGGTTTGAGCCCCAGCACAGGCTGTCTGCTGTCTGCAGTGACCCCACTTCAGATCTTCTGTCCCTCTCTCTCTCTCTCTCTCTGCCCCTACCCCCCACCAAATATTAATAAATAAAAACTTTAAAAAGCAGACGATTAAGATACAGAATCCAGCTCTCTCAGGGCCAGACTCACCTCACTTCCCTCACCTTTCTAGTGGGCGTGTACTCCAGGGTGGGAACGAGGGTCAAGGTTCAAGACTAGGTCTCGGCTTGGTCGTTCCAGCTTAATTTCTCACTCCTCTGTCCCCTACCCTTTGCTCTGGGCAGGTCTCTGACCTTGGGAACATCTGCATAAGGTTGGGGTGGCCGGGGTGGGGAAGAAGAGTCGTGGGGGAGGGGGGGCCTTGAAAGCCTGAGAAAAGCTTCCCCTATACAGGAAACCGCAGATTCCGACAAGGTTAGTATCTCACAGCTCAGGTAGGGCCCCATCAGCACCTCCCTCTGCCTGGCGCGGCGCGTGGGAACCGCGCAGACCCCGCCCCATGGCGCCGGAGGCCACGCCTCCGCTCCCCGCACTCTTGCGGGTTGGGAGGGGGATGAAAATCCTGGGGCCCTCTTCGGTTGACTGGCGGCAGGGAAGGCTGGGAGCAGGCGAGAGGGAGAGAAAAGGTGCCCGTGACCCCGGAGGGGAACGAGGTTAGGGGACCACGGGCTGGAATCCCCTTCACTGTGCCCCTTCCTCCAGGTCGCCCTCCGGAGAGGAGTGAGCACGTGCTCTGGCTTTTGAGGACGCCAGGAGGAAGCAGACGGTGGGGGGCGGAAGGGGTCTGGCGCACAGCTCTGGCTTCACTTCTGCCCAGGGGCTGAGCTTCACACTGCCGTGAGGACCGGATGGGGATCCTGAAAGTGGTCTGCACCCCTCACTATCCCCCTATGAACCTAGAGCCCAAGACTCGCGGGAAGGAGGGAAGTGGGGGGGAGGACTGTTGCTTGGGAACAATAAGCAAATTGCGGCGGCGGCGGCGGCGGCGGCTGAAAGCAAATGAATCTGACTACTTGTATTTGACCCCTTAAGGGCTGCTCGTTGGGGCGGAGGACACAATGAGGTGAATGCGCCTAGTCACCTCCACCGCCCAGCCCAGATCTCTTCAAGGGCACAGTGCTGCTCAGGGGAAGCGTTTCTGCACTGCTCCCCTGCTAGCAAACAAATCTTCCTCTTCCCACACCACTAGGTGAGCAGAGCCTCCAGCCTTGCTCAAGGAGTTTTCCTCCTTACCTTGAGCTGCCCGGCCAGATCTTTAAATCGGACCCAAGACTGCTGAGTCACAGTGTGAAATACTGAAGGTACACAAGAGAATCCCCAGGAGATGAGCACTGCGGGACAATGGAATAGGAAGCAAAAGGAAGCCTGGAGTGGTTTCCCCAACCTCACCCCGTGGCCACATTAGACTGTTTTGCAGAGTAGGAGCACAGATGACACAATTGTCAATGATCTCCCAAGAATTCAAATAGGCAAATATTTATTGAGCACCTGCTGCATGCTGGGCTTTGGGGCAAGACCGACTGAACCAAGGTTCTCTTATTTGAAGGGAAATCCCGAGTCTGGAAGACGGACTGGGTTACAATCTCGCCTCTCAGAGAAATTGTCGGTTATCCATGGGTAAGCACTGTCCCTCCCTGGAACTCAGGTTCCCATTTGCCTGGGATGGGGGTGGGGGAGGAGAGTCCCCCCCCACTTCCCCTCCCAGCCTAGATGTGATTAGGAAAGGTGTCTTGGGAAGAGATATGCAGGAATGGGTAATGATCAGTTTTCTGCTAGATGCTGGGCATCCTTCCAGTCATTCCTGTTGGGAGTGGGGACGCATTCCTGGTCAGACCCCTCTTTGTGCTCAGTCCTCCCCCCTCCCCCCATGTCTTCTGCACACTGGGTAGGCTGTGCTCAGCGGCGGGGCCAGGACTGTCTTGCTCCAAAAGAACGGCTTCTGATGGCACGGCCAGTATCAGGGATCGCAGCCTCGTTTAGGGGGAGCTAGCTTCTCCCTCCTCTCCTGGCCAGCCACTCTGGAGACCTCCTCAGCGTCAGGCGGGCGGCTCTGGCTGAGAATGAACAACAGACAGCCCAGCAAAGCTTCTCGAACATCCCGCGAGCCCAGGCGGCGGGCCAGCCGGCGCAGCAGGGGCAGGAGGTGCTGGCGGGCCAGGCGGGTGGCAGGCAGCAGCAGATGGGACATCAGAGTTCGCAGCAGCAGCGGGAGCAGCGGAACGGGCATGGCTGGGTCAGTGACTGCGAAAGCAATCCAGACTCTAGGCTCGCCCCTTTCCTGCTCCCTCCTTACCTGGCAAAAACTGGGGTGGGCAGGCTCCCCACTACCCCCCCACTTCAGTTTATACCCTCATGCTCCCCCCACTTGAATTCACCGGTCATTTTTGTTTTCCAGAAGCCCTTTTGGCAAGGTAGCTGTGGCAGGAAGGTTCTTACCACAATGCAGCTGGAGACACCGAGCCAAGGGAAGAGTAAAGCTGAGGCTCTGACCAACAATTCACCCTTCCCAGCCTCCAGGCGCTCCTCCTGGTCCCTAGATGCCCCCCTCCCCAGTCAGTCCCACCCCTCCTCAAGCACATCCTCAGTCTCAACCTAGCAGGAGTTCTTCCCCAGGCAATTGTAAATTTTCTTAAGAGGCCCCTTGATCCACCCAGACCTGACACTTCCTACCCTCCCGATCCCCCAACCCCACCGATCAGTAGCAGCTCTCACCAGTCAGAACTGTGGCTCAGAATCGTCTCTGGCTGAATTTGCCTACAGGGGCACTGCCTCACTGGACACCACACAGCGGCTGCACCCAGTTCAGCCCCACCCTAGGACAGCTTGCCTGGGCAGGGGGATTAACCAAGAGACAGCTGTGTTCTGGCACCTGGTGTATTGAGGGGAGGGGGCAGCTGGTTTGGAAGAAGTAGAAGGAGCCTACACAAGAATTCTTCCTGCTGGGTGTAGACCTCAGAGTTGGAACCCAGACTGGACTTTCTAATGCTGTGACTGTAGGCACATTGGTTTTTCTAGTCTCTGGTCCTTTCCACTGTCATCTCAGTAACTGGGAGTAACTGGAATGGAATGATGTGGGTAAGCACTTGGGGGCTATCTCCTTTGGGGGGGGGTGTAAAAGAGTGGGGTCACCATCCATCTGACGGCTGGGCCCAGTTGGACACAGCGGGGTGGCACTCCCACCCACTTGAGGACCCTCTTAACCCACTTTTGCCCAAGATGAAATGAAGTTCCATGAGAAAGCAAAATACAGAGACAACGTGGGTTTGACTACATCCTCCTACTTCATAAAATGGGTACACTTTTTGCCTTTCTGGACTCAGAAGAGGTAATGGCTTTGAAAGCATTCCGTCAACTTCACAGCTTTGGGAATCGTTATCATCATCCCACCACCCGCCCCCATGAGCACTATCACCGTCGCTAAAACCACGAGTAAGACCTTGAAGAAAGAAACCTTAAATGTCAGAAAGGCCCTCCCACTCTGCCTGGAGGAAGCAGGGAGAGGAGCTAGAGTTCAGGTTGATGGGTATATTCTTCCTCTCCTTCCAGTTGCTTCCTGAGGAGATGTGCTGGTCATGTGTCTCCCTTGGGCCATGGGGTGGGACACGTGTGCCAATCCTGTGAGTTCATGACCTCACTCAGTTCTTACCACCATTCTGTAGAGGCTGCTTGTAGACCAACAGGCCTGAGCAATGGAAGGCAGGAAGGGCCACGGTGAAGGGCGCCTGGGTGGCTCAGTCGGTTAAGCATCCAACTCTTGGTTTTGGCTCAAGTCATGATCTCATCACGATTGATGAGTATGAGCCCCACGCGGGGCTCCGCACTGAGAGCGTGGAGCCTGCTTGGAATTTTCTCCTTCTCTCTCTGCACCCCTCCCTGCCCCCCAAATAAATAAATAAAGGGAGGGGGGCACAGTGACCACCTGGCTGAGTATAGACAGGTCCATTAGGCAATCCACCCCGAAATATCCCTAGGCCCTAACTGACTCCTGACAACTAGGCCCAGGTACCAACGATGGGAAAATTCCCTATGTCACCATTCCTTCTCACTTTCCCTCCTTAAAAGCGCCCCCCTCCCACTGCCTTGTAGATAGCCCCTTCTCTGCTGTCCAGATTCTCCCTTGCGGAGTATTCAATAAACTTCTATCTTCCTTGTTCTGCCTCAGGTGAGTTATTTCATGGCCCACGCCACCGGCTTCCACCGTCATCATCCCATCAGTTGGGGGCCTCCATCTGATCAAGAGACACCCTATTTGGGCACCACACATTCTGCAGGAGAGCTATTACAACCATTGTACAGATGAAGAAACCGGGGTTCTGAGTGGTTAAGCACCTTAGCCAGAGTCACACTGCAGTCGTACCGCCTGATCTCCCCCCAAACCTGCCCCTCCCTCAGGCTTTCCCATCTCTGCAAGTGGCAACTGCAACTTTCTAGTTCCTCTGGACAAAATCTTGGACGTTATCTTGACTTCTCTCTTCCCGTCACAGTTTAGTCCCCATATTAGTAAATCTTGGTTGCTCTACTTTCAAAATATTCAGAATCTCACCACCTCTCACTGATGTCACCCTGACTACCCTTATCTGAGCTTTCATCATTTCTCACCTGAATTACTGTAGTAGCCTCCTAACCGGTATTCCTGTTTCTCTTTTCCATGCCGTGACCAGAATGATCTTTATGAAATATGGATCAGGGGCACATGGGTGGCCCAGTCGGTTAAGCATCCAACTCTTGATCTCAACTCAAGTCTTAATCTCAGGGTCATGAGTTCAAGCCCTGCATTAGGCTCTGTACTTAAGTACATTTGTACTTAAAACAAAAAAAACCCCATAAATCAGATCCTGTCTCCTTTCTGCACAAACAGTCCAGTGGCTCCATCTCAGAGTTAAAGCCAAAGGCTTTAATTGCAACCTACCAGGCCTCGGGTGGTCTGACCTCGCCTAGCTTCCTGACTTGACTTCTATCCTTGTCTCTCTCATCTTGCTCCAGCCACACTGGCCTCCTTGCTGCTCCTTAACTGTGCCAGACATGGTTCTGCCTCAGGCCCTTTGCACCCACTGTTCACCTTCCCACAAGGTTCTTTCCCAGATATCCACACGGGGTTCTATTTCACCTCCTTCAAGTTTTTGCCCACTTGTTACCTATCCATCCTGTTTAAAATTACACCCCCTTCACCCCATCTCTTCTGTCCCCTCTCTATCCAAACCTCTGTTTTACTTGTCTCCGCAGCAAATCGTTGTCTGACATGCTATGTATTTTATTTTACTTACTTATCTTACTGATACCGCCCCAGAGAATGTAGGGACTTAGATCTATTGTGTCTGCTGGTGGTCCCCAGCGCTTGGCAATAAACGTTCAATGTAAAGAATAAATCAGTGAAGGTTTTGTGGACAGGATCTAATCTCACACCTGTTTGTCCAGAGCCTGCCGGTGCTGAGCCCCACAGCTCCTTTGATCTGAGTACAGTCCTAGGATGTGAGAACCCTGTTTGCCATGAACAGCTAGAGAGAGCCTTTTAGAGAGGGAAACCAGTCACATGAACCCAAGGGAAGAAACTCAGACCCGATGGTTCCCTGTGGGAACCTTCGAAGTATGTAATTTTGAGGGAACCGTGGAGTCCCAACCAAGCACTGGCCCACATAAGCAGCAATTGATGACCTCAAGTAAGTCACACTTCCCCTCCAACCTCCGTTTCTACAGCTGTGAGATCCTTGGACCTTGGACCTGGAGTCAGCTGCCTGCCCTATCTTTGTCCAATCCCCCATCCTGTCCCGTGTCCCATACCCCACCCCCCCTTCCAAGCATAGTGAGGGGCTCCTGGACCTAGGCCAGGGAGGCCAGTAAAGGAAACAGGATGTTGTCTCTGGTAACAATGGGGAACCTCAGGGGTTGGGGGGGGCGGCGGGTGAGAAGGGAGGTGGGGGAAGGGCAGCAGCTGCCAGAACCTGGGTCTAGTCATAGTTAACGCTCTACTCCCCTGCCCACCTGGGATTCACTCCCCTGTCCACCACCTTCCCGCCCTCACCTGGAGGAATCCTTCCCTACGCCCATCAGCCTGCCCCAGACATTTTCTCCAAGGCAGAAAGGCAAGGGCTCTGCTAAGGATTTCCTCAGCCTTTCCTGGAAAGATAACCATCCTCTCTGGCAACAGAGCTACCACAGAGCAATTCCTTCCAGTTCCGGATTTAGCCTCGTGTAATGGATCGTGCCTGCACCACCCTCACCTCTGCCCTCCACCCTCTGCTGCTGGGGAGAGGCCAAAAACTTTGAGGAAACTGGCCAAACCTCTTGTTCCTTAAAGTCAATTAAAAACACAAAAAGGGATCTGAGGGCCAGCTTGGGAAGGTTGTGACCTCTGGAGTTCTCCTCCCTGGTTCTCTTCCCAGACCCTCCGAGGTCTCCAGAATGCTTCTGGGCATCAGTTACTTGGGCCATTCATGTCCGCAACAAGCACGGAAGTGCAAGCAAGCCAACTGAGTGCCAGGCCTGTGCGAAGTGCCGCCAAGGACACAGGACAGATCCATGCAGCGTCAGCAGATAGTGTGAGACAAGCGTCTGGGTAGACCGAGGACTGGAGGAGGGTGACAGTTGCAATATAGTTGTTGTTGTTGTTGTTGTTTTAAGTAATCTCTACACCCAACAAGGGGCTTGAACTCACAACCTGGAGATCAAGAGTCTCATGCTCCACCGACTGAGGCAGCCAGGGACCCCCTATAGCTAATGCTGGCTCTGGGACCCTCTGTCAGGGCTGCCAGGGACGCGTGAGCAGACTGTGCACTGTGCAAGTGAAGATGTGGATAGTACCCACGGGAGCCCTGTTGCCCCTCTGGGGGATCAGCACTGGCCTGGAACCTCCCCATTTTCAGGAAGCTGAGGGCAGGACCTACCCCCAAACAAGAGTTCTGAAGGGAAGCCAGGGGTGCCCCATCATGCACAGGGGTGCTGAGGCTGCAGGTGCTGAGGGGCAGGTGTGGAGGCCAGCCAGGTGCGGGGAAGGTCAATGGGGAAGGACAGAGCACCAGCCCGGAAATGGGAGTTCAGCCCTGTTACCTAACACAGCTCCTCCTGGCTTGTGACCATAGTCAGTCAACTATCTGAGTGGGCCTCTTGTGAGGATCTGACGCCTAAGAGGAAGCTTTGGGAACTCGCAGCATCTCTGAGGCATGAGACTATGCACCTGGGAGGGACAGTCCTGCATCCCACGCCCCATGACCACCGTGCCTCTGCCCACCAATTCCAGGCAAGGATAGACCCCTGAACAGGCAACCAGGTAGGAGGACACACACTGGACATGCTTATCAGGCATGGAGAGATGGGCCAGGGAGTTGAGTGTTGCCTGAAAGAGTAACTGGAGCTGACAGGTGTGGCCCTCCCCTACCAGCAAGAGCAGTTGCTGTGGCCAAGGAGAAGGAGGCCCATTGTCCCCGCTGCAACAACTGTCACCCTCCGCAGGCTCAGCTGACAGGACCTGAGGTGGGGGCGGGGGGGTGGTGAGCTCTACCCCTCTGGTAATGCCCCACAGGGAAGTCAGCTGTTGGGGCAGGTCAGCTGCTCCCTGGGCAGTGGGAAGGAGGGGTGTGCACCAGAGGCGGGAGTCGGTCGGAGGCCACGAAGGACATGCCTGGCATATTTGTTGGGTGGAAAGACAGCAGCAAAACCCGCAAGCCCGGGAATAAATCTGACGAAGACTGAGCCAAGACCGTCATGGCGAAAGCAAACAAGATTTTGACAGAGGGACCCAAAAGAGAAGACCTAAATATGTAGATTAACGTGCCACAGTGATAACGGTCAGGAGAGTATCATGTTACACAAATGTTAGTTCTCCCCCAGATTAATCTGGAAATTCGGTGTGATTCCAATTAAGATCCCAACAGTGTTGGTTTCTTTCCTTTCTGGAATCGAGGAAGCTGATAAAAAAAAAATGCATATGGAAGGCGGCCTGAGCGGCTCAGTTGGTTAAGCATCCGACTTAGCTCAGGTCATGATCTCGTGGTTTGTGGGTTCGAGCCCCGCGTTTGTGGACTGAGCTGCCAGCTCAGAGCCTGGAGCCTGCTTCAGATTTTGTGTCTCCCCCTTTCTCTGCTCTTATCCAGCTTGTACTCCGTCTCTGCCTCTCAAAAATGAATACAAAAAATTTTTGTAACATATATGGAAGAAAAAAGGACCGAGAAGGGCCGAGTCGACCCAAGAAGTAAAAGAAGAAAGGATACCAATCTGGCCCTAGATAAAGCTCTGGCCAATCTAATAACATGGGGATTAAAACAGTGAGGCAAAATGCAAAACAGACACAGTGCCTAAGGAACGGAACAGAGAATTTAGAAACAAACCCAAGAGTATACGGGGCAGAGGGTGAGTTTCTGGTCAAGAGAGAAGGAACAGGGTCAGAGCACGGGGTTGAAAATGAGGCTGGGACAGTTGCCCGTCTGTGAGGCAAAGAAAGATAAGTTTCGATCTTCTGGTGTACCAACTACAGAAGTATATCCCAGTGGTATTAGACATCTGAATGTGGAAAGTAAAACTATATAATATAGGAGCTGATCTTTAGGAATTTGGGACAGTCGAGGCTTATTTGTTTATAGATTTTTATAACCTTTTTGTTATGTTATCTTTACTATTACACAAAAGTAGAGGTAATAGTATAACGAAATCCCATGTATCAATCACCTCACTTCAAGAATAATTCAAAAGCCTTCAATTAACAAAAGACACTAACAACACAATAAAAAGACCATCTCTCACAGACTGGAGAAGACATTTGCAATCCATATACCTGGAACGGATTTGGTATCAATCATAAATAAAATCCTTTTATTTTTTTTAATTTTTAAAATGTTATTTATTTATTTATTTATTTGAGAGTCAGAGAGAGACAGCATGAACAAGGGGGGGTCAGAGAGAGAGATACAGAATCTGAAACAGGCTCCAGGCTCTGAGCTGGCTGTCAGCCCAGAGCCTGACGTGGGGCTCGAACCCACGAACTGTGAGATCATGATCTGAGCTGAAGTCAGACTCCTAACCGACTGAGCCCCCCAGGTGCCCCTAGGCACAATCGTTTTAGAAGGCAATCTAGCAATGTCTGACGAAGCTGGAAATGCACATTTGCCTGGAATCCAGCAATCCTACCCAGGATTCTAAAGAAACGCTCACAGATGTGCATAGGGAGATGTGTGCAGGGATGTCCATTCATGCTTTTTGTAATAATAATGACAACAAAAAAACCCCACGGAAACAACCAATGTCCACCAATAGGAGAACAGAAAAGTCAACTTTGGGGCACCTGGCTGGCTCAGTTGGTGGAACATGCGACTCTTGATCTCAGGGTTATGAGTCCGAGACCCACGCAGGGTGCAGAGATTACTTAAAATCTTTAAGGAGCACCTGTGTGGCTCGAGAGCTGGATGCTCTTGCTTTTGTCTCAGGTCATGCTCTCACGGTTTGTGAGATTGAACCCCACATCCAGCTCCGCGCACACGGCGTGGGGACTATTTGGGACTCTCCCTCTTTCTCTGTTCTTATGCCCCTCTCTCTTTCTCTCTCCCAAAAATAAAAAAAATCTTTTTTTCTGATGTTTATTTTATTTCTGAGAGAGAGAGACAGTGTGAGCAGGGAAGGGGCAGAGAGAGAGGGAGACACAGAATCTGAAACAGGCTCAGCACAGAGCCCGACATGGGGCTCGAACCCATAAACGTTGAGATCATGACCTGAGCTGAAGTCCGGCACTTAACTGACTGTGCCACCCAGGCGCCCAAAATCTTTTTCTTTTAAAAGAAAAAAAAAATCACCTTCATCACAAAATGGAATGCTATATAGCAGATAAAATGAATGCACTAACTCTCACGTATTAGCAGGGATAAGTGTCAAGACATGATGTTGAATAAGATAAACCTAAGTGGAAAAATGTTATGAGCCAAATTATATAATTTATGTAAAAATTTTACTTTATTTTATTTTAAACGTTTATGTATCTTGAGAGAGAGAAAGCAAGCAGGGGAGGGAGCGGAGAGGGACAAAGAGAGAATTCCAAGCAGGCTTCATGCTGTCAGCGCAGAGCCTGATGTGGGGCTCAATCCTGTGAACCGTGAGATTGTGACCTGAGCCAAAATCAACTGAGTCACCCAGGTGCCCCGTGTAAAAATTTTAAATACATGAACATCAGTATATATTTTTGTGGTTACATACCCATGTAAAAATATAAGGGTGCCTGGGTGGCTCAATTTGTTAAGTGACGGCTCAGGTTATGATCTCATGGTTTGTGGGTTTGAACCCCATGTTGGGGGGCTCTGACAGTGCAGAGCTTAGAGTCTGCTTTGGGTTCTATGTCTTCCTTTCTCTCTCTGCCCCTCCCCTGCTTGTGTCCTCTCTTTGTCTCTCAAATAATGTTTTTTTAAAAAAGTTTTTAATGTTTTTTTCTTTTTAAAAAAAAATTTTAATGTTTTTTATTTCTGAGAGAGAGAGAGAGAAAGAGAGAGACAGTGTGAACAGGGGAGGGTCAGAGAGAGAGGGAGACACAGAATCCGAAACAGGCTCCAGGCTCTGAGCTGGCTGTCAGCATAGAGCCCGACGCAGGACTCGAATCCACAGACCGTGAGATCATGACCTGAGCCAAAGTCAGACACTTAACTGACTGAGCCACCCAGGGGCCCCTGTTCTTATTTATTTCTGAGAGCGAGAGACACAGCATGAGCAGGGGAGGGTCAGAGAGAGAGGGAGACACAGAATCCGAAACAGGCTCCAGGCTCTGAGCTGGCTGTCAGCATAGAGCCCGACGCAGGACTCGAATCCACAGACCGTGAGATCATGACCTAAGTCGAAGTTGGACACTCAACTGACTGAGCCACCCAGGCACCCCATCTCTCAAATAATGTTAAAAAAACTTTTTTTGTTGTTGTTGTTGCAAATAGCTAGATTTTTTTTTTTTACAAATAGTTTATTGTCAAATTAGTTTCCTAAAAAAACTTTTTTAAAAAGATGTTCAACAAGATTAATGTTTCATGCTTGCTGACATAACATCCACCCTACAGTACCTGGATCAAGGAGTCATTTTAACCTTCAAGTCTTATTATTTAAAAAATATGGCGTGGGGGTACCTGGGTGACTCAGTCAATTAAGTGTCTAACTTTGGCTCAGGTCATGGATCTTGAGGTTTGTGAGTTTGAGCCCCACATCAGGCTTCACACTGGTAGTACAGGACTTACTTGGGTTTTTCTGTCTCTCAAAATAAAGAAATAGACTTTAAAAAAGAGAGAAACACAGGAGTGCCTGGGTGGTTCAGTCAGTTGAGTGTGCGACTCTTGATTTTGGCTTAGGTCATGATCCCATGGTTCATGAGATCAAGACCCAAGCCTTGTGCTGTCAGCACAGAGCCTACTTGGGTTTCTCTCTCTCCCTCTCTCTCTCTCCCTCTCTCTCTCTCCCTCTCCCCCCTTCCCCTGTGTGCTTACATACTTTCACTCTCTATCAAAATAAATAAATAAACATTAAAAAAAAAGAGTATCTATGATTCATAGGAAGAGGTCAAAATAGTAACAGTAATAGGGACTCACTTCATGGACACATACACTAAAATTGGAGCAATACAGAGATTGCCGTGGCCAAATTCTTGAAGAAAGAAAAACATTAATAGAAGTTTGGAAGAATTTGATTCCAGCCCTCATGGAAGACTTTGAGGGGTTCGAGACTTCAGTGGAGGAAGTCACTGCAGATGGGGTAGAAGGAACAAGAAGACTAGAATCAGAAGCAGAGCCTGTAGATGGGACCAAACTGCTGCCAGCTCGTGTCAGAACATGTACAAATGAGGAGCTGCTTCTGGTAGATGAGCACAGAAGGTGGTTTCTTTCTCTTTTTTTTTAAATGTTTGTTTATTTTTGAGTGAGAGAGACAACGTGAGTGGGGGAGGGGCAGAGAGAGAGGGAGACACAGAATCCGAAGCAGGTTCCAGGCTCTGAGCTGTCAGCACAGAACCAGATGTGGGGCTTGAACTCAGGAACCTCAAGGTCATGACCTGATCCGAAGTGGGACTGCCAACCGACTGAGCCACACCAGGTGCCCCGCTTTTTTCCCTTAAGTTATTTATTTATTTTTGAGAGAGAAAGAGAAAGAGAGAGAGAGAGAAGGGGAGGGGCAGAGAGAGAGGGAGTGGGAGAATCCAAAGCAGGCTCCACAGTGTGGGGCTGAAACTCACAAAGCACGAGATCATGACCTGAGCTGAAACCAATAGTCAGATGCTTAACCGACTGAGCCGCCCAGATGGCCCAATAAGGCGGTTTCTTAAATTTTTTTTTTGTTTATTTATTTTGAGAGCGAGAGTGAGCATGAAGGGGGGATGGGCAGAAAGAGGGGAGAGAGGGGTGCCTGGGTGGCTTAGTCCGTTAAGCGTCCGACTTTCGCTTAGGTCATGATCTCGCGGTTCGTAGGTTCGAGCCCTGCGTCGGGGTCTGTGCTGACTGCCAGCTCAGAGCCTGGAGGCTGTTTTAGAGTCTGTCACTCCCTCCCTCTCTGATCCTTCCCTGCTCACGCTGTCTCTCTCTCTCTCTCCTAGAAATAAATAAAACATTAAAAAAATTAAAAAAAAAAAAGAAAGAGGGGAGAGAGAGAGAATCCCACCCAGGCTCTATTCTGTCAGCATGGAGCCCGATGTGGGGCTGAAACTCACAAACCCTGAGATCATGACCTGAGTTGAAGTCAGACACTTAACCGACTGAGCCACCCAGGCGCCCCTCAAAAAAGTGGTTTCTTGAGACGGAAGCTGCTCCTGGTGAAGATGCTGTGAAAACTGTTGAACTGATGACTTAGAATATTAGGTTAATATAACTAATAGAGCAGTGGCAGGATATGAGAGAACAACTCCAGTTTTGAAAGAAGCTCTACCGCGGGTCAAAGGCTATCACACAGCAGCACGTGCCGCAGAGAAATCATTTGTGAGAGGAAGAGTCGATGGATGTGGCACACTGGACCCTTTGTCGTCTTATTTTAAGAAACCTGCAGCAGTGGTCACCCCAACCCTCGGCCGCCGCCACCCCGATCAGTCAGCAGTCAGCAGCCTGGGAGCAGGACCCTCCACCAGCGAAAAGATTATGATTTCCTGAAAGCCCAGATGAAGGTTAGCGGTTTTTTAGCAATAAATTAGTTTTTAATTAACATACGCACATTGCAGGGCGCCTCGATTAAGTGTCTGGCTCTTGGCTTTGACTCAGGTCCTGATCTCACGGTTTGTATGTTTGAGCCCCATGTCGGGCTCTGCGATGACAGTGCAGAACCTTTTTGGGATTCTCTCCCTCTCTCCTCTTCTTTGCCTCTCTCTCTCTCTCTCTAAATAAATAAGCTTAATTTTTTAATGAAAAAGATTGCTTTTTTAGACATAATGTTTTCGCACACTTATGAGACTACAGTGTAGTGCAAACATAACTTTTATATCCACTGGGAAGTCAAAAACTTCATTTCACTCACGTTATTGCCATGCTTTGGAACTAAACCTGTACTCTCTCTAAGATTTGCGTGAGTTGGTTTCTCCAACCTCTTAGGCTTTTTCTCTGGATTTCCCTAACTCTCTTCACCTTTCTCTCTCTCTCTCTTTTTAAGTTTATGTATTTATTTTGAGAGAGACAGAGAGAGCGTGAGCGGGGGAGGGGTAGAAAGAAAGGAGGAGAGAGAGAATGCCAAGCAGGGTCTGTCAGCCAGTGCTCTGTGCACAGAGGCCGACACGGGATACGAACCCATGAAACTGTGAGATCATGACCTAAGCTGAGATCAAGAGTTGACTGCTGGACCGACTGAGCCATCCAGGCGCCCTAGCCTTTTTCCCCTCTCTTTCCCTTCCTGCTTCCCCACATGTTTCTGGACCCCAAGAAGCAAAGGCAATGTGGGCTGACAGTTAGGGAGCGTGGTGCTGGGAGGCAGGCCTCTTGCTTCTGTCCATTCCCTGGAGGAGGGGGGTGTCCTTCTTTCTATGCTCAGTCTCTCCTTGGGTGTCCAGGGGTGTCCAAATGGCCCCTTTCTGCCCTTCCTTCCTCCTCTGGCCCCCTGAGGCAGGAACTGGTGACTTGTGCCAGGGATGAGGCTGGCAACAGGGACGCAGCAAAGGGACACGCACAGGAGACAGGTGAGGGGAACCTAACCGTGGAGGTGACCTTGCCACACCACCTCCATGGCATTCCAGGGGAGCACAGCCTGCGTCCTGAGCCACAGACCCAGAGAGACTATCAGTGGCCACCATATCTCTCTTTATCTCCTCCTGTCCCCTGCGAACCCAAGAGGGCCCCACGCAGGGTGGCATCTTCTTTCCTCTCCCCTGCACTTGTCTTTCTCGGTGAGGGAATTCTGAAAATATGAGGGAAGGCACTGGAAACTCAGCCTAAAGCTTCTTGGAAGACCTGGAATTGTGGGTTTGGGGAATAGACATCTCCAATACCCTTGAAGGTAAATCCGTGTGAATTAGGGCAAAACAGATGCTGTTAGACTCTGTGTAATTGAAGGGAGTGGTTGATTCTGTTTGAATCTGGTAATTTTCTGTCAAAGGACAGAAAATATGGGCGTGGTTCTTTCTAAAGAGCTACATTTTATTTTTTATTTTAATTAAAACATTTTTTAAACATTTATTTATTTTTGATAGAGCACAAGCAGGGGAGGGGCAGAGACGGGGAGAGTCATGGGATCCAAAGCAGGCTCCAGGCTCCGAGCTGTCAGTCCAGAGCCAGACGCAGGGCTTGAACCCACCAACTGTGAGATCATGACCCAAGGTGAAGTGGGATGCTCAACTGACTGAGCCACCCTGGAGCCCCTAAAGAGCTACATTTTAAACATGTTTCCATTCTTGAAATATATAAGTAGATATCAACGCAAAAGTCCACCTACAGAATTCCCATTAGAGTTAGAATCATTCCAGGAGCTGGTGGCTGTGTGATTGAGTCCGTTTTATTCGAAGAGGGCACCTTTCAGACCAAGTGATACTAATATATATTATTTAGTAGGGATGCAATATGGGGTGGTGATTAAGCAAACAGGCTCTGCTGGGGGTTCAAATCCCAGCTCTTCCACCTCTATTGTGGAATCTTAGGCAAATAAGTCATTAACCGCTTTGTGCCTCAGTTTACCTGTCTGTGAAATGGAGCCGATTTAGAATGAAGTGGCATTACTACTGGTTAGATATTAGAATAGTGCCTGGTAGAGAGAAGGTGCTCAGTGAATGGTAGCACTCTTTTTTTTTTTTTAATGTACCCACATCTCCTATTCATTGGGTCCTTATACTTTTCCCCGGAGTGTTCTCTTCCCTAGACAGATGAAAAATACTGAGGTTCAGAGAGGACCTCAGTGACAGTCGGAAGAGGGTGCTGGGAAGACAGTGGAGGTAGAGAAATTTGCACATCAGACCTAGGAGGGTTCTGATTCCAGCAGGGCCAGCCTGGGCCCATAAGAGGCGTCCTTGGTGGAGAGCTTTGGATGTTTGAAATGGTGTGAGTGATCACCTTAGCCTGGAGGCCCATTCACTTCCCTAGTCAACAAACATAGTTGTGTTCCTGGGAAAGCACTTGAAATACCTTGAAACACGTCAGTGAAAGACAGCCTTGCCAATGGCCTATCAGCAGGGGCCCCAGAAGAGTAAACAGGAAATTACAATAAGGAGACACAATTGGGCCTGCCAGGGAAAGTTTCTGGCACCTTAGATGTCCAGGGCGCCTGGCCAGCATGGAGCCCGTGGGGAACAGGGGTGGAACTTCTCGGAGCAGCCTTCCGAAGGACGAAGGGAAGGACCAAGGACTGGCCAAGCTGAGCTGAGACCTAGAGGAGGGGCGGCAGGGGTGGGGATGGGGGTGTNNGGGGTAATGGGGGTGGGGGGTGGTAGGGAGTGGGGGTGGGGCTTCGGAGAGGGACCGGGAAGGGAAGGGAGAGGTCAAGGGTGCTCTGGGGGCAAAGAGAGACCTGCTGCATGGAGGCGGAACAGAATCCAGATGAGGAAGACCTTGAGCCAAGATGGAGGCCACACAGCGGGGTGAATTCAGGAAATGTTTGGGATGAGCAAGGAGTAGGCTGGAAACAATGCTTGGGGGCGTCTTTGTCGTTCTGACTAGCTGGTGCCACTAAGGGAAAGAGGGAAGGCAGAATCTTTCTAGGGGGTGGGTTGAGGAACTCAAGCTTCCCACAAGGGGAAGACCCACAAGACCCAGAGTCTCGTGACTCTGGCAGGAGTGTGTGCGGCGGTTGATCTTGGGCAGGGGGGCAGAAATGTGGCGGATCGTGCTGGAGAATGAGGCTGCCAAGGGGGTGGGCAGGAGGGGCAGCTCCAGTTTACCTGCCTGTGGAGACAGAATAAACACAAGGAGACACGTGAGGGGTATGAAAGTGCAGGCACAGACTCCCAAAAGGGCTGTGCAGATTTAAGAAATTTAAAAAATTATTTTGTGAATAAATGCCCACGCAGATACACACACACACACACATAGGCCTTGAGAAACAGGAAGTGGTTATCCTGGGAAGTAGGCTAAAAGGCAAATTTTGGTTTTCTTCTGTGTGCTTTTCTCTATTTTCCATGTTCTAATGAGAATATGGAATCCTTGGGGGTGCCTGGGGGGCTCAGTCGGTTAAGCATTCAACTTCCTCTTAGGTACCAATCTCTCCATTGGAGCCTTACCTCCACTTTGCACTGACAACTCTGAGCTTGCTTGGGATTCTCTTTCTCTCTGCCCCTCCTGCGCACACATGCTTTCTCTCTCTCTCTCTCAAAAATAAATAAACATTAAAAAAAAAGCAATAAGTAATCCCAGAATCAAAGGACACAATAAATGTTATTTACAAGAAGAGTCTTTTTATTAAAAAATAAAGCAAAGACTTGCCTTTATTTTTCTTTTAAATGTTTTATTTACTTTTGAAAGGGAGATAGAGACAGTATGAGCGGGGGAGGGGGGGAGCGGGGTGTCAGAGAGAGAGGGAGACACAGAATATGAAGACAGGGTCCAGGCTCTGAGCTAGCTGTCAGCACAGAGCCCAACACGGGGCTTGAACTCACGGACCACAAGATCATTACCTGAGCTGAAGTCGGTTGCTTAACCAACTGAGCCACCTAGGTGCCCCAAGAGGAAGAGTCTTAAGTATAGAGTCAGGTGTCACCAAGAGGTCAAATGTCTCCAGAATGAATGAGGAACTAGAGGTTTGGGGACATGGCTCTCAGAAGGGTCTGAAGAAAGCAGTTCTGCTGGAGTGAAGGGGAGGGGTCGGGTCCATGTGGCAGGCATTAAAAACCCAGTGAAGGGGCACCTGGGTGGCTCAGTCAGTTAAGTATCCAACTTCAACTCAGGTCATGATCTTGTGGTTCATGAATTCAAGCTCTGCCTCAGGCTCTGTGCTGACAGCTCAGAGCCTGGAGCTGCCTAAGATTCTGTGTCTCCGTTTCTCTCTGCTCCTCCTCTTCCTCTCTCTCTCTCTCTCAAAGATAAATAAATAAACATAAAAAAAATCCAGTGGAAAGACAAATGACAAACAAAGGGAAATACTGGCAGGCCCTATGGCAGAACAAAGACAAATCTTCCTAAAATATAAATAGCTCCTAGAATTGTATAAAGAAAAACACAAAAGCCCAGTATAAAAATGGACAAAGAAAATACAGAAGCAGCTCACAGAAAATGAAATGCAAGCAAAGCAGGAGTCTTAGCTGAGATTCAACTTGCAGTAAGCGAAATGCAAATTACGAGGACACTGAAAATCCATTTTGTTTCTGTCAGATTAGAAATACGTAAGTTTTTCTACATACCATGTTGATGTGGGGAGGTATGCACTCTCTTATGTTGCCGGTGGCAGTATAAATTCCCGCCCCCCAATATGGAGAGGAGCTTATTGTATATACAGAATTACTGATGTATATATTCTTTAACTTAACATTCTACTTTTAAAAATGTATCCTGTAGAAATACTGCATTACATAAAACACCATTGTGCGGTGTCATTCATTGTAGCTTTGGTTGTTATAATAGTCAAAGATTGGAAACAGCTGTCAGTAAAGAAGAGGTAAGTCAATGTCAAGACTTCACTACCTAGTGAAATCCTATACAGCTGTAAAAAAAAATCATAAAGAAGCTCTCTGTACAACAATAGAAAAATATCTCCAAGGTATCTATTTTAATTACTTTTAAACTATTTGGGGCGGGGTGCCTGGGTGGCTCAGTTGGTTGGGTGTCCCACTTCGGCTCAGGTCATGATCTTGAGGTTTGTGAGTTTGAGATCTATTGGGCTCTGTGCTGACAGCTCAGAGCCTGGAGCCTGCTTCCAATTCTGTGTCTCCCTCTCTCTCTGTCCCTCCCCTGCTCACGCTTTCTCTCTCTCTCTCTAAAAGATAAACATTTAAAAATTTTGAAAAAATAAACTATTTTTTAAAGTTGATTTTATTATTTATTTTTGAGAAGGGGAGGGGCAGAGAGAGAGGGAGGCAGAGGATATGAAGTGAGCTCTGCACTGACAGCAGCGAGCCTGATGCGGGGCTCCAATCATGAGATTCGAGATCATGACCTGAGCTGAAGTCGGACACTTAATCGACTGAGCCACCCAGGTGCCCCAACTATTTATTTTAGAATAGTTCTACATTTGCAGAAAAATTGTGAAGATAGTATAGAGAATTTCTGTATCCCCCACACCCAAATCCCTGTATAATTAGCATCTGACTTTAGTACAGTATATTCAGTACAATGAAGGAACTGATATTGATACATTAATATTAACTAAAACCCATACTTGATTCAGATTTCCTTAGCTTTTACCCAATGTGCCTTTTCTGTGCCTGGACCCCACATCACATTTAGTTGTCTTTTTTCCCTCAGCTCCTCTTGGCTCTGTTTCTCAGACTTCCCTTGTTTTTGATGACCTTGACGGTTTTGAGGACTACTGGGCAAATGTTTTACAAAATGTCCCTCAAGTGAGATTTGTCTGTTTTTCTCATGATTAGACTGGAGTTTTTGGGTTTTGGGGAAAGAAACCACAGAGGTAAAAAGCCATTCTGATCACATCACATCAAGGGTACGTTCTATCAACATGACTTATTACTGTCGATGCTGACCTTGGTCAGCTGCCTGAAGTTGTGTTTGTCATGTGTCTCTACCAAAAATGTACTCTTTCCTCCCGCTTTTCATACTGCCTTCTTTGGAAGGAAGTCGCTAGGTGCAGCCCACACTGAGGGGGTGGGCAATTACACTCCACCCCTGACATACTCTCATCGTTGTGTTTTGTGTTTTTGCTATTGTTTTAAGCATTTCCTTACTTTCTGGGACAAGATGCTTTAGGCCCATCTTGTTACCTTTCCTGCATCAGCCCTAGAATCAGACATTTCTCCCACAAGCCCCAGTTCTATTTATTGGTGAATGGTATTAGAAACCAAACNTTGAGCGTCCGACTTCAGCTCAGGTCATGATCTCACGGTTTACAGGTTTGGGCCCCGCATTGGGCTCTGTGCTGACATCTCAGAGCCTGGAGCCTGCTTTGGATTCTGTGTCTCCTTCTCTGTCTGTCCCTACTCCGTTCGTGCTCTGTCGTCTCTGTCTCTCAATAATAAATAAGTGTTAAAAAAAATAAAAGAAAAAGAAACCAAGTGCTGGGTACTCGGTGTGCTCATTGCTATTGGAATGTTGTTGCTTTGGGCCTCTCAGCCTCCAGAGGAAGGAAATGCGTGTGTGTGTGTACTGACCCCTGTATACACACATATCTATAAATATATTGTATGTAATCATCTGTATCTATGTTAAGCTAAACATGAATTCATACTGATATCTGCAAGTCTAATCTGTGACCATATGGATCATCTAACCTCTTTTCCTGGCTTATCAGTAATATTCCCAAGATAATACAATTTTTTTAGTGAAAAAAGGAGGGTGCAGACTGATGAGTGTACTAGGCCACCTTTTGTGCAAAGAAGGTGGAGAAATAAGAAAATATGTTTGGGGGCTCAGTCAGTTAAGTGTCCAACTGTAGGTTTTGGCCCAGGTCATGATCTCATGGTTTGTGAGTTCGAGCCCCACATCTGGCTCCATGCTGACAGTGCGGACCCTGCTTGGGATTCTCTCTCCCCCTCTCTCTCTCTCTGTCCCTTCCTGACTCATTCTCATTCTCTCTACCTCAAAAATTAAAACAAATAAACTTAAAAATTTTTAAAAAGAAAATACATTTGTATTTGTATAGAGAAACTCTTAGAAGGATGTACAAAAATCTACTGAGAGAATAGAAAGTGTACATTCGCACAAAGTTTGCACACAAGTGTTCTTAGCAGCATTGTTCACAATAGTGCTAGTAATGATTTCACAACAATGTGAATGTATGTAATGCCACTGAACAGTACTTAAAAATGGTTAAGATGGGAAATTTTATATTCTGTTGAAACCATCATTTAAAAATGTACAAGGGGCGCTTGGGTGGCTCAGACAGTAAGCAACTGACTTCAGCTCAGGTCATGATCTCACTGCTCATGAGTTCAAGCCCCGCGTCGGGTTCTGAGCTGACAGCTCGGAGCCTGGAGCCTGCTTTGGATTCTGTGTCTCCCTCTCTCTCTGCCCCTCCCCTGCTCTTACTCTGTCTTTCTGTCTCTCAAAAATAAACATTCAAAAAATAAAATAAAATGTACAGAAAAGTTATCGTGTTCATTTTGCTTTCCTATTTTCCACTCAGCATATTTTCAGAATCTTATAGCTGTTGCTGTGTGGTGTCCAGTCCACGGCTCCTAACGGTTACATTAGAACAGTTTTCCTGGCACATTCTATTTCTTTAATTGAGAAATAATTGACATATGACATTATATTAGTTTATGTACATTATAAACATTCTATTAGTGTCCATACAAATATGATTCCATTTTTTTTTCTTGTGTTGAGAACTTTTAAGAACTCTTCGGACAGGGCACCTGGCTGGCTCAGCAAAAGCAACATGTAACTCCTGATCTTAGTGTTGTGAGTTCGAGCCCCACATTGGGTGTAGAGATGACTTAAAAATGAAATCTTAGGGGAACCTGGGTGGCTCAGTCGGTTAAGCATCTGACTTTGGCTCAGGTCATGATCTCGTGGTCCGTGAATTCAAGCCCCGCATTGGGCTCTGTGCTGACAGGTCAGAGCCTTGAGCCTGCTTCAGATTCTGTTTCCCTCTCTCTCTGGCCCTCCCCAGTCATGCTCTCTCTCTCAAAAATAAATAAATGTTAAAAAAAAATTTTTAATGAAATCTTAAAAAAAAAAAAAAGAACTATTCCCCTAGCAATTTTCAAACAGACAACAGTATTTTTAACTATAGTCATGATGTTGTACATTACATCCCCATGACATATTTATATGAAAATTTGTATCTTTTGACCCTCTTTACCCGTTTTGCACACACCCCTGTCCCCACCTCTGGTAACCATGAGTTAGATATTTTTGCTTTCTGTTTTGTCTTTGTTGTTTCTTTGTCTAGATTCTACACATAAGTGAGATCATACAGTATTTGTCTGTCTTTGACTTGTTTTCCTGAGTATATTGCCCTCAAAGCCCATCCATGTTGCCATCGGCAAGATTTCCGGCACACTTTAGACCCCACCTTCTCAGAAACAAAGCTATGATGATATTCTGAGGGACTGGAGAAGTCAGGCTGAGGCAGTTCCTCTGTTGTGGCCTCATCTTTGCAGAAAAATTGGAGGCCGTGGAGGAGGGGGGCTGAAGGAAATGGGGGCAGCAGCTGCAGAGAATGGCAGTTAGTCAAGATGTGAAATCAGATTGCCACATGGCCTCAATCAAGGTCACCCAGCATGAGCTGTGCACTTACAGGCGGTGCGGGCCAGTGCCCTTCCCCACCCGAACGCACCTCCCCGTGCTGTGCACAGAGGAAGCTGGCCACACCGAAGGCCAGAGGAGAAGAACAGAAAGTGTGGTTACAGATCCTTCAGGACAGAGTGGGAGTGGCCGAGGGCATTAGGCTGAGGGAGGAGGCAAATGAAGTTGAGCTGGGATCAAGTCCCAAGGGACTGGAGAGGCAATGAGGAAGGGATGGGGGGGTGGGGTTTGGCAGGTGGCAGGAGGGAGCAGCCAGGCCCAGCTGTAGCTGGGGGGCACTTCTGTTCTAGAGTTTGGGTGCAGGAGAATGTGATATATGCATGCTTACGTGTGTGACAGATGTGTGTGTTCATTAGACACACTTATTACACGGATGTGAATTCATTTCACTTCTCGAATGGTAGACAACGGCCATGTGGTACTGTGGGGTGTCCTTTGCATCACAATCTGGGTGCATGACACTCCCTTTAATTGTTCAGCACACAAACTGCAGATGGGGCTCCTTGGACTCTAAATGTGATGATGATGATGAGTTTACCATCAGGGGAGAGCTCACGGCTCTCCAAGCACTGAGAGCACTTTCATCTCTGCTGTCCATACCACACCCCCTGAGAGGTAGCGATGGGCACCTCTGTTAAAAAGAAAACCAAGGGCCCAAAATGGTGTCACTTACGTTAAGGACCCACATCTGCAAACCAAGACTTAATATCTAACTTAAAGGCAGCTTCCATCCCTCCCAGGAATGCAACCTTTAACCAGTCAACCTGGAATTTCCTGGGCAGCACTGGGCAGCTCTATGAAATTTAGATAGACTCCTTCCGTTCCCCTTTGCTTAAAACAATGCACTTTGCTGATAATTTCCCTTTCCGGCTTCCTCTCTGCCTTTGCAAACCTGTCTTTCTCTACAGCTGGGCAGAGCTTTTTTCCGTTTGCTGAGTGGAATGCTGCCTGCTTTGTGAATTATTAAATAAAGCCAGTTTGATCTTTTAAATTACTCAGTTGAATTTTTGTTGTTTAACAGATTCAGCGACAGCGGTGGACCCCAAAGAAGATTGCGAATAGGTTTGGTGCCTGTGAAACCCTTATTGAGTTCACCGTCTTTCTCACCGTTTCTGAGGGTTGTAAGTCTCTCTCAGTTGGGAACTGGGCTTTCTTTGCAATGAGCTCCTGATCTATCTGGCTTTTTAGTCCAGGGCTTAGCGGGTCAGCTTGAGTTGGCAGATGGTTCAATCCGCAAGCTGAGGCTGTAGCCCTTGGTTCCATATGTAATTCCCCAGTTGTTTGGAACTCCTTGTCCCAGACTGAGACTGAGGTCTGCCTCTGGAGTCCACACTGGGTTTGCTGGTGGTGTGCGGGGGTCTTCCTATGGGCTGGTCCACAGTGACTTCTAAACCCTAGCTCTTGGTTCTGTCCTCAGATTCCTCCCTGGGAGCGGCTGGTTGGCAGCTACGGTTTTCCATTTCTATGGAATCAGTCTGCAGTCCCCATTCTTTGAGCTTGGTTGGTCCTTTTCCACAGCCCCTAGCTCTTTGGGTGCTATTAGAGCCACTGTCTGATTCCTAGGTTTCTGTAAGCGTGCCCATGAGGTAAGATCTAATTGCTAGTGGGGATCTTGGAGGTCAACAAGCCGCAAAAATTGGTGGCTGTGGGTCAAGCATTTAAGAGTTGGTAGAGTACCACCTGACCCAAAGATGCCTGTGTTAGGATAAGTTGGTCACAGAACGGTTAGACTGACACTAAGTCATCTACCAACCTCAAGAAAATTTTCATGCACGGCCCCTAGGTGGCTCTGTCTGTTAAGTGTCCGACTTTGGCTCAGGGTTTGTGAGTTTGAGCCCCTCATCAGGCTCTCTGCTGTCAGCGCAGAGCCTGCTTCAGAACCTCTCTCCTCCTCTCTCTCTGCCCCTCCACCCCCCACGTCTCTCTCAGAAATAAATAAATACTTAGGGCGCCTGAGCAGCTTAGTTGGTTAAGTGTCCTGGCTCTTGATTTTGGCTCAGGTCATCATCTCATGGTTTGTGGGTTCAAGCCCCACAGTGGGCTCTGTGCTGATGACGTGCGGCACCTGCAGGAGATTCTCTCCTCTCTCTGCCCCTCCCTCCCCTCTCAAAATAAATATATAAATAATAAATAAACAAGTAAATAAATGAATAAGCATTAAAAAAAGAGAAAATCTCTGTGCAATGAGGTGAAACACTGAAACACCCACAAACCCAACTCCACGGTGCATCTTTCTTAGGTATTCATCTGGCTTCAAAGAAGCCCAAAAGCTTAACTTAAAAAACAACAAATAAACAATAAAAATAAGTAAATAAATAATAAAGAGGGTATCCTTAATTTTCACAGAGTCAAGTGTACCACCTTCCAGTGCACCTGCTTGTTGTATGTCTAAGAACTTTGGTTCTGGAAGCTATAGATATTTACACAAATGGCAAAATCTTACAAAGCTTGAACTGTGTCCTGAGGAACTTGGCTTCATAACCGTCAGGTGGGGATCCCCAAAATAAGGCCGGACACAGTGAGTTGCACCTCATTTACGGCTAGATCCGGCTGGTCAGAAATATGGGTTAAATTCCTTTACCAGCCCTCAGGGGAGTTACAACCTAGAATTGCAGTAGCCATTAGGAAGAATGTTCCAATCAGATAAGATCATTTGAGAAGTGCAAGTAAAAACAAAGGCTTCAAAATTGCAAAACCAGCTTTATTAAAAGCTTTGGAGCAAAAAAGGTGATAAAAAATTACAAACTCACAGAAGTAATACAAACAACTATAAGACTGCCTTAATTCCTGCTGCCTCCCCGTCCTAGTTTCCCTCTGTCTGGATTGCCTTTACATTACAGGACTGTAGACCAAAGCCCACCAGTTTAATCACTTTACCGACACCAATATATCTATCCTCAAAGGAGGCCCCCTCCACCCCTGAGCCTCTCCCAGAGCTGATGGGACTCTGGGGAATCTTCCCGTAAGCTGCTACATTATTTCCTGAGACAGCCAAGGGAAAACTAAAATTAAAAGCAAAACAAAGCCTTGCCAAATTCTAGTAGATATCAGAGATATACTCTTTCTGCTTTACACCCCACTCAGAAACTTTGGATGGGATCCTGGAAAAACTGATGGAAGCTGGCTCAAAGGCTCTTTCCTTCTCAGTGAAATGTACCCATGAAGAAACAAACAAGCATTTCAACATAGGTGGCTGGATATGTCAGTCATCCACATTCAGGCTACAGCCCAATTCTTCAGAAGAGGGATTAAATGTAACTGTCCTTATCTTACAAATCTTTACAAAACTAGACAGGCATCTCTACAGGCAATTCGGAGTTCACCTATTTCTTTACTAATTTCCAAACCTCCCCTATCTCAAGCGGCTTGTCAATGATTCACTTTACAAAACCAAAGTCCTTCTTGGAGTAATTTGCATTCTCTTCCTAGGACTCTGAGTTAAAAATATTAAAAGTACAAACCTCAGAGAAGCCATTCTCCCTCCCCCCCTTTTTTTTGTATTTACCAATGTCTTTAAAAAATTTTTTTTAAATGTTTTATTTATTTCTGAGACAGAGAGAGAGACAGTGTGAGCAGGGGAGGGTCAGAGAGAGAGGGAGACATAGAATCCGAAACAGGCTCCAGGCTCTGAGCTGTCAGCACAGAGCCAGACACAGGGCTCAAACCCATGAGCCGTGAGATCATGACCTGAGCCGAAGTCGGACGCTTAACCAACTGAGCCACCCAGGCGCCCCTGTATTTAACAATGTCTTAATTCCAGAAGTCTGTATGTCTTCATTCCCTTCACCTATTTTGCCCAAAGTAATTCTTACCAGAAGTAGAATAAAAGGGAAAAAGGCCATTTGAAATTTTTTCAATTTAACTAAAAAAATTTTTTTGAGAGAGCGAGCGAGCAGGGGAGGGGCAGAGAGAGAGAATCTTAAGCAGGTTCCACAGTCAGCTTGGAACCTGATGAGAGGCTTGATCCGACAGCTGTGAGGCCATGACCTGAGCCAAAATCAAGACTCAGAAGTTCAATTGACTGGGCCACCCAGGCGCCCCAGGCCATCTGAAATTTAGATGAATGGGGGCACTTGAGTGGCTCAGTCAGTTAAATGTCCATCTTCGGCTAAGGTCATGATCTCACAGTTGGTGAGTTCAAGCCCTGCAATGGGCTCTCAGCTCTGTCAGCACAGAGCCTGCTTCAGATCCTCTGTCTCTTTCGCTGCCCCTAGCCCACTTGTTTTCTCTCTCTCTCTCTCCCTCTCTGTCTCTCTATCTCTCAAAAATAAACATTAAAAAAAAAGAAAATTAGATGAATGAAAAGTCATGTGTTTTCTCCACAAATATTAGTAGAAAAATCTTTAGCAATCTGAGCAGATAACCTTATAAACTTAACTTATTCTTTTTTTTTTTTTAAGGTTTTTTTTTTTTTTTTTTTTTTTTTTTNAAACTTAACTTATTCTGTCTGCCAAAAAAACCATTTAGATCCACCTGTTCTTTTATAAAGTAGCGGGTTTTGTGTTTTCATGCCTGTCTCATGGCTAAAAAATTTAAAACAATAATTGTAAAGTCTCTGTGTATACGTTTGTTGTAGATAGGTGACATTTTCTACCTCTGGATGGAATTGCTAGAATTAATTTGTAAAGGTTTCTATTTAACTGCGTTAAAAATAAACACTTATAGGGGCGCCTGGGTGGCTTAGTCGGTTAAGCGTCCGACTTTCGCTTGGGTCATGATCTCGCGGTTCGTGGGTTCGAGCCCCGCGTCGGGCTCTGTGCTGACTGCCAGCTCAGAGCCTGGAGCCTGTTTCAGTCTGTGACTCCCTCTCTCTCTGACCCTCCCCTGCTCACGCTGTCTCTCTCTCTCTCCTAGAAATAAATAAAACATTAAAAAAATTTAAAAAAAAAAAATAAACACTTATAAATTAAATATTTCTGAATTTTAGAGGTATAATAGAAACTAGCCCAAATGCTCATAAGGTTCAAGCTCCAAGGAGATATTTTAGTATTAAAGCTAGGTTAAGGTTGTTAGTTTAATTAAAATAGACCTGCCTTTGAGGTTATTAGCATTAAGTATAATACTTTTATCTTACCCTGGTTTCCTAATTGAGTAAGGTCACGTTATCTGTTATAAAATTTGTCAACAAGAAACATAGCTTGGGACAATGGTTGATTTTATCTAATGTCTCATGAAGTTTTTGTGGGTAATCTAAACATAATTGTTAAGAAAAAAATAAATTGAGTAGATATAACTAAGATAAAAAAATAAAACCTTAGGTAAACTTTTAAAATAATTTCCTCATGGGGCGCCTGGCTGGCTCTGTCGGAAGAGCACGTGACTCTTAATCTCAGGGTCTTGAGTTCGAGCCCCACACTGGGAGAAGAGATTACTTAAAAAAAAAAAAAAGTTTCCTGAAGTCTTTTAAACATCTTTTTGTTTTGTTTTTAAAGTAGGCTCCACACCCAACTTGGGGCTTGACCTTGAGAACAAGACTTGCACAATCTACTGACTGAGCCAACCAGGCACCCCTTCTTCGAGTCTTTTTGGTGACCTGAAATCCTAAAGTTTTGCTAAGTACGTTAAATTCATAGAATATCCAGATCGTTTCCAAATAAGATAAAATGCTGAAACATTAATTACTGAACACAGGCTTATCCTTTCTTTTTTTGCTTCCTTTTACAGAGGAGCTAAAAAAATTGCATCTAGTAATAAACATGGTTTATACCATGGTGAGAAATTTTCTATTAAAAAGCATGTACTGGGGTGCCTGGGTGCCTAAGTCGGTGAAGCAGGCAACTCTGGCTCAACTCATGTCCTACTTCAGTCTGCGAGTTCAAGCTGTCCATGCTGACAGCTCAGAGCCTGGAGCCTTCTTCAGATTCTCTCTCTGCTCTTTCCCAGTTCACGCTCTGTCTCTGTCTCTCTCAAAAGTAAATAAAGATTAGGGGTGCCTGGGTGGCTTAGTTGGTTAAGTGACCAACTTTCGCTTAGGTCATGATCTCGCGGTTTGTGGGTTCGAGCCCCACGTCGGGCTCTGTGCTGACTGCCAGCTCAGAGCCTGGAGCCTGTTTCAGACTGTGACTCCCTTTCTCTCTGACCCTCCCCTGCTCACGCTGTCTCTCTCTCTCTCCTAGAAATAAATATTAAAAAAAAAGTAAATAAAGATTAAAAAATTTTTTAAAGCATGCTTCTAGAAATCATATTAAGTATTTATAAGTCTGACAGTTTGCAATATTCTAAAGTTAAAGACAGTTCACAATTATTTACTTCTTAGTTAAGGTTCCCAAGGGTTAAGAATCCAAATGAACACATGTGATTACAGCTCCCAAAAGTAAGGCAAATGCCTGCGTAAGCAAGAAAAGCAGGATATGTGCTTTCAGTAAAAGAAGTTAGTGGAAATGCATTTTTGTCGACAGGAATATGGTAATTTTGTCCTAAAATGAGGGTATTTAAAGAGTAAAATAGAGGACAAAATCTGAATGTAAAATAGAAAGAAAAAGAGAGTTGTAGAAGATTTGTGGAAAAGGAAATTTTCAAAAGGAATTTTACTGCGTGATCAAGCTGGCTAAGATTAAAATGAACTTATCTAAAAATGAGATTTAGGGCTGACTGGGTTGCTCAGTTGGTTAAGCGCCCAACTTCAGCTCAAGTCATGATCTCACAGTTCGTGAGTTCGGGCCCCAAATCAGGCTCTGTGCGGTCATCATGGAGCCCACTCCAGATCCTTTGTCTCTCTCTCTCTCTCTGTCCCTCCCTTGTTCATGCTTTATCTCTCTCTGAAAAATAGACATTTTAAAAAATGAGCTTTAGTATCAAAAGCACACTGCTGCAAATTTAGAAGTTGGCTTTTTTCTCTGTCAAAAGGACAGTTTTCTCAGGGCACATGGCCAGCTCAGTGGGAAGAGCATGTGACTCTTGATCTTGGGGTCATGGGTTTGAGCTCCACATTGGATGTAGAGATTACTAAAATATATATATACATACATACATACATATATATATACAAACTTAAAAATATATAAACTTACTAAAGAAAGAACATTTTTCTAGATAATTGATCTGCTCTTTTTTAAAATTTATTTTTTAATGTTTATTTAATATTTATTTTTGAAACAGAGACAGAGCATGAGTGGGGGAAGGGGCAGAGAAAGAGACAGACTCTGAAGCGGGCTCCAGGCTCTGAGCTGTCAGCACAGAGTCCGACATAGGGCTCGAACTCACGAGCCGTGAGATTATGACCTGAGCTGAAGTTGGACACTTAACCTACTGAGCCACTCAGGCGTCCCTGATCTGCTGTTAATAATGAATAATAAACAAAGGTTTTTCTTTACCTTTAATGTAATCTGCCTAGAAAAACATAGATTCTATGTTTGTCTTTATTGAGTCTTTGATTACTTAGCGGAAAAAAACTTGAATCTTTTCAATGTTAAAAGAGCTGAAATTTTTTAATAACTAACTTTCTGTATTTGCTTGCAAAGTCTTGTCACTTTAGCTAAATGGATAATTAAGTATTGTGAAAGTGACCTATGATTCTATTTGCCCAAGTGTTTTAAAACCTTTTTATTTGTTTTTTTACTACTTAAAACATTTTTGTTAATGTTTATTGATTTTTGAGAGAGAGACAGAGCATGAGCTGGGGTGGGACAGAGGGAGAGAGAATCTTAAGAGGGCTCTATGCTCAGGACCATGAGATCATGACTTGAGCTGCAATCAAGAGTCGGACGCCTAACCAACTGAGCCACCTAGGTGCTCCAACCTTTTTGATATTTTTGATGAGCTTTCCCCAAATCAAATCCTAAACAGTCTTTTTGACCTTGAACTAAACTTGGGTTATTACAGCAGTTTCCCTGAACATCTCAAAAGATTTGTTCTCTCCTTATAAAAAGGGAGATATCAAACTAATCAGGTTTATTTGATATATTAAATTACATGGGGAGCATTGTCAAATAAGAAATAATACTGATGTGGGGAACAAAGGCAAAAGGAAATGTAGATAAAATTCAATTTCCTTGGGGCGCCTGGGTGGCTTAGTCGGTTAAGCGACCGACTTTCGCTTAGGTCATGATCTCGCGGTTCGTGGGTTCGAGCCCCGCGTCGGGCTCTGTGCTGACTGCCAGCTCAGAGCCTGGAGCCTGTTTCAGAGTCTGCGTCTCCCTCTCTCTCTGACCCTCCCCTGCTCACGCTGTCTCTCTCTCTCTCTCTCCTAGAAATAAATAAAGGTAAAAAGAAATTCAATTTCCTTATATCCTGCAGCCCATTGACAAATACTTGAGGCAGGCAGAGAATAAGTTCTTCCAGGAACTCTCAACTGTCTTACTGTTAATGCTTTGCCGCAGGGAAAAATAACCTTAACTTGACAATAGTTAGGCCTCTAGGATCTTCTGGGTCTTCTCTAAGTCCTTTTGGAAACTTCCCCTAGAGTTTACCTCCCCCAAGTCCCAAGATCTAAGTAGTCACTCCTCACAATCCTAGTGTGCCTCTTTCTGCCCAGAGGTCCTGTCCCTGTGCTTTACTAAAACCACTCTTTTACACCAAAGACTTCTCAAGACTTCTTTCTTGGAGCGCCTGGGTGGCTCAGTAGGTTAAGCATCCAACTTTGGCTCAGGTCATGATCTCATGGTTCCTAAGCTCGAGCCCCGCGCTGCTTCGGATCCTCTGTCCTCCCTCTCCCTGCTCCTCCCCCTCTTCTCAGAAATAAACAAACATTTGGGCACCTGGGTGGCTCAGTCGGTTAAGTGTCCAATTCTAGATCTCAGCTCAGGTCATGATCTCAAGGGTAGGGAGTTCAAGCCCCACATCAGGCTCTGCACTGACAGTGCGGACCCTGCTTGGGATTCTCCTCCTTAAAATAAATAAATCAACTTTATAAACAAACAAACATTAAAAAACAGAATTATTTCTTGGCCATCAACTCCGAACCCCAACACTTCAAACTACATTAGTACTAAGACTCCTTTATAATATGCCTGTATACATGTTCCAGAAATTATGTAAAATTCCTGGAAATCTGATGTGTCCTAATATAATGTCAGCACTTGTAATTCTAATTACTATCTTTAAATGTATGTCACAAGAATAACCAAACTTCTTTGTCAATTGCATTATAATGAACTCTCAGCGGATCTTTACCCAGGTCATTTTTAAGTCTTTTAGCATTGACAGGCAGTTATTGTTTTACTCAGATACTTTTACAAAAACTTCCTGTAGGTGTGTTTCATCTTCGGAGAAATTCATGGAAAGGAATGTCAAGTACTCTTGAACGCACGAATCGTGAGATCACGACCTGAGCCAAAAGCAAGAGTCAGATGCTCAACCGAATGAGCCACCCGGGTACCTGTAGAATACAGATTTCCGATAACTTTCAGATCATACAACTGGACTGGTAAGAACAAAGACTGCTCTTGAATCTCCTTGGAAAGGACTATAGCAGATCCTCCTCACTGACCAGATGGCAGCCAAACTGCAGGGTCTTAAACCTTGGCCATGCACCCCGGAGCTAGAGAAGGCTCCCTCTGACATCTAGTCCTACACAAGTGCTAGGGAACTGCCAATCCAAGTGACGAGGAAGAGAAGTAGCCAACATCGAGGTCAACTGCTTCCTCTAAGATGCCGGATCCTGAGACCTCACACTGTAACTAAATGTGAAACCCTTTCTTTTATTTTTTCTTTTTCTCACAACGTCACTGGCCTAGAAAGATGGCCTCTTCACTGGTGTCTCTCATGCCACTGTGAAGCGGGGATGACCTTTGCTTTCAGCCTGCTGGATTCGTTGTCTCAAAGTCCTGTCTGTCTACATTCACAGTGGCACCTTGGTGGAAGTGGTTTGTGACCTGATGGCATTTGTCCCTTGTCTTTGGTGGTCATCACTCTCCTTGGGCCTATGAATGTCTAGAGAGTTGGTACATGATATGATTTGAAGTGGGGATTGGGAATGAACGGTCCAGAAAGTGTTCCTGAGGGGCGCCTGGGTGGCTCAGTTGGTTAAGCGTCCGACTTCAGCTCAGGTTATGATCTCATGGTTTGTGGGTTCGAGGCCCGCGTTGGGCTCTGTGCTGACAGCTCGGAGCCTGGAGCCTGTTTCAGATTCTGTGTCTCCCTATCTCTTTGACCCTCCCCTGCTCATGCTGTCTCTCTCTCTCTCTCAAAAATAAATAAAACATTAAAAAAAAAGTAACAAGACAGTTGGGAATTCCTGGAGGAATGTCACACTCTGTCTGCCTCAAGTATTTGTCAACGGGCTGCAGGATATAAGGAAATTGGATTTTATCAACATTTTCTTTTGCTTTTGTTCTTCCCATCAGTGCGCAGCCAGACAATGATTCTTGGGTTATCTCACTGTGTCCCCAGCTTGTCGCAAGTGAAATAAGACATGTCACTGGTTGACTCACCTGGATTTACATCATTGATTTAGAAAAGACCTACCAGGGGTGCCTGGGTGGTTAGGTCAGTTGAATGTCTGACTGTTTTTATTTATGTATTTATGTATTCATTTTATTTTTTTAAGTTTTATTTTTTTTAAAGTTTATTTATTTATCTTGAGAGAGAGGGAGACCATGGGGGAGGGGCAGAGAGGAGAGAGAGAATCCCAAGCAGGCTCTGCACTGTCATTCAGAGCCTGATGTGGGGCTCGAACTCAAACTGCAAGATCATGACCTGAGCTGAAGTCGGATGCTGCATGTGCAGGGGAAGGGCAGAGAGAGAGACAGAATCTGAAGCAGGCTCCAAGCTCTGAGCTGTGAGCACAGAGCCCAACATGGGGCTCGAACTCATGAACCGTGAGATTATGACCTGGGCCGAAGTCAGACACTCAACTGACTGAGCCACCCGGGCATCGGAGCATCTGACTCTTGATATCAGCTCAAATCCTGATCCCAGGATTGTGGGATGGGGCCCTGTGTCAGGCTCTGTGCTGAGTGCTGAGCGTGGAGCCTGCTTGGAATTGTTTTTCTCTCTCTTTCTTTCTCTTCCACTGTCCCTTCCCCTGCTCACTTTCTCTCTAAAATAAAAATTTAAAAGAAAGAAGGGAGGAAGGAAGGAAGACCTACCAGGAGGGATTCACAACTCCAGGATTGCTTCCTCTGACAGAGCCATACTTACCTGGTTAGGAGGAAATATAAATAAGATATGATGAGAAACCTCTCCTTAACTCTTAAAAAAAAATTTTTTTTTTTAATGTTTTATTTATTTCTAGGAGAGAGAGAGAGAGAGAGACAGCGTGAGCAGGGGAGGGTCAGAGAGAGAGGGAGTCACAGACTGAAACAGGCTCCAGGCTCTGAGCTGGCAGTCAGCACAGAGCCCGACGCGGGGCTCGAACCCACAAACCGCGAGATCATGACCTAAGCGAAAGTCAGACGCTCAACCAACTAAGCCACCCAGGCGCCCCAACCTCTCCTTAACTCTTAAAGATATTAAGATATTACAGAATCTGTCATGAAGACAATAGCTGCCCAACATAAATCCTTAAACTCTGCAGGCAAAGTTGTCCTCAATAATAGGATTATCTTTTCGCTGAGCAAGGAGGTGTCTGTGCCGTGGCCACTGCCATCTGTCGTGCCTAGATGACCACTTCTGGGGAGCCTGAAACTCAGTTGTGTGAGATCACACTGTGCAAACCACTGGGCTTAAAGCAGTGACTCCTTAAGCAGGGTCTTTCTTTGACTTATTTGATTTCAACTGGTTTGGGTCTTGGAGACCGTGGTTCTGAAGTGCACGCCAGACATTGAGGATTCTCCTGTTTATGATAATCACAATAATCTCCGCGGTGCTTTGCACTCTCTCAAAAGCTTTGAATGCATGTTCACGGCTATACTTCACCAAGTACATGATTTCCCGAAGACTGGACCATCAGAAAAAGAATGAAAAGGACAACTGACTTAAATATTGTGAAGCTTGGAGGGGCGCTTGGGTGGCTCAGTTGGTTAAGCGTCTGACTCTGGCTCAGTCATGATCTCACTGCTCGTGGGTTGGAGCCCTGCATCAGGCTCTGTGCTGACAGCTCAGAGCCTGGAGCCTGCTTCGGATTCTGTGTCTCCCTCTCTCTGCCCCTCCACCACTCGCACTCTCTTTCTCAAAAATGAATGACTGTTAAAAAATTAAAAAAAAATTGTGGACCTTGGCTGGCATGGAGTCCATACCATGGAGCATGCAACTGGTGATCTCAGGGTTGTGAGTCTGAGCCCCACGTTGGGTATACTTAAAAAAAAAAAAATGTGAACCTGAAGTTGCAGCCTGTGACTATCATAGCCATGGAATACCTTAAATTTTGATCACAACTCTCAGTTAAGCTTAAAATCTAATTAAAAGGGAGAAATTGCTAAAAAAAAAAAAAAAAAAAAAGAGGGGCACCTGGGTGGCTCAGTAGGTGAGTGTCTGACTCTTGATTTCAGCTCAGGTTATGATCCCAGGGTCATGGGATCGAGTCCCGAGCTGGTCTCCATGCTCAGCATGGAGCCTGTTTTAAGATTCTCTCTCTCCCTCTCTCTCTTTCTCCTTCTGTCCTTCTCCTCTGCTTGTGTATTCTTTCCCTTTCTAAAAGAGAGAGAGAGAGAGAGAGAGAGAGAAATTGCTAAAAAGAAAAGAAAATCCCAGGCCCCACATGGCACATGGAGTTGCTCATGCTAAGGCCCACAGCAGCAAACCAAACCCAGACTTAAATACCTAACCTAACTGTAGTTTTAATCCTCCCAGGGATGTGACCTTTAATCAGTCAACCTGGAATTACCTAGACAACACTAGGAAATTTATGGAGAGACCTCAGGACGGTAGTCTTACCTAAAACAATACACTCTGCTAATAATTTCCTTCCCCTCCCCCACCGCCTGCCCTTAACAAACCATTTCTACAGCTGGACAGAGCTTTTTTTCTGTTTGCTAAGTGGGATGTTGCCCAATTCATTAACTGTTCAATAAAGCCAAGTTGATCTCTGAAGTTACTCTGTTAGGTTTTTGTTGTTTAACACCCCCAACCCAGAAGTAAAAAAAAAAAAAAAGGAGACTTCCAGAGAAGTAAAATAACTTGCCCGAAGCCACCCAGATGGAAGTTGGCGGCACCTCGTGTCAGGACAAGGAGCAGGACATGGGGTTGGCATCTTGGTGGGCTTCCCAGAGCCGAGTGGGACTGCCCAGGACCTCTCAAAAGCTCGAAGGACCTTCTAGTTTTCGGACCTCCCCAGATGATCCCTGCCCTGACCCCCAGGAACCTTAGAGAGCAGCTCTGTGGACAAAAGGAGGCAGAAGGTGGCGTGGAGGAACCAGTCTTTAAGAGGCTCCTCAAGAGAGTGTGACCTTCTCTTAGTCTCTTAGACTTGCAGAGGGAAGAGGAAGGAAGAGGGAGGTGGCTGGCGGAAAGGATTCCTGGGAGGCAGTGGGGGCGGTGGAGGAGAGAGAGGGTGGAGGGCCCCGGTTAGCCTTTGAGGCCACAAAGGAGACAGGGGGGCCGGGCTGGTACAGAGAATTAGTCACCTGATCAGGGGAGATGGGAAATCCAGCCCCCTCCCAAGCATAAGCTGTGCAAATGGAAGGAAGCCTCAGACCACTGCTGCAGGAAGGAAGTTGAAACCAGCCACCTGCCGGAGGACAGGAAGAAAGTGCACACAGATGCAGGAAGGATCTAGATGCATTTTACGCGGACAGGTCCCTAAGCTAAAGGGACTTGGAGGCTGCCTCTGGCCAAGAGGTTGAAGAGCTCACATGCACAGGCCCGGGTGTCCAGTCCAGAGAGACTGGAGGGGAAGCCACGGAAAGATCTGGAAGGATGGGCGATGTGCTGAGGGGCTGCTGCACGTGGTCTGGACTTCTCGCTGCAGCAGAGACTCCAAGGTCAAGAATGGGACAATCAAGGGTCCTGTGAGGGCAGTAGTTTGGCAGTAGCAAATCTCTAACAACACAGATTATTTGAATCAGAGCACGTTTCAAGCAGGAAGGAGCTCATCTGTTGCCAGAATCCTCACCCTTCCTGCCTCACACCCAGGAGAGTCACTTTATTTCTATGACCGGCTGGCTCATGTGGGTGCTGGCATTTTAGCCTTTGAGACACCTGCAATGCCACCTTTGGAGACCCCAGTTTGGGGGAGGGGATGAGAGAGGAGGCTAGGGTCCCATGGGCCCCTAACTTTGCCCAATGCCCTCTCTTCAGATGTTGCTCCTTGGTACCTCGCTCTGGGCGGTCCTCGGGGAGGGACTGTCTTGCCTTTAGCATCCCTGGTGCTGCCCATAAATGTCAACAGCGCCCTCTAGTTTTCGTGAGAGTCACACATTCCTCCCTGCAAGTAGGAATGGGATCACCCTAACTGAGAGCTCCTGGGGCCTCTCTTAGGTGCTGGGGAAGTGACTTCCACCCCTGCCAGAATTTTCTTGGCATAGAAGTACGGAGACGCAGAAGTCAGTGGCATGGGCTGTTTATTATAATAATGCCCCCAAGGGAGGGAGGGAAGGGAGGGTCCTAGCCTGGAGGGGTAGGCAGCAGGTAAGTGTGAGCTGGAAGGTGTTGAGAGCCTCCACAGCCCCTGGGGAAGTGACACTTAAACTTCAATAGAATATACTCAGGGAGGGAGAGAGACTGGGGGAAATCCCGCCACCAGAAGCTGGCTGGGGAAAAAGAGAAACATTTTGGTCTGGGAGAGTGGCCCATGGAGTAAGCATGGCGCCTGGGGCCCATGGTGCCTGGAGCCCATTCCATCGGCAGGGAATGGAGAGCCCAGAGCAGCGAGGAGTCTCCTGCCCCTGAGCCCGGAGCCCGGAGCCCCGCAGTGGTGGTAGTGGGAGCCAGGCTCTCTGTGGCTCCTCTATCCCCACATGGTTGTCTGCAGCCACTGTGGGGGGAAGAGAAACAGCCAAGGATGGTGGGGAGGGGTGGGGCAGGATGGCTGGGGAGGCAGAGGGCAGGGGGAGCCGCAAGTACCTGGTTCAGATTCAAGCGAATGTAGCCAGTATTCTTGGGGTCCATGGATAGAAAGTATGCTGTTCGGGAGAAGAGGCAAGGGGAGGGGGTTGAGAGCTGAGTCTGTGGTCTGCAAGACCCACTCCCAAAGAAGCAGAAGGTCAGAAAGGGCCTCAGAAGCCGTCCCTTGCTGCATCCCAGCTAACCCTCGGCCCAGGAAGGAGTTAATGATCACAGCTCCAAGCCTTCCCATGAGCCACATACGGAGGGTCGCCATACACGAACTCATATATTCTGTACCTCCATCCTATGAGGACAATGCTATTATTGCCTGCACTTTATGGATGAAAAAGAAGATGAAGACACAGAGAGATAAAGTGACTTGGCACAGAGCCAACAAGTGATGTGGATCTGAACCCAGATCACCTGTGCCCTAAAGAGGGGGACGGTGTGGGAGCAGCGCTCCTCATGTGAGTGTGTGGGAGGCGGCCAGTGGTCCCTGACCCAGGGTGGTGAGGGGGCAGACGACTGACTCACTGAACATGGCCTTCAGCCTCAGGAAGCAGCTGATGAAGCTGTCAAAATCCACGATCATGTCATCGTTTGCATACCTGGCCACCAGCACCTGCGTCACCTTGTTATTCAGCTTGATGCCTGGGGGAGAGAGGAGTGCAGAGGGGGAGTCCAGCCCTCCGGTCGCCACATCCTCCCTCCCTGCCCCCAAACCCTCTCCTGAGCCCCTGCTAACCTGCTTTCTCAATGGCCAAACGCATCTCATAGGAGTTCAAGCTGCCTGAGTGGTCCTCGTCACACTCTCGGAAGATGTCCTGAAGGGACAGACACAAGGGGTGTGTGTAGCACGGTGGTGGAAATAATTAAATACTTCAGTACAGATAAGCTACAAGGACTACCCAAGACCCCCGCTGCCTACCCTGCCCCCCACCCTGAGCGCCCAATATTTCTGGCATCTAGTGACTATAGGGAGCCTCTGGCGGGGGGAGGGGCTTAAGAAAGACCCACTCCCAGCTGGGCCCTCTGCACCCATCCTTTAAGCTGGTGGTGCCTGGATAATATTGGTTGTTAAATAGCCTGACTAACTAATATACCAACACTTCAACAGATCCTGTCCTGTGTGTGTGTGTGTGCGTGTGTGTGTGTTTGTGTGTGTGTGTGTGTACTCAGGGGCTCAGTTCCAGCATCATCCTTATTAATCCCCATCACTTTTGAGGACCTCCCCCTCCCCCACCATAAACTCCTCCTTCAATGTTTTTTACCGTCCATTTCTTGATTTTTCTCCATAGGATCTGGAACTCCAGGAGCCCCAACTTGCCAGAGCCATCTTTCTGGGGGGTGGTCAAGGATGCCAGCAGAGGGAGTGAAGATGGCATCTTGGAGCCAGGGAAGGAGAGAGGCTCCCCAAGCGGGGTATATGAGACCTGGGGCATTTGTGTGGTCACTATGGCAACAGCCAGAAGAACTGGCATCTTTTGCTGCCTCAGAGCCTCATCCCCAGCAGGAAGGAAGGCATGGCTGGTCAGAACGGTGGCCACCTGGGGGCCCGGCTTGGGGGTAGGGGTGAAGGGTGGGAAAGTGCTGGCCAAGAAGATACATCCATGAGGTTGACCATACAGCGGCACACATCCAGGCCAAAGCCGTGTGTCCTGAAGTTTCTGACTGTGAGGGAGGGAAGGGGCAGGAAGAGAGAAAGAGTGAGCAGGGCATTGTAGGGGATGCAGGGAGTGGCCCAGGTGGGGGGTGCAAGCTCTGCAGGAAGGGTTGCGAGTGGCAGGGGAGGGGGTGGAAGACTCACGTTTGATGACTACCTTGTTGAGCAGCTTCTGTAGCTCATACATGCCTATCTCCTTGTCCTAGGAAGGGGGACCATAAGTCCCTGCTCTGGCACCTTCACCCCGCCCCCCTCCTCTGGGTGCCCAGCTCTCAGCCTCTCACCTCTCCTCCTGCCACTATCTCAAACAAATGTATGAAGTCCTGGTCTATGTCATTCTCACAGAACTTCTCCTGGGGGGAAAGGAGTGGGAAAGGGACCCAATCTAGAAAGTTCTTTCACACTCCTCAGATGCTTCCTCCAGTCCCTCTACCCCACAGCATCCCCTCACCTCTTGGAGTAGCTCAGCATAGTTGGTTTCATCCAGTTCCCTGAGCAAAAGTGAAAGAAAGTTCACAGGTTATGCGGGATCGGGGAGGCAGGGAATTTATGGGGTGGTTGTGGGGCGATCGTGTCATGTATCTGAAGCAACATGGAGCAAGCTCCATGGGATCTGGGTTCTGATTCTGGCTTGCTCCGGAGACTCCCCTTCCTTCTGCCTCAGTTTCCCTGACAGAGTTGGGGAGGACCGGATGACCGCTCCCTGAGCTTGGGCAAGTGGTCTTGGAGCAGTGAGGTGGGCCTCCTCACCAGGACTCGCTGTGCTTCTCTGTGAAGACCCGTAGCAGGAAGTCAGCATCCTTGTGCGGCTCAAAGGTGGAGGGGACGATGACATATTCCCCGGGAGGCAGCCGGAGATGGCTGCTCACCTCCCGGGAGTTAGTGAAGATCTCTGAGAAGCCCTGGTCCTGATACTTTATGAAGAAGTCCTTCTTCAAGCGAGTTTCCTGGATATTCTGAAACTATATGTGCCTTGGAGGTGGGTACAGGGCTGGCATGCGAGTATAGGCAGAAAGGGACCCCGAAAGTGAAGCCTACCTGGGCAAGGCTGGGAGAGGGAGGCATGACCACAAACTGCACAGTCCTGCAAACCACCCACCTGGCAAGTAACCCGGTGTCTCCTGCCTGACTCCCACCCAGGGCCCCGGGGCACTAGAATCCTAACCCAGTAGCCCTGAGAGCCCTTGGCTGAATTCCACCCCTTGCCTATCCACATGAAGCCAGAGAAGGGGCAGTGCCTGTCCAGAATCGAGCCCCACGTCTTCTGTACCTCCTTTGGGACCTAGGAAGAGGAGAGAGAGGAAGGTGAGACTCCCAGGATGGTGAAGGGGCTCAGGCCTGCAGAAGCCAGGTGGCACGTGCGTGCGTGTGTACGTGCGTGCGTGCGTGTGTGTGTGTGTGTGTGTGTGTGTTGGGGGGTGTTAAGGGCACTGAGACACTGGTGGTGGGGCAGGGCATGGGTTCTGATAGCCCAAAGTCCTAGTGTTAATATTGAGAATCCCTCAGTTTTGGACAGCAAAGTATAGTTTACACAAAGTTTTGCCAGGGGGAGGTTTTTACCACTGCAGGTTAAGGAGAGGAAACCGAATCTCAAGAGGGGATTGTAACATGCCCAATTTCACGGTGCTAAAAAGGAAAAGAGCTAGGATGAAAATTGAGGGGAGCAGGGGCGCCTGAGTGGCTCAATCAGTTAAGCATCCGACTTTGGCTCAGGTCATGATCTCATGGTTTGTGGGTTCGAGCCCCGCGTCGGGCTCTGTGCTGACAGCTCAGAGCCTGGAGCCTGCTTCAGATTCTGTATCTCCCTCTCTTTCTGACCCTCCCCTGTTCACGCTGTCTCTCTCTCTCTCTCAGAAATAAATAAAACAGTAAAAAAAAATTATTAAAAAAAAAGAAAATTGAGGAGAGCATTTTCCTAAACATGAGCATTTTCCACGGAACCCTCACACCCTGCAGGCAGTTAACACGTGATACCTGAAACTGACCATTGAACAAAAATAAGTTTGTAAAAAAGGGGAGTTACACCAAGATAAGTAGGTTGTAGCTGCGCATGGGTGGCTCAGTCAGTTAAACGTCTGACTCCTGATTTCGGCTCAGGTCATGGTCTCACCGTTCGTGAGTTGGAGCCCCCGCCTTGGGCTCTGCGCTGGCAGCACAGGGCCTGCTTGGGATTCTCTGTCTCCTGTCTCCTTCTCTCTCTGTGCCTCCCCTGCTGTCTCTCTCTCTCTTTCTCTCTCAAAAATAAATAAAATAAATATTAAACAAAAAAGATAAGGGGGTTGTTGTCCTGTAGGGTGACCAGAACCCACAGCTGACGGCCTGCAGAGCTCCAGGTGGGAGGTGGAGAATATAAACTTTCCTGAAGGACCACAGCTAATCTTGGAAATATCTTTTAAAAAAATATTTTTTACTGTTTATTTATTTTTGAGAGAGAGAGAGAGAATGGGGGAGGGCCAGAGAGAGAAGGAGACACAGAATCCGAAGTAGGCTCTGGGTTCTGAGCCGTCAGCACCAAGCCCAATGCGGGGCTCGAACTCATGAACCGTGAGATCATGACCTGAGCCGAAGTCAGACGCTTAACTGACGGAGCCACCCAGGTACCCCTAACCTTGGAGATACCCTGAGGCATGCCTGGTGTCTGTTAACTTGGTGGACTCATAGCCTAGCAGGAGGGCAAGGCTTGTGTCTCTTTTTGGAGGCTAGACTGGGAGGTGTGGCATACAGTAGGTGCTCCATAAGTACTTGAACATACTGTCATGTAGAGGACTTTGCAAAGCACAATTTCAAAAACATGGTCAGGGGTTTCTCTTGGCCGCTGGAGTCAACGCTTGGGTGCAGTGTCTGGGGAGGGGAGACCTGGGGACAGCGTGGAGCAGTCTCAGAGAGTCTGGGAAGCAGGACACAAGCTCTGTTTCCGAGCCTTGGCTGTATGAGCTTGGGCGAGTAACCTCACCTCCCTGGCGCTCCATCTCCTTCCTCTTCTTGGAAGGCGTTACTCTTCATTAAGGCCTTTGGAAGGGTCTTGAAGGGGGTGAGGCCAGGAGAGGGAACGAGACTGGCTGGGGGGACCCGTTGGGGCACCCACCGCGTAGACGACAAAGCCAATGGTCTGCAGCTGGGCTCCGTGGGGCCGTGCCCGCCGCCAGTTCTTCTGCATCAGGGCCACCAGGCAGGTGCAGACAGCTTCGTCGTCGTCTGGGTCGTCGTCCTCCTCGGGGAGGAAGATCCTAAACTGGGGGTTGGTCCAGAAAGTGTCTGTGGAAGAAGCAGGTCGGCATGGCTCCGCCCCGGGGGCATGGCTCCGCCCTTCCCGGGGCATGGCTCCGCCCCTCCCGGGGCCTGGCCCCGCCCCTCCCGAGGCATGGCCCCGCCCTTCCCGGGGCGGACCCGCTTCCCAGCCGCACGCCGGCCTCCTTGGCGGGCGGCGGGGCCTGGTGGGATCCGCCGGTCCCCTGACCTCATCGTGGACCCCGAGTCCAGCCACCCACCGAGGTGGTTCCTGCAGCCCCCCGCAGTGCTGCCCCGCCGCCAGCTGCCCTCGTAGAAGGTGGTGTGCCAGCAGGCCTTGTCGTCCCAGGAGAACGTGTCAGGCATCAGGTTACAGATCTCCAGGAGCGTGAAGTTGTCCAGGAAGTCTTGATAGGACATCCTGTGGTGGAGAGCGTGAAGGCTAGAGCCTGCGGCACCCTCGCGCCTGTAGGCACCCCCCCCCCTCGCCCCAGCCTCCCCATCAAAGGCAGGGTGGGAGGGCGGCGGAGGAGGTGAAGGGACGGGGCGTGGGGGCAGAAAGAAGCCCACCCCCAGCCGCACTGACCAGAACTCCCCATCCTCCTTCTTCTGCAGCAGCTGTTGCTGGGTTTCTGGGGCCACCTTGTCCCACTCGCTGGCGCTGGAGCAGAGACAGGAGGTGGAAGGAGAAGGGAAGCTCAGGAGGTATTTTGTTCCTACCCAGGCGATTCCCTCCCCGCCGAATGCCTGCTGCTGGGGCTCCTGAGTTAGACGGAGGCGCTAGTGGGGAGCGGCTGGCCCTGGGACGCCGGCCGGTCCATCTGTGGCACCGCCTCGCTCGTGGGCCGGCTGTGCGCTCTGCCCCTCACCTGAGAGTGCCGCTCAGGGGCACCTACTTGTCACTCCAGGCTCCGTTCCATTCGACCCGGCCCCAGGGGTTCCGGACCCGAAGCAGTGTTTCCGCCCTGCCTTCGTAGAAGACCTGGTGGAAGGGGTGTGGTGGGAGGGGTGTGGCTAAAGGTCAGGGGCGGGAGGGACTCTCCTCTCCTCGGTCTGGGTCTCTGGGTAGGGTGCCCTTGGCAGACTCACATCCTGGAGGCCGGTCACAGAGTAGGCGTGCCCTCTCACCAGCATCCTCTGGGTCATGGTCTCCAACTCACTTTCGCTGGTGATCTGCAGCACAGAGAGGAAGGAAAATCCGGATCTGGTCAGATGCACCGGGGCATCCGGAGAGATGTGAGCACTGTTGGGGTTCAGGGTTTTTTTTTTTTAAGTTTATTTATTTATTTTTAGAGAGGGGGGGTGCAGAGGGAAGGAGAGAGAGAATCCCAAGCGGACTTCGTGCTGTCAGCGCAAAGCCAGACTCAACTTGATCCCATGAACTGTGAGATCACGACCTGAGCCCAAATCCAGAGTCGGACCCTTAACCTAGGTGCCCCCTGGGTGGCTCAGTTGGGTAAGCGTCCGACTTTGGCTCAGGTCATGATCTCACGGCTAGTGAGTTTGAGCCTCGCGACGGGGCTCTGTGCTGACAGCTCAGAGCCTGGAGCCTGCTTCGAATTCTGTGTCTCCCTCTCTGTCTGCCCCTCCCCTGCTGGCACTCTGTCTTTGTCTCTCTCAAATAAAAATAAACATTAAAAAAAATTTGTCTTGCCAAGACTGTCATGTGAATGGATTCATACGGTATGGAACTCTCTTGGTTTTTCTCATTCAGCATAATTCCCTTGGGATTCACCCAAGTAGTTGCATGTATCGATACTTCATTTTCTCCTATTGCTGAGTTATATCCTAAGGATGTCTAGACTGTTCCCAGATTCTGGATACTACGAAGAAAGCCTCTATGAACATTTGTGTGCAGACTTTTGTGTGCTCTGAAGTCTTCATTTCTCCGGGTTACATGGCTAAGGATGCAAATGACAGGGTCCTACGGTTCCACTCTGGGTTCATTTATTTATTTGAATAAATATTTGCTGGGTGTCTATTGCATGCCAAGCAGCATCTGAAGTCCCAGGATCCAGCAGTGAAGGACCCAAGTCACTGCCCTCAGGGAATGTGAAACTGTCGGCAGAAGATTGGCTGGGAATAACTCCATTGATAAGTAAGACCATTTCACTTAACCGACTGAGCCACCCAGGTGTCCCAAGTAAGACCATTTCAGATCACAATAAATGTTGGGGAGAGAACAAAAACAAAGTAGAAAGCAAAGGGAGGTGAAAGCAGCTGATTTAGAGTGGGAGGTAGGGAAGAGAGGCTTGAGGAAGGGGCATTTGAACTGAAATGTGAATGAGGAGGGGTCAGTCATGCAGCTACCTAGGGAAAGAACCATCTGATTGAAAGCAACAGCAAGTACAAAGGCCCTGAGGTAAGACCCAGGACGGCTTACTTCAATGCAGCAGCCCATGAGGGAGGATCGCTGTATGGCCTTCCTAAGCATCCTCAGCAGGTTCCGAGGGGGCTTCTGGAGTTGGAGGCTATAGGTCACTCCCCCTGTGAAGTCTTCAAAGCCCTCTACTGTGTTGCCTCCCGACAGTGCTTCATAGGACCCGTTCAGCCTGTGGGTACAGAGAGGGGCACTTTTATGCTCTGGGATAGAGAGGCCAGCTTGGACATGCGAGGGTGTGGTGAGAGAAGGAAGGAATGCCCTGAGCTCCCTCTGCCTTTTTCCTTGGGTCAGCTGTCCCCGTAGCTCCCAGTTGTCAGGCAGGCTTGGAGGCAAGCCCAGGCCTGGGGCACTCACTTGGCATAGGCCTTCTCCAGTAGGGCGCTCCAGAACTCCGTTCGCTCCGCTGAGTGCACGAACACCAGCTTGCCATTCTTTGTGGGCAGCCGGTCATCCACCACCACGTCCATCCATTGTCCAAACTGCCAAATCTGTGGGCAGCAAGGTGGACCTCAGTGGGGCTTGGGACATCTGTCTGCCCCAGGCCAGCCTCCAAGCACAGGCATGCAGACACCTTCACCTCCCCCCCCCCCCCCCCCCNGGTGGCCAGGATCAGTGACATGCCAGTGTCGGAGAGCCCAGTCCCCAGAATGGCTGAAAAGTGAGTGAAGGCAGAGAAAAGCCTGAAACTCACCCCCAGCCTCATCTCCAGTTTCTGCCATGGGCTCCAGAGGGACCCCACCCACATTTTGACCATGACTAGGCTTTAGGGATTTTAAATTTAGAACTTAAAAACTCTTGCGATTCTCAGAAATATTTTGGGAATCGAGAATGTGCCCAGAGGTCGCTAAATTTAAAGAGATTTCCAAAACGATGTGATAGTGACTCCCCGTGTCACACACACACACACGCATACACATGCGTGTTTCTATCAACAGAAAGAGACGGATGGAGAGGGAGAGGGGGAGAAGCAGAAAAAGGAGGGGCCACCACCAGATAATTAGTATTATTTTCCTTAAGGGCTTTAAAAAATTAGCTTACGTGATTTCTTCAGTGAGCAGATATTTCTCTGATAATTAGACAAAAATCCACCATAATAAACATCACTTTTCAAAAAGAAAAAATGTAACTTCAAAGCAAATATAATTTCTTCTTCCTCCCTACTCTCTATCTCTGTCACACACACACACACACACACACACACACGCACACACAGCATAGCACAAAAGACCTCTGGCTTTCACACCATCCTTCACCTGAAAATGGAAAATCCCTGCATAGTTTTTCCTGAAGCTCTGGCCCCGGGGTATCACCCGGTACAGCAGTTTGGGGCATGTGGTGAGGGAGCCAATGGCAGCCAGCAGCCAGCAGTCCCCTGGAAAGACAGGAAGGGGGTTCCCCTCCAGCACCCCCAGGACCTGGCTCGGTGGCCCCCCTCCCTTAGCCTTCCCACTGAGAAGTGTTCAGGAAGAAATCTAGTAGGGAGAAGCTGGGCTGAAGGAACAGGCTCCTGGTGGGGGTGGGGATGAGCTTCTTTACTTTCCTGTTAGGGAAGAGATTCACAAATTAGAGCTGGATGCTTTGGTTTTGGGATTTGGGGAGGAGGTAATTGGCCTTCGTCTTGCTCCTCACTCTGAGAGCTGCTTTCTCTTGGAGAGAGCCAGGTTTCTCTCACCCCCTTGAACAAATCCAGTCACCTCCCCCCACGCCCCTCCTCCTTCTACTTCCACTCCATGATTACATCAGTGTAGCTATCAAGACCTCTCTCCCTGATATCAGTTACATAATGCTGGAGACCCAAGGGGCTTCATCCATACCCTGGCTGGGTCCCTGGAGCTAGGCATTGATGGGACACAGGGGCAGGACCCCTGGTCTGAGGTCATCCATTGAGTTCTCTCTCTCTCTCTCTCTCTCGGATCTCAGATGTCCTGGGGTGGCCATGGGGCAGGATGGTAGCCTGAGTGAGTGTACTGGGCCAGGCTGAGGGCCCTGGGAAAGCTTCTGTGATTGCCAATGGCCTCCTGGTTGCCTGGGGTACCCTTAGTGGGAGGCGGAGGGTGGGAAAAGGAGGGTTAAAGACACTCCAATCCCCCATTGCCAAAAGGATGCCTAAATAGGGAGACGCCAGGTCACTTCCGGTCGCCCCCTGAGCCACAGTGACAGATATGGGGCCTGAGTTCCCCTGGGTTTCTGCCCCCAACTTGCCCTTTTCTCTGCCACAAATACGGCAGAACTCAGCCCCTGAGGAAGCCCACCCCAGTCTTATCCCTGAAGATTCAAGGAAGGGTTTGGAAGAACTCTTCCTTAGGGAGGGAGATATCCCTTGGGGCTGTCATGGGAGCCCGTGGGAGAGTGGCCTGAGGAGTCTAGTGTCCTTTACTTCAAACGTCAGACTGAGGAATTTCTGGCACCCGCAGTGGCTTAAAAATACCTCCACAAGCTCTTTGACAATCCTCCCCTGGGGGGGGTGGAGCCTAATTCCCTCCCCCTGGGTGTGGGCCAGGTTTCATGCTGGTTTCTAACAAATGGAATGTGGTGGAGGGGACTGTGTGTTCTCCCGAGACTAGGTGGCAAAAGGCATGATGGCTTCCTCTTGGTTCTCTCTCTCTCTCGGATCATTCAGTCTGGGGAAATCCGTTACCGCGTTGTGTGGCCACTCAAACAGTCCTACGGAGAAGCCTACATGGCAGGGAACGGGGCCTCCTGGCCCGTGAGGGCGCCATCTTGGAAGCGGACCCTTCAGCTCCCGTGAAACCTTCAGGTGAGCACAGCTCTGCCTGACATCTTGACTTCAGCCTCATGAGAGACTCTGAGCCAGACCCACCCACCCACCTATGCTTCTTCCGAATCGCTAACCCACAGAAACTGAGGTGATAGATGCTTGTCGTTGCCCGGGGCAATTTATTGTGTAGCAGTGGGTAGACCACCCAGCTTACTCGCAGACCCAGCTAGCAGCAGGAGGGGCTGGAATCAGACTGGGTGAGGGGGGGG
>NW_027530179.1:4669226-4693124 GCF_008692635.1 Crocuta crocuta
TTAGGGGGAAGAGCAGGGAGAACATACTGACAGTCTCACTACCCTCTCCACAGAAGCAGAGGGGCAGGGACACGGGAGAGGTTGTCTGAATCTAGGAATCCCAGCCCCCCAGCCTCAAAATACACTCTGGCACTCCCCCTACCTCAACCTTCTTTCCCGTTTTCCCCCTCCCCCGCCCCCATCCTGCTCCCTACTCACCAAGTACGCCCTGGCAGATGTCTGTTGGACTGATCCCGTTCGCAATGAAGTGAGGAGTTCTTGTGATTTGCTGCAGTGAAGGAATAAAGGTTTGAGAGGGTCCAGGACATCCCCTCCCAACCTCCATCTCGCCGTTCCCGCAGCAAGATGCCCACCTCCAAGTTCTAGGGGAAGACAGGGTGGGGGAGGGCACAAGAGCAGCTTGACAGAGTTGTAGGGTGTGATAGCAAAGGTCAGTGAGTGACTTCCCCAGGGGTTATCTGAGAGGTTTTGCTTAAGCATGTCCAGAACTGTCCCCAGCCCCAATGGAGGTGGAGACTAGTTCCAGGGGCAGGATTGGGAGGGTTGGGAGACTGAGGATTTCAGAGTGGGACATGGTTACAAACAGCCCTCCACCCCAGTCCATGCCTCCCCTCCCAGTACCCACACTGGGCCTCTGCCAGGAGATGTTCTGCACATTTTTGGAGTTGGGACCCAGATCCTTGAAGCCCAGGGACCTGGGTTCGGCAGGGAAAAATGAATCCTCGAACAGCTCTCCCTTCCTCAGACAGGCTGCTTGCAGGTCCTCAAAGCTCTGGTTATTGAAGTTCTGGGCGTTGTGGTACTGGCCCACGCCCTTGGCTTTGAGTCGGTTCTGGGTTATGTGAGCCGCCATTCCCTGATCAGTGAAAACCTCCTCTGCTTAATGATGAAAAGACAAATATCCCAATTAAAAAATGGACAAGGGATCTGGACAGATTTTTTTTTTTAAAGATATGACCAATAATCATATGAAAAAACTCTCAATACTGTCAGTCATCAGACAAATGCAAATCAAGGCCACCGTGATACACCACTTTGCGCCACCCGCTAGGATGACTATAATAAAAAGACTGATAACAAGTGTTGGCGAGGATGTGGAGAAATTGGAACCTTCATACTTTGCTGGTGGAAATACGAAAGGGTGCCGCCATTTTGGAAAATGGGCTGGCCGACCCTGTAACAGTTAAATAGAATTATTACCATATGGTCCAGCAGTTCCACCTCTAGGCATATACTCCAGAGAAAGGAAGGTATACATCGGTACAGAAACTCGGACACAAATTCACTGCATTATTCGCAATAGTCAAAAAGTGGGAGGAGACCCCCAAATGTCCAGCAGCTGATAAAGGGACAAATAAAATGAGAAATATATATACAATGGAGTATCATTCAGGCAAGGATATCATTCAAAAAGAAATGAGGTACCCATCCACGCTACAACGTGGATGAATCTCGAAATCATTGTGCTAAGTGAAAGGAGACAGTCACGAAGGGCCACCTGTTGTATGATTGGTTTGTATAAAATGCCCCAAATAGGCCAATCTATATAGAGACCAAGAGTAGTAGAAGGATGTGGTCTAAGTCAAACAGAGCCTCATTAGTGCCAGGGCGTGGGAGGAATCCATAGTGAGGAAAAGAAGGGGGAGCTACAGGAATGGGCAGGAGGGCTCTGGGATGTGTAGAGGTGAGATCTAGATTGAGGCCACAGAGGGCTGAGTTCCAAAGGGGCAAGAGCAGGGCATCTCAGCTATTCGTCCTCCCTCGAGGTGACAGACAAGGAGAAGAGTTACAATAACAGGGCTAAGAGTACTGTCTGCTCCGTGCCAGGCACACCAGCCCCGAGAAAGATCCATGCAATAGCCTTAATTACCGGAAGAGGAAGCAAGGACCTGGAGGTCAAGGAGTTTGCCCAAGGTCACAGGGTGAGGGCTGGGAATGGGACTAAGACTGACTGCAGAAAAACTAGGTCCGTGACTTTTTCCTTTTTTTTTCATAATTTTTTAAAATTTAAATTTATCATTATCTTTTACATTTTAAAAAATGTTTTATTTGTTTCTGAGAGAGAGAGACACAGTGTGAGCAGGGGAGGGTCAGAGAGAGAGGGAGACACAGGATCTGAAGCAGGCTCCAGGCTCTGAGCTGGCTGTCAGCACAGAGCCCGACGCGGGGCTCGAACCCATGAACCGTGAGATCATGACCTGAGCCGAAGTCGGATGCTTAACCGACTGAGCCACCCAGGCGCCCCATCTTTTAAAATTTTTAATGTATTGTTTATTTCTGAGAGAAAGAGAGACACAGTGTGAGCAGGGGAGGGTCAGAGAAAGAGGGAGATACAGAATCCAAAACAGGCTCCAGGCTCTGAGCTGGCTGTCAGCACAGAGCCTGATGCGGGGCTCGAACGCACGAACCGTGGGATCATGACCTGAGCTGAAGTCGGACACTTAACCAACTGAGCCACCCAGGCGCCCCATTTTCATAATTTTTTTAAACATTTATACATTTTTGAGAGAGAGACAGAGCACAAGCAGGGGAGGGGCAGAGAGAGACAGAGGCACAGAATCCAAAGCAGGGTCCGAGCTCCGAGCTGGGCTTGAACCCATGAGCTGTGAGATCATGACCTGAGCCAAAGTCAGATGCTTAACCAGCTAAGCCACTCAGGCACCCTGGCCCATGACCATGACCTTTTCCTGAAGCTACCTCCTGAGGGAGGCGCATCTCCTCGGCGGGAAGTCTTGTGGGACTAGCACCATCTTCCCATCTTCACCGACTAAGGGGATCACGGGCCGTTTGTGGCTAAATTTATCTGACGCCCCTTTACTCTTCGCACTACCCCAACCAAGCCAACCCATTCCCCTGTCCCACATCAGCGTCTCCTTGGGACTTCTCTAGGTCCGGTAACGCCCCTGTTCTCTCCCCCTGTAGCCTGACAAACCCAAGCCAGGCTGCCACCTAGAGGCCCCGCGCCTTCCTGCACAGGCAGCCCCTGTTTCTCAGCTGCGCCAGATGGTTCCTGCCTGTGTGCCTCCACCTGGGATCGTTCCTGATCCCATGCACACACCTTGTCCACTGGGGACAGTCCTGCTCAGCCTTCCAGTCCCTGCTCAATGCCATGTCCTTGGGGAAGCCCTTCCGTAATGTGCCCATGCAGAGTTTGGGGCCGCCCTCACGCCCAACACTTTCCTTTGTTGTGACACCCATCCCTGCCTGCCTGCTGAATTGACTGGTCTGTGAGCTCTCAAGGGTGGAGGGGGGGGTCCTCTGGCCACTATTAGGTTCCATCTGTCTCTTGGGGTGCCTGCATGGCTCATCAGTTAAGCCTCTGACTCTTGGTTTCGTCTCAGGTCATGATTTCATGATTCGTGAGTCGAGCCCCATGTCAGGCTCCATGTTGGAGCCTACTTGGGATTCTTTCCCTCCCTCTTCTCTGCCCCTCCCCTCTGCACACTCACTCTCTATCCTCTCTCAAACTAAATAAATAAACTTAAAAAAACCCCAAAACTCCATCTGTCTCATACAGCACCTGGCCCCGGCAGGGGCTGACAAATGATTTCAGTGGATGGATGGATGAATGAATGAATGCTTTGCATTGCACTGTAGTGATTTTTCACGTATGTTTGCAAATCTGTTTTCTCTCTCCTACCCTGTCCCCCAACTCCCTGTCTTGCTCTCGTCCCTGATAAACTATACATTTTATGTATTATTTGTCTCCCTCAGTAGAATGAAAAATTAGAAGGGCAGGGATTTTTTTTTTGTCTTTAGTTTGCTGCTACATTGAGTACATAGTAGGTGCTCAATAGACAGTCTGAATAATGTTCCCCAGTGCTCCTAGAAGGGAGGAGCCTCTCAGTTTCTATCTTATCAAAAAAGAGCTCACCCCAGCCTAGGGAAGCCAGAGCATTGGCGCAGACAATGAGCAAAGTTCCTGACCACAGCATAAAGGCTACTCTGGGGTCCCCTTGGGGTCCCTGGTGCCTGGAGTTTCCTGGTCCCCAAGGAGAAAAGTTCATTGGCTGTAAGGATTAAGGTGCGTTTGCTCAGTACCGACTCGGGATCCTGTCTTTTGCTTCTTCCACAGAACCAATTGTTTGTGATGTGAAGATGTCAGAAATCTCCCCTAGTTGTAAAAGTAACTAGCACTGGGGTGCCTGTGTGTCTCAGTTGGGTGAGCATCCAGCTCTTGCTATTGGCTCGGGTCATGGGTCAAGCCCCGCACTGGGGCCCACGCTGAGCACAGAGCCTGGTTTAAAAAAAAAAAAGTAACTAGCATTTATAGAGCAGTTATAAAAATAATAATTAACAGTGTTGGAGGACTCAGCCTGCCTGGCATAGTTCTAAGTGCTTTATGTGCATTAACTCAGTGAATCCTCACACCCCTATTGGCTGGGTTTATTATTATTATGTCTCCCTGCTACAAGGGGGGAGGACCAAGGCCCAGAGAGGCTGAGCTTCCTCAAGGCTGGATAGCCGGTGGGCAGCAGAGTCAGTCAGGGTCACACCGAGGCAGGCTGGTCCGTGCTCTCACCCATCACTCCAGCCTAGGCTTCCTCTATTTTACTACAGCCTCTAGGTGGTCCTTAAGTCACTTCCTCTCATCCAGGAGACAGAACGGACGATGGATAAAGGGTTGGGAAAGAGCTGATTCTTGGTTAGCAGCCCCGGGCTGCACCAAACCAGAGTGGATAGCTGTGTGACCTTGGGCATGCTGCTTTACATCTCTGAGCCTTGGTTTTTATAAAGAGGCCACTATATCCTACCTTGAAGGGTGTTTCAGGTTTAAATGATGCAACAGACACGAAAAAGGTTGGCGTTCAGGAGGCGCTCAGAAAATGTTGGTTGCCTTTCCCTCACTGACCTGGCTGGGTAACTAGTATCTGTGGAGTTCCTACTGCGATCATGTAACACCCNGATGCAGGGACACTTCTACTCAACATGTTGGGATGGTCTGCGTGTCTGTCTGTCTCTGTGGCTGCGTTCGCGCTCTTTGAAGCAAACTGTAGCTCATCTCAGCCACATTTTTGGATCATGTATTCTGTGCCGGGCACCGAGGAGCACACCCCTGCATGGAGCTCTGAGAGGCCCCTCCTCGGACTCCCCTCCTTCAGGTTCAGCCGGACGGGCTGCAGAGGCAAGGATCAGGCGCCAGGGAGAGAGGCCACCAGGTCAGGTAGGATCATTGGGAGGTTCTGGGGGAGAGTGACTGCCCCCTTTTCTCTGCTCTAAGCTCACTCTGCTCCCCTACGGTAGGGTGAATAAAGGTGTGGGGGGGGGGGGAAGCAGGGGAAGAAATGGCTAATTTCTTTGCTCGAAGAGCAGGGGAAAGACTTGGAGGGAGATCTGTGGTGGGGGACAAATCTTGGAGGGTGAAGAAGGGGTGCAGATGAAGAGGGTCTGAAGAGGCAGGCGGCAGAACGTCCCAGAGGGCGACAAGGATCAGGATTGATTTCGTTTCATCACCTGGTCCTTACCCCTCGTGGCCAGCAGAGCAGGAATGGCCTACAGCCCCCCCAGGGCCCGCCTGGAGGCCGTAGGGCAGTGGTCCTCAACCTGGGAGATCGCTTAGCAATGTCTAGAGACATTTTTGGTTGTCATAACTGGGGACCAGGTGGATGGTACTGGCCTCTAGCGGGGAGAGGCCAGCGTCGCTGCTAAGTGTCCTATAGCGCTCAGGGCGACAGACCTGGGGTGAGTGAATGGCCCAAGGGCACTCACACAGAGAGGTGAAGGGCTCTGTGCCCTTCCACCACGGGGTCGCCTCTGGTCGCCTCTGACTTGGCTGCTCCCCTTCCCCCCTGCAGGGAGTGATGTGCCGGGCTCCCCAGGGGGTCTGGAAGGACCACAGGAGGTGCTGCTGTGTCCAGGAACGCCGGAGAACGTCAGGGAGCAGGCCACGGCTGCGCTCATGCCCCCCGCCTGAGGAGTCACTTCTCACCGTTCTGCCTCCAGCTTCACGTCCTGTATACCGAGTCTGCTGGGTCTGAGCCTGTCACTCAGCTGGCTGGCGGGGACACTTATACAGACACACGCTCCACCACAGTCATCACCAAAAACGTCTCCGGAGAGGGTGACAGACGGGAGCCCTGACAGGTGTGGCTAGGGGCGTGGGCAAGCTGAGACACAGACAGACGGATAAGCCTGGCCGGGGAAGGACAGGCAGACGGCCAGGGCAGTAGGGTAAAACAAGGCATGGATGGACGGGACGCTCTCTGGGCCGGGCATGCATCTCGTGTCCCCCTCGCCTCTACAGACCGGGAGTTGTACCTGAGGGGTCTGCTTCGGCTTTCCCCGCGGACGCAGGGCCTGCAGATTTGCGGACAGCCGAGTTTCCAAAGCTGGCTGTCTAGACTTCTCAGGGCTTCTCCTAGGGCTAGCCCTACACCCCCAGGGGTCAGGCAGACGGCGAGGGCCCCAGAAGCCAGGATCTAGGGGCCCCATATAGCAGAAGCCAGCTGGCCTCCTAGGCCTGGTGAGGGGCGGGTGGAAGGGCTCAGGTCTGAGCTCCCCTCTCCCCGGTGCTGTCTCCCTCAGGTCCTGAGGTCAGGTCCCCAGGCCTGCCTACAGAGTCCCGCTCTTGTGTCGCACGGTCTGGTCTTTCTGGATCAAGAGGCCAGTTTTTCTGGGATGGGGAGGGGTTCTCTCTGTTCCCTGAGCTTTGCTTCTCTAATGGCCTCTGGGGCTTCCCTCATACGAGCCTTTCTGAGAGGCAGCTGGGACAGTGGGGTGTCTGGCCCCTCTCCGCTCCAGCTGGAGACAGGAGGAAGGGCTCCTGCGGGTCTGAGTTTCAGTGGTCGGTCTGAGGAAGATGTCCATCTGCTCCTAGGGAGCTTTCAGTCTGATGGAGGAGTCACCTTCAAGGGGACACGGCCCCTTCCACTGCGGGGAGGCCCTGGTCTGCAGAGGTCCGGAAATGGTACAAGCCCATGAGCGCCTACCTGGGGAGTACAGCATGCTGGTGGCTAGCCTGGTAGCTTGACAGTTGAAGGTTCTGGGGGAGGGGGAGGAGGGGGGTTCCCCTCCCCCCACCCAGAACTCTCCAATTGCAGGGGGAGTCCCAGGGCAGCGGCACGTTTTAATAGTTGCCTCCCTCTCCTGTGCTCCTTCCCACTGTCCCCCATAGGTGTCACGGTCAGTAACCTAAATGCTTTGGGTCTGCCTGGGCCCCGCCCACCGGCCGGAGGGTCCTCTTCCTGTGGGAGTCCCCGCACTCCTACCCTGGGGCACCTCCAGCACGCTGGCTGTCCTCACGGTACTGTCCAATCAGGACGAGTCTGAGTCCCTCTCCTCCAGCCCAAGGCTTCCAGGAAAGGGTTGTCCCTGACACCCCAACCCAACCTTTTTATCCTGAAAGCCTCTCTGTTTTTGAAAGGCACCTTCCCACTAACATGGCGCTTCCCTTATGTGTCTCTGTGCCTTCACAAAGCCTTCTCTGTGTCTCTGTTCTTCTCATACAGACACCAGCTGTAGAGGATTAGGGACCCACCCTATTCTAGTGTGACTTCATCTTAACTGTTTACTTCTGCCGTGACCGTATTTCCAAATGTCACATGCTGAGGTACTGACTGGGGGGTTAGGGTTTCAACACGTCTTTGTGGGGACGCGATTCAACCCATAACACTGTCCTTGGCATGGTTAGCCCGCTGGCCTGGCTGTCACGTGTATCCAGGGGAAAGAGTGAACTCTGACGTGAGAAACCTGCCTGATAGTATAGTCTTCCTAGAAGGGTATGACCATTGAGGACAGGGACTGTCCAGTTGTCCCTGTGGCCCCCCTGCCCTGCCTGGGGGAGCGCTGGCTACGGAGCAGACGCTCAGGCCACTGAATGGAATCATAGGGTCTTGTTCCAAGTTAACCTTGGACAAGTCTTCCCCACGCCCCTTTCTGGATCTCAACTTCCTCATCTATAAGAACATTAATTACAGTTAATTAAGTTCTTATTATGTACCAAAAGCTGGGCTAAGAACTTTCCGCTTGTTTAATCTTTTAAAACAGCTCAAGGACGTGTTGTCATTATCCTCACATTATAGATGAGGAAAGTGAGGGCCGGAGGTGACATAATAAGAAATAATACACTTGGTCTCTGCCCCTGGTTCCTGGCACAGGACTCCTAAGTCCCCTTAGTGACAACAGCGTCTTTTGTTCTAATGAGGTCACTCCTGGAGATCTTCTGGATAGCCGCAGGATGGGGGCTGATGGCCAGAAAAACCAAGTCACGATTGGAAGCTGGAACTTTCAGCCCCACTCCTCATTCTCCAGGGAGGGGAGAGGGGCTGCGACTGAGTTAATAGTCATGCCCACATGAGGAAGCCTCCAGAAACATTCCTAAATACGCGGTTTAGAGAGCTTCTGGGCTGGTGAACACATTTACGTGCTGGGAGGGTGGGGCACCCCAGCTCCACAGGACAGAAGCTCTTATGCTGGGGACCCTTCTGATCTCACCCTAGCACTCCCTCAACCAGCCGCTCACTGGTGTCCTCTAACATACTTTTTTATATGAAACTGATAAATGTGTTTCCCCGAGTTCTGCTGGGCTGTTGTAATAACCCACAAGATTTTTAAAAAGTTTATTTATTTATTTTGAGAGAGGGGGGCAGAGAGAGAGAGAGAGAGAGAGAGAGAAAGAAAATGAATCCCAAGCAGGCTCTGCACTGTCAACATGAAGCCCGGTGTGGGATTTGAACTCATGAATGGTGAGATCATGACCTGAGCTGAAGTCAGACGCTTAACCAACTGAGCCACCCAGGAGCCCCATCATAGCAAATTATAAAATCTTAATAGTTGTGGGTTCTTGTCATTCCTCCTTTTTGGGCATCAACCTTCATGGCTAAACAGTGAAAAGTTTGAATGGGTAAGCAGTCCTGATGTGGGGCTCCCATACCACCCTAAGATTTTTTTCACCCTCGTCCTAACACCCCTGCCTCCAAAGTCGTGTTAGCAGGAGCAAGGGACGTCACCGCCGTGTGCCCCGAGCTCCTCATCTCTGAATTTGGGACAGGGCTTCTCTGAGGACTCAATCAACACATAGAAGGTGGTCAGAAGGGTGCTGGACCTAGTGAGTGTTCAGATCGGTCTCTGGCTTGCCCACTGGGCCATGGGCATCGAGAAGCAGCCTCGCTGCTGTGTCACCAGCGCCCAGCTCAGGGCCTGGAGCACAGGAGGTGCTCGAGGGGGGTTCATAGAGGGATCAAGGGCTGCTGTCTGTGGCCTCAGGGGCCTACTGCGTGCGCTCCCTGCTTGGAATTCGCGGCCAGTTTCTGCCCACCCAACAGCTGGCACTCTGCTCCCCAGTCCTGGGTCTCCGCCTAGAGGTCCACATTTCACAAGACTGTGCATCCGCCATACGGGGAACACTGGCCTTCCAAGCAGGGGACATCTGTCCATAACCTGGGGGTGGGTGGACCCTACACACTGTGTGCGCCTGCCCCTGCCGGTGCCTGGGCAATCTTTCACGGGCTTTTTGCTTTGTTCACTGTCCCTGCTATTGGTTGTTTCTGGTGGACTATCTGCAAGCCTTTGTGACACCTGCTTTTTCTTTTCCTCTGCCTGGTCCTCTGGGGTCTCTCCTTTTCTCTCCTCTGCAAGTTCCTTGACTCACTTTCTTTTCTGGATCCTGCTGATGGGTGGTGCATAATGGGTGGGTTGGATGCTCAGGGCCTTTGGGGTTACTTGGTCATACTCCTTAGTTTTTATCGATGAGCAGATGGGTTCAGAGAGGGGAGGTGGCTTTCCCAGGGTCACACAGCACGTTAGTGACAGAACCAGGCCTGGAGTTCCTGGCTCTCCGAGAGCCAGGAGACCCGATGCCCACAGGTATACACTGCGTGTGACCCTGTGGCTGGGTGGACCTCTTGGGGATGGGCCAGAGTGGCCATAGGAAATTTTTAACAAAAAGTGGATTACTGGGGTGCCTGGGTGGCTCTGTCAGTTAAGCACGGACTTCGACTCAGGTCATGATCTCACGATTTGTGAGTTGGAGCCGCACATTGGGCTCTGTGCTGACAGCTCAGAGCCTGGAGCCTGCTGCGAGTTGTCTCTCACTCTCTCTGCCCTTCTCCTGCTCACAGTCTGTTTCTTTCTCTCAAAAATAAACATTAAAAAAAGAAAAGTGAATTACAGCTGGGTCTGGGGATGTGGAAGATTTGACTGGGCACTCCGGAGGGGGAAGGGACAGACGGGCTGGTGGCCTGGCTCACTGAGATTCTCAGAAGGGCCTTCCAAGCCTCCTCCCAGGCCGGTAACCTTGGACAAGCCCCATAGCAGCCTTGAGCTTCCACAAGAAGAGAGAAACAACACTGCTTTGCAGGAGCTATTAATGATCACGGAATTAATCCTCATTGACATTGACGTTTATGGGGTGTTTCCCATGAGTTGGGTGCAGGGCCAGCTGGGCATCTGACATCTATTGCCTTATGTAATCTTTGCAGTGAACCCATGCCTGACCCTGGAGTGAGCTCTCTGGGGTGTAGATGCTTTAAAACAGCACAGTCACTCTTACATGATTCCAGGCACATAATAACTGCTCAATACGTGGTAACAGCAATGACAACAAATAATAATGGTATTGCTTGCTGGACTACTGTGGCTCCATTTTTCTTCCCTCTCGCTCTCCAGAGCCACCTGCTGAGCCCCTTTCTAGAAGCAGCCTTGTGGGGATCTCCCTCCTCCAGGAAGTCTTCAAGAAGACGCCGGGGAATCTGTGGTTTTGCACAGCCTTTCTCCCTGAATCTCTATCCCATCCGTGTGGCTCCCAGGGGATTCAGTGTGTGGGTCTGTGTCCTCGTCCCTCAGACTGAGTGGTCCTGCAATTTCTTCCGGGCAGGGGTGAAGACGGAGCAGAGAGCTGACAGACGCCGGAGCAGGGGGGCAAAGTGAACGCAGCGGACTCCCCTGCAGGCTCCCAGGCCCCTTCTCTCCTCTCCCATGGGGAACTCAGGTCCCACTCAGGAAATCTTTTGCCCGGGATCCAAGCAGATCCTCCGGGTACACAAGGGTGCTTGGTCCCCAGCCCATGTGTCTGGGGCGGCAGCACAAATCAGACACCTGCCTCAGAGTTTTTCTTTTTGTTTTTATTTTAAAGGAAAAAAAAAAACAACAGTGCAAAAACCCAGTTTCCAGTGTCAGCCATGCCCACCCCCCACCCCTAGGTCACCTCCCTGGCTGGGGGCCTGACTCTTCCTCCCACTCAGCAGCCCCTCCCCTCTCATGCAACCCACAGGGGCCTGGAGGCTCCACTTCCCTGGAGTGCCAGATCCCAGGGGGCCTTGGGGGGAGAAAAGAACTGGGGGGGCGGCCCCTGATCCGCCCGCCCCCCCCAGGTCTCCAGCCATGGCACCAGGTACCCCTCTTGGCTCTCAATAACCCTTTCCTGACCATACTACTAGCCTGGGGGGCACTGATCTGGGGGAACCCTGTCCGCACCCCTCTTTGCCCCGGGTCCGGCTCGGGGCTCTCCTCACTGAGGTTGGGGGGTTCCCTCCCTCCCTCCATGGTGGGGGAGAGTGGTGAAATCCCCAGGTTTAAATACCTTAATGAAAGCAGGGGATGGGGAGGAAGGGGCTTTAGATCTAATAAATTATTAGCGTTTTTAGTGTCCGTGGGGGGAGTGGGGGGGGCGAGGGGGCAGGGCGTGGCCTCCAGGGCCCCTCCCACCCCTTACTGGTGAATCTCATTCTCTATGAGGCTGTCCTCATAAGACGGGAAGTCTGTGTCCGTGAGGCCATCAGGTGGCATCAGCAGCTCCTCATCTTGGGACGAGGACAATGGGGGCTCATCCCCTGAGCTTCCAGGACCCCCATCCCCTTCCCCTTCCACCTCGGAGTCCTGCAGCACCTGAGCGATGTATTTCTGAAAGGGGAGAGGCGTAGAGGGTGAGGGTGGACAGCTGCTCCTCATGGCAGGGACTGATTGGGGGATCTCAGGGTCTCCAGGGGGCGGGACAGCGATCTTGCCCCTAGGGAGAGGTGGTGGCCCCCCCAGTGAAGCCAGATCTCTCCCTGCCCCTGGGGTCTGGAATGGGCTTCACTTTCTGGAGGACTAGTGGAACCCCCAACTTTGCATTGAGCCTCAATCAGAGGCTCCTGCCCACCTCTGGCCATGAATCGGGACACTCACCGCAGATTTGGGGACAGCGGCAGCAGTGGGGGGCCGTCCATTGCTTCTGGAGTCCACAGTATCCGTCTCTGTGTGCTCAATCTTGAGGGGCCCAGAACGAGTCAGGGAGTGGGGAGACGCCCTTGCCCTCAGCCACAATCATGACCCTGCACCCACTTGGCACCCTTGTTTCCCCTGCCCTCAGCTCCCACCCATCCCCCTGCTCCCCTGCACCCCCTTCAGCTTTTGCCCTCAACCGCCCCCTGCCCCCTCGCCCCACACCTTGTAGTTGTGGGCACTGAGGTATTTGAAGTGTCCGAAGCAGACGTGGCAGAGACAGATGACGATGGTGATGACCAGGACCACGAATGTGAACATGGACGTGGGGGCTAGGAACCCTGGTGGGGGGGGCAAAGGATGGGGCTGCTACCTCTCCTCTGGGCACCCCCCGTCCACTTTTGCTACCTTCTGAACGCAATCCCACATTCCCACGTGCTGCGGCTTCTCCCAGGTTCCTTGCCTGTGGCCCTTGGGCATCACAGACCCTCCCATGGCTTGCTCGGCCTTGACTCTGGATGGCGGTCCCCCTCCCCCAGCTCCCTAAGATGTGTGTGTGGGGGGGTGGCCCTCACCCGTGCGCATGGTGGAGAAGAAGAGCAGCCAGAAGAGGCAGAGGATGGGTGCGGCCACCACCTGGTTCACGGCCCCTGAGTGGATCTTCTTGTCCAGCTTGGCCGGCAGATAGGCGTAGTAGAGATTGTACCTGTCTACCAGGTGCTTCAGCAGCATGTACATGAGCCCTGGGGGAAGCCACACGGGCCCTGACCTCGGAACCCAAGCCACCGGTCTTCTGTGTGTCCGTCGCGGGGCGTCCCTGCGCTACCGAGATCGCCGAAGGGCTGGCCTCCCTCCTCCTGCCCTATAGCCTCAAGCCCGCCACTGGGTCCCAGACGGCCCACTTCCTCAGCTCTCCCGCTTTGCTCTGTGGCCCCTCACTAAAAATCCATTCATTTGGGCCAACAAGCTTCTTCTCGAAACCCTTATCGGTTTGTTTCCTACCCTGTCCCTAAACACACCGGTATAAATGAGGTGTTAAGTTCTGTTTTCCTGGAGGCTGAGGGACTGAGGACAAGAAGGTTAGTTTGGAGCCTTCAAGAACTAGGGAGGGTGGTTAGGGGTTAGGATGTTATGGGGGGTGGGAGTAGAGGTCACTAGGTCACTAGTAGGGCAACAGTTGAAGAGAAACTTTGGTAAATTTTAGAAGGAAGAGGGACTTGTGCAAGGTGCCCAGCTCAGTTACAGTGGCTCTCTGTGAGTGGCGAGGGTCCCACACGACTCTGGAATCCAAAGGTCTTTCCTGAGCTTATGGGACTATGTCCATGTGTACCCGCGGGCGCTGTGTAGGAGTGTGAGTGTGTGTGTGTGCACACCTCTGTGGGTCTGCGATGTGTGTCCGAGTAGGTCAGCTGAGTGAAGGCAGGTGTGGATGAGTATGGCCATGTTGGGTGGCTTTGCCCAGGGGCCCAGCACGCCATCTGGGGCCAGCCTGGGCTGAGATGGCTTTCCCCCTCCTCCCCCCAGGCCCGGCCCCAGACTGAGGCAGGGACCGGGCGGGAGGCCCGAGGGGCCGGCCTCCCAGCCGGGGCCCTGTCCACTCGGGGCGGCCTGCCTTACTAGAGTGGAGCGGGTGAGTTCCTGGGTCCCCCCGAGCAGGGCCCAGGTCCCGGCGCGGCGGTGCCTACCGAAGGGCACGATGATGGGGCAGGTGATACTGTAGGTCATGACCACCGTGAAGACGCACATCATCCAGGCGTAGGCTGCGCCAAACTGGAACTCGTAGGCCTGATGCTGGGGGGGAGATGGGCAGGAGGGTGGCTCAGGGAAGGGAGGGACAGACTAGAGGGGTGCAGGGCAGGTGGGAGGGGGCAGGGGGCCAGGAACAAAGCCATGGGGAAAAGGAACCCAATATCCAGGGTGGGGCAGGGCAAAGCAGATGGAGAGAGGGGCTGTGGCTGAGACAGAGGTCAGGGCGGGTACAGTGATGGGGCATGGTGGGGGGGGACACCTTTGAGAAATAAGGGGCTGGCAGGTGGGTAGGCCTGGGAATGGGATGTCCAGAGATCTCATGTGGGGGTAGGGCACAGGGACCCTAGGTCTAGTGACCCAGACTTCCCCCAACTCCCATCGGAACGCTAGACTGTCAGAGCTGGCGGGTGCCTTCGGGGTTCTCTATGTCGATCCATCGCTGCACATATGGGTAAACGGAGGCTCCAGATAGGAAAGGGATACCCCAAGGCCACGGCATTGGGTCCTTCAAGTTCCAGGACCCCCGTGTCCCCACTCCCTAGCCTAACTGCCACTGTTTCTGGTTTGGCCCACCAGGGGGCGCTGCGCGGGCAACCGCGGCCCTGGGCGGCCGTACCCGCTTCACGTTGCGCCTCTCGGCGGCCGAGCGCGCCAGGCAGAGCCGGATCATGTACATGAGCAGGCCTGGGATGCGCAGCAGGTCCATGGCGTTGCCGATAAAGGCTGAGGCAATGACGTAGTTCACGAAGAAGGCGCCGTTGTCGGGCAGGAACACACACCTGCAGGCACCAAGTGCTCCAGCACTGCACCCTCGGGAGACCCGGTGGCGGCCTGCCCACTGCCAGCAGGTGGGCACACCACACCTTCACCCCCGACGTGCCCTCCTTCATGTGGACACCCCCCCGCTCAGCTCTCAAGCCCCAGTCCCCCCGGAGTGTGAACCCCAGGGGCTGGAGAATCAACAGACCCCTCCAACACCCTCGGTGTGAGTGGATACAACCCGAAGTGTGAGCTCAGTGGTGTCCCTAGGACTTGTGTGCTATATAGAGAGCTCTACAGCCCCGAGGCCACTGCCGTTTAGGGTGTGACCGTCTGAGATCTCCACGGACAACCCTCACGAGATCCCCAAAGACACCCAAGGGCATGAGCCCTAGGAATACCCAGAAAGTACCCCTTAGACCTTATTCAGCCATGGTTGTTAGCCCCGGAGCGTGAGCCCCAGACATCTCCAGAACACAAGCTCCCGGAGACCCTTCCCCAAAGATCTTCAGTGGCGGAGCCCAAGAACTTTTGTCAATGCCTGTGACAGCCCAAGTGTGAGCCCAAGCAGATCACAGATGGCCTAGAGCAAGACCCCTGGGGCTGGTGTCCACGTACATAGCTGTGGCGTGGGGCCCCTCCCCCAACCACCAAAGAGCCTCATAGGGCTTTCCAGAAAAGGTACTCCATACAGAACTCCATAGTCACACCTCTGGATGATGAAACGTCAGGGGTGCTCCCAGAACCCCTGCCACATAAACGTCCCAAAGTATGAGCCCCAGAGTTCCCCATAAATACTCCAGGGTGGGGAGCCCAAGAGCCTTCCATAGATATTCAAAAGTGTAGGCTCCAGAGCCCCTCAGGGGTCCACCCAAGTCACTCCCAAAGTATGACTCCTACTACGGACACGTCTCCAAACTTCCTGAGTGAAACTCGCCTCCCACAGTTAGTTCTAGAACACGAGCTCTAGAGATGGTCAGAGAGCCCCCCAGCGTGGGTCCTAAAGCCCCAAACACACCTTGAAGGGGACCTCTAGCTGGGTTCCCGGAGAATGAGCCCCAGGGACATCTCCCATGTTTACACCTGACGCACTGTGTGCGAGCTTCAGGGTGACCCTGCCACACCCTGTACGCCCCCTCCTCTTCCTGGCAGCAGGGGCTGGGAAGCTCTGCTGCACCCTCCCGTGGCGGAAGGCCGTGAGTCTCAGGCATACCCACCCCCACCCTCCGGCCTCTTTCCCTGGGGGCCCGGGTCACTCACTCAAACCGAATAGCTGCCTCGGCCAAGAATTTCTTGTCAAAGAGCCAGCGGAAGAAGAGGTCCAGGCTGGAGAGGAGTGGAGAGGTGTGGTGGGGGGCTGGAATGGCCCAGAACACCAGGGGAGGAGGAGTCTAGCCCATGAGCCTCTGGGGATGCCCCGCAGACGTGGGTCCCCCCTGCTCTGTGAGGGAAGTGGGAGTCTGAAGCCCTCCCCTTCCCCATNTCCTCTGCGACCTACCTGCTCAGTCCCAGCGAGGGCAGGAGCAGCACCATAAAGATGAGGAAGGTGTAGCACTTGTGCATGGTGGTCCTGTTCTCCCCAGAGCTGGGGCAGGGGGCGCAGGGGCAGAGGTCAGCCGCAGCAGACCCACGCCCACACCCCTAGCCTGGATGGTATCACAGGAGGCTCGGCTGGGATGGGGGCCTCCCAAGGTGAGGGGCATCCCTCCCCAGCGGCTCTGGGACCGCCCAGGGTGGGGAGGCGGAAGGGGAAAGGGCTGCCCAGCGGGGCCGGGCACGCACCCGGAGGGCCAGAGTGCAACGTGTGTGAGGTGTCTCACCGTGTCCAGTGAGCTTCGAAGAAGGCCGAATAGTAGACGATGGTGGGGAGCAGGGCCGAGAAGCACCACAGCAGCAGGGTGGGGAAGAACTGGGTGATGATGGGGTTCTGCAGCGGGGCACAGGGGGGCGTTTCAGGCAGGGGCAGCCTGGCGGGCCCCGGTCCAGCTTGCTTAGCTTACCGGCCCCTCCCCTACCGAGCCCGCAGCTCTCTGGGCCCCATGACAGAAGTCCAGAACCTGTTGGGGCCAGGGTCTCAGGAATACATCAGTAGTTAGCATTTGTTGAGTACCTACTAAGTGCTCAGCATTGATCACGTGCTTTATGTACATTGACCCTCACAACAATATTACCCCATTTTACAGATGAGCAAACTAAGGCAAGAAGAGATTCAGTAGGTTACCCAGCTAGTAAGGAGTGAAAGGGGGTGGAATTTGGACTCAGCAAGACTGGGTCTTACATATTTTGCTATTATCACTCAGTAATTTTCAAACTGTCTTCCTTTGGACTTCGAGACTCCAAGGAGCTATGCTGTGTGTGTGGCAGGAGAGGTGAGGGGAAAGCTAGTGGAAGTGACCATCACTCTGTCTGAGCAGCCTTGCTTTTCCACACTGGGTTTCACGTAAGAGTCTTTTTGATAAAGGCACCAGAATCTGAGTTTGGAGGCCAATGACGTAGTCTGGACCTCCGTTCTGTCGGAGAGCCGGGGGATGCAAAGGGACTTGCCCAAGGTCATATGGTCAGTTAAAGCTGGCCCTGGGCGCTCTCTCTTCCCTGGTGTCTCTCTAGATGTGTGCACACCCAAGGGCGGTCTCTGCTAGCGGGAAGGTGGCAGGGAGCCCAAGGGATGTTCCCAGAGGGCTTTACAGCCCACGGTCGAGTGGGCGTTCTTGGTGGGGGCGGGGCTAGGAAAGCAGAACAGGGGCCAGGCTGGGCAGGAGGGCTCTCTGGCTTCCCCCCCACCAGAAGAGGGGTCTGAGGCCTGGCATCTGCGTCTCCCGGCGCAGCATGGAGGGGTGGGGCGGGCACGGGCCTCACATTGAGGTACTCCACGGGCTTGGTGACGTTGAACTTGTCCATAGTGGTGATGATGATGGCCGGGGTGGTGAGGAAGAAGAGGAGAATGAAGAGGACAACATTGATGACCAGACAGCGCAGCCACCAGATGAAGCCTCGGATGGAGAGGTGCTCCCTGGGATGGCGGGGGAGAGGGTCATCCGGGGGACTCGTGCTGACGGTTCCCGGTGACAACCCCCACTACCTCCTGGGGCCAGCAGGCCCCATGAAGCCTGCCCCTGCCACCTCCGTGCTCACCAGTAGATGTTCTGGGGGTCGGGGGCGTATGACACGGTCCAGTTGGAGATGTGCAGGGACTCGCTGCAGGACGAGGAGCGCGGCTCCCCGCGGCAGGTGCAGCCCTGGCACTTGCACACGTTGAAGTCCTTCAGGATGCTGGGGGACGGGCACCAGTTACCGGGGCGCCAGCCACTGCGGACCCCGCTGCCGACAGCTGGCCGCAAGTGTGGGGACCCAGAACTCCCAGCCGGGCAGTGGGTGGGGGGGACAGGGCCTGGGCTGGGCGGACAGGGCAGGGGCTCACATGGCGGTGATGGTCTCATTGTGGAAGGTGACAAAGGCCATGCCAAGAGGCTTCTCGTTCACCTTCTCCTTCTCCCGCTTGTAGTCTTCCTTCAGCTTCTGCTCCAGCTTCGTGTAGTACTCGATGGCCTCCACCTGCCAGGGAGGGGGGCGGTGGGTGAGGCAAGGGCTCTGGTCAGAGAGCCAGGCTGGGCTGGTCCCCACCATGCCCAGCGGCACTGACCTAGGGCTTACTACAGGCCAGGCACTGCTCTAGTCTTTCTATTGTTCACTCGTAATCCTCACAAGCCTGAGGTAGGTACAATTAGCTGCATCCTACAGATGAAGAAACTGAGGCACAGAGCAGTCAAGAAACTCGCCTGCAGCCACAGAGCTAGTAAATACAGCACAACACTGTCCTCTTGGCTGGACTCTTCTGATTTAGGCCCTGAAAACTTGGTCACTGGAGGGACGGGCACAAACCCAACAGTGGAACTGGAGCTTCAAGGACTGTAGGAACAGGCGGGAACCGCCTGTAGGAACCGCTGAGGGAGGGCCGCTCCCTACCTCTAGCCCCCGGGCAGCATGGCCTTGCCTCCTCAGGGGGCTGGTTTACCTTCAGTGTTTCTTATTTATTTTTGAGAAGACAGAGAGTAAGGGGTAGAGAGAGAGGGGGGCAGTGGATCTGAAGCGGGCTCTCTGTTGATAGCAGAGAGCCCAATGCGGGACTTGAACTCACGAACTGTGAGACCATGACCTGAGCCGAAGTCAGACGCTTAACTGACAGAGCCACACAGGCGTCCCCTACCTTTGGCTGTTTATGTTTAAGGCCTCTGTGTGTGCGTGCGTGTGTGCGTGTGTGTGTGTGTGTTCCCGGGGTCGTGGCACATGCACCTGGAATGTGTCCACCTCTACTGTGATCTGTCTTCCCGAGATCTGCCCAGCCCCTTCCCATATCCACCCGGGGCTCTGGGGGCCTGAGGCCACCTCCTACCTGCTCACAGCCTCGCACCACGCAGCAGCAGAGGTGGCCGCAGGGCTTGGGGTTGATCATGGTGGGGACATTCTCCTTACTCTGGAGGTTTGTGAAGTAGAGCTTCCCCCGCTCGGCCTTCTTCCTGTGGGATTCAAGTGCCCAGTCATTCCACCCCCCCACCCCCCCACTGGGGCCAGGGATGGCTGGGAGGGGGGTAGGGAGCCCAGCTGAGGGGCCATCTAAGTCTACTCCCTGAGGACAGGGGTGACCTTACTCTTGGATCTGCTCAGAATGCATGGTTCAGATATGCCCCCATTCCAGGGTCTTCCTGCCCATCCCTCGAGGGCCAGAAGGTCTTCCTATAGTCTGACCTAAGGTTTTCACACTGCGGCTGAAGAAGGGTGTGCCCTCGGGTGGGGTGGGGATGGTGGGCCCTTTCCTCTTGCAACAAACTCTAACCTCCAGGCCTTGCTCTTTCCAGAGCTGAACTGACAGGCGATCCAGGGATTGAATTAAAATCAAATGCCCTGGGAAACACCTGGAAGGGGAGTGCGTGGCAGCCAAGATGCCCTCCACGATAGGCAGGGGCCCCCGGTGTCCTTGCCCCCCATTACCTCTCTGCATCGAGGAACATAAGGCGAGCCACGTTGTAACACGGGCGGGCTTCAAGAACCGTGCAGTTGGGATAGGCCTCCCTGGAACACAGGCCACCGTCACCTCCTGCGGTGACCCCGCCCGTCCGCCCCCGACTTGCATCCACGAGCCCATCACCGCCCCCGACTTGCATCCACGAGCCCATCACCTTGAGGATGTACACCCCCAATTCAAGCTCCCTCTTTCGGGTCTACAAAAATGGGAGCTCTGTGAGAATGAAACTTGGAAATTCCTCCCCATGTTTATATGAGCAGCAGGAGGGAGCCCGAAGGCACGGGGGACCTTGAGCACACTTGAGCATATCCTCATGGTGACGGTGATGGGGGAGGGGGATATGTGAGTGTGCGTCTGCATGGCGCTAGGGGAGGCCACAGCCCACCGCAGTCTGATTCTTGTTCAGAGCTCTGAACTTTCAGTGGAGAGAAACTGCTCCTACTCTCGGGCTGCTCTTACCCCGGTTCCCAGAATAGCTGGTTACAGTCCAACGCTCAGCCTCACCTAGGGACCGACCCCGACCAACCCACGGCCTGGACTGCAGACCTGAGACTGGCCTCTTAACCCTGCCCCGAGTTTACCCCTCGCCTTGCCCTGAAACCGAGCAGAGAGAGACTGTGCGCGGCTCTCGGCTCTCGGCTCTCGGTGCTGCTACCTGGCAGGACCCGGGGGAGCCTGCTGACTGAAGGCGCGGCTCCTCCTTTCTTATCGCATGCTGCTCCCAAATCTAGACTGAGCTCCATCTTTTTTAAAAGATTGTTGAAATGAAGAACCACCAAATGGTAAAGACGCACAAAGTCTGGTTCACAGATGCATGAGAATTTGGAAGCTTCAGCCCGGGATGGGGGTCCCTGAAATAACACTCCAGACTTTGCCCCTGACATGGCGGTGCTCTAGCTATTTTAGGGCTCCTCTTTGGAAGGGCCGTGAGCCCCGTTGCAGGCTGAGCCCTCATTCTCACCCGACTAATCTCTAACTCCTTAATCCCCGCCATGCAGGCTCTCTGATATCGCACACGGGATGTTCCCTAATTCTGCTGGGTCGGGCCTCTAATTCAGACAGAGCCTAGACCTGGATCATGCGCCCTACTCATCACCGTACGCTCGGGCCTGGGGCAGTAGCTTAGGCATAGTAGGTGCTCACTAAACATGCGCTGAATGAATGGATCAATGGGATGGCTGTTCCCTGATGCTCACCTCCTTGACCCCCCCCGCCCCAAACTCCAATTAGGACCACAGTCTCCTCCGCCCCTGCTTTAGAGGCTGACTGCTGGATTTTAATTAGTCTGCTTCCCACACAAAATCATAGACTGACCCCTGAAATAGACAGCCTGAACCATGAGCTCCCTACAGACACCCATCAGGCCCGGTTCTCCTTTGTCCCTCTGGTAGAAAGCACATAGCAAGGTGTGCGGAATGGATGTCTAGTTAGCGGGGTTCGCTTCCTCACTGCGTGCAGGGCCCTGTCAGGGTGTTCCCCCTCCCACTGGAAATAGCACCCCTTCCTGACCCCTTCACTCTGTTCCTCTTCCTGCTTTGGTTTTCCCCTTGGCACCAACCCCTACTTGACACAATGTCTGTTACTGGTTCATTTGTTTATTATCTGTCTCGTCCACCAGAATGTGAGGAGACAAGGGCAGGGGCTTTTTTTTTTTTACCCTGTTTCTGGCCGTAACCCTAGTTCCCCCTCCAGTGCGGGCGCCCAGCAGGTGCTCAAGAAGGATTTGTCATTAAAGGACTAGTCAGTACAAGCTGACAACTGATTCCGACAGGACAGTGATATTAAGGTGTCACCTAATTCTGAGCACACACTGTCCTTAATCCTGACTTGGACTGCCCCCTAATGCCGATCACAGCTGGGACTCCAGACAGGATCCTGAGTCGCTCTCCTACTGACCGAGCATGATCTAATTTTGACCACTGTTCTTGAACTCCTGGGAGGGCAGGGCCTGGTTCTAATTTATTTATGCTTGGGGTACAGAAAGCGATAATAAGTGCGTGTTGAATGATGACTGTCCGTCCGCCACTCATTTGCCTGCGACGAAGTGGTCTGCCACCTGACCCTGGCCAGACACCGACTCCCAATCCCGTTCTGATCCAGAACAACAACCGGCTTCTGATCCAGTCCAACTGGCAGGGGATCTAGACCTCACGAAGTCCTGATCCTGAGCAGAGACTGAGCCCTGATCCAAACTACCAGTGTCCTCATCAGGACCACTGGCCAACTCCTAATTCTGGCCACAGACTGATCTCTGATCAGACCCTGGACTGGCTCCCTGACGCTGACCTCCACCCTGTGAACCCCCCGAGAGCCCAATGATCTTTCATTCATTTCTATGGTCCCAAGGCTTAATATCATTAGAGAAAGTCTGCTGAGCGCACAGATGAATGTCTGATGGGATCCTTAATCCTGGACGCAGACTGCTCCGGCCACCTGGCACTCTCGGAGGTGTGTGTTCCCCTCCCCCTCCAAGACAGAACTCCAGAACAGAAAAAAAGCCTCTGAGAACACGCAGCTCAGGCCCCTCCGGGCTCTCTGAGGATCCACTGAAAGCCAAGAGCTCCTCCCTGCCAGTCTGCACACAAACCCCAGAGTGTCACACACAGTTTTGAAGCCACACACCTCAAAGGGGCATGGGCCCTGGGTCATCAACCCATGACCCAGTTCAAGCTGAGAGGAGAGGTGGAGTGGGGGGTGAGAGGGAGGAGGGAGGGGCTGTGACATCCACTTCCTTCTCTCACTTTCCAAGTATTTCCTATATTTCCCCTGCTGTTAGGGGGGCCTGTCACCCAGCCCCAGTGCTAGAATATCCTAGAGTCACCTAATTCTTCAGTGGTCTAGCCCCCACCCCACTGCAGCCCCAGACCTCAGCCGGATGGTGCGAGGAGTCTGAGGGGCTGAAAGATGAAGAAGGGCCCACAGGACCTGGGGTTGGAGGGAGGAGTGGCCACTCACTCAAAATGCTTCTTGATCTTTTCTGACTCTGCATATTTGGAGATTCCATTGATGAAGAGAGTCCGCTTCACCTGGGGTGAGAAGGGAGCAGGTGTGCCTTCCTGAGGAGGCTCGAGAATGCCAGGAGGGCGTGGGGAACAGTGAGCGGAGAGAAGCAGCTGGGGGGGTGGGAGGAGGCCTTAGGGGTAAACCAGGTCCCAGGGACAGCAGGGGAGTGTATCTCATTGAAATCAGGCAGCGAGCTTAATGAAGGTGCCATTGGGTGCCTTGCTCCCTAGGGGTCGTCGAGGGGGAGGCAGGGGTACTACTCTCTGACCCTCAGGCCATGAGGCAGGCCCGTGGCTGCTCTGGGGTGGGCATTCAGTGCTGGGCCGGCAGGTGGATGCGGACAGGCAGGGAACATCGCTGTGACGGCACAGCACCGCGGTGCCCTGAGGCCAGGCACAGTGTGATTTCCACGCCTCCTGTCCCCTTCCTTAGGAAGGCTCTGCTGTTGCCTCATTTGGATGAAGCAACGGGGCTTGGGGAGGTAACTTAACTTGCAGCACAGGGGGCTCTTGAGCTGCTGAGCCAGGACTGAAACCCAGGTGGACTCACCGGGGTGGGTGCCCATCCCAACACCCCATAGAGAGGCCCAGAGGGGAGGGAAGAGGCTGGGGGCGGGGCAGGCCTGCTCCGGCTCCACTCACCAGGTCATCTTCCTTGTAGCGCATCTTGGAGGTGTGTCTACGCATGCTGTAGACGGTGAGCAGCAGGTACAGGAAGGCGAAGGAGGTGTGCAGCCATAACAGGTTGTTCCTGGGCGGGGCAGAGGAGGGCACAGAGCACTGGGGCCAGGAGCACACGCAGACAGTCCTGAGCCTCCCAGCGTGAGCTCAGCCCTGGTTCAAGGCTCTTCTACAGCCAGTGGCCTTCTGTCACTAGCCCCTTTCACAGGGCAGGCCCCCCCCACTTCACGTCGTCCTGGCCCCAAGATTATTGCACTGCAGCTGAAACGTCCCCAAGAGGTCATCTCTCGCTGCCCTGCCCACTGGTCACACTGTCTCCCAGCCACTCCCCGCCATCTTTCCCTGGCCTGAGGGAAAAGCAACTTCTTTCTCTGGCCATCCCCAGGGATCCCCAGCAGACATCCACCTACTGTCTCCAACCCAAGTCCCCAGGGCCCCATAGCCACCTCTCCCCCTTCACACCCCTCCTCATCACGGCTGGGCTCTGACCTCCCCGGCTAGCTTCCCGATCTTACCCTGATTTCAGGTTGGCAATGGTGGTTCTCC
>NW_027530179.1:4693160-4703499 GCF_008692635.1 Crocuta crocuta
AGGGGGAGGGGGGCAGGAAGAGGAAGGGGGTGATGCTGGGGTGAGGGCAGGCGCCCTCCTGCCCCCCCTCCTCCCTTCCCTGCCCCACCCATCCCAGCCCTCACTGACCCAGCAGGTCTCCTGAGAAGTTGACGGGCAGCACGATGCCCACAGAGAGGACGCCTACGACGACCAGCAGCCCGATGATGTGCCGCTGGAAGGACAGGTAGTGCACGGCATCGCCCCCACATTTGTCCCGGATCTCATCATCCCTGCGGGCACGGAAGGGCTNCGCCCCTGCGTCCACCCTAGCCCCTGCCAGTCTGGCAGCAGTATGGGGGTGGGCTGGGGGCTTCAGGGCCCCCTATTATTGGGAGGGGAGGGACTAGAGGCAAGGGGAGGGGGGAAGGGAAGGATGCAGGGAAGAGAGGAGGGAAAGGAGAAGAGGAGAGAGAGGAGGGGAAAGGAGGGGAAGGGGAGACTGTAGACAGGAAGAATGGGGAAGAAAGGGACAGGAGGAGAGGGTGTGTGGAGACGAAGGGCCAGGAGGGAGAGAGGAGAGATTGATGGAACGGGTTGAAGCAGGAAGGAGGAGGGAGGCATAGGGCACAGCAGCGCCTTATGGGTGCTGGAGAAACACGTATGTGGTGTAGCTGGGGAGGGGCCCTGGGAGCCAGGGTGTGGGTAGCGGCGGTGCTGACCTGTCCAGGCCTCCCGCCTCTCTCAGCACTCACTGCCTGCCTGCTGCACTCTGGCTCGATCTCCTGACTTCTGCCTGCCGGATACTGGCTCCTGTCTGTTGCTGGCTGGCTGGGCCCAGCCCACCTGCCGCCCCCACCCGCTGGCTGCACGGAGGCTCTGAGGTGGGGGGCTCTGGCCTCTGCCCTCACAGGGTGGCAGGGGTGCGGAGAGCTGAGGACAGAGTGGGCCCACCAGGCAGGGGGCATCCAGGAGGCGGCGGGGTGAACTGAGGCCAGCTCAGGGGACAACAGAGGCCAGGACCCCAGGGCCCCCGTCTCTTGCAGTGGGGAGGAGGGTGCTGGGCTGGCTAGGAGCGCTAAGGCCCTCAAAGCTGCTGGCCTCCGGGTTTTGTAGGGAAGTGACAGGTTCTGAAGTTTTCCTTTGTTTCTCTCTTTCCTTAGAGCCTGCAGACTGTTCACTTACTTTATCCTGAAGATGGCTGTCAGCCAGGAACAGAAACCCTGCGGGGGACAGAGGGCCATCAGCTGGAGCCCCACCCCCACCTCACCAACCCCAACCTCCCTCCTCCCTCAAATCCCATCGGCCGCATTCTCAGAATCGCCTCCAGGCTGGGGCTCACCTTGAAACAAACTTCCACAACCCCCCAAAGAAAGTAGCTCATCCCAGAGTGGGAGACGGAAGGTGCCAGCCCTCAAAGAAAGGGACTAAGGCCGAACTGAGTGACCTGTGGATGCTCATGCCCAGAGCTACAGACCCCCACCAAGGGCCAATGGGGCCGGGCAACCAGAGAAAGGCCTGCAGCTGTGTGCATCAGGGTAGGGAGGGCGGGCTAGGAAAGGCAGCGGGGGTCTCCTCCAGACCCGGAGCCAACAAGGATAGTTTGCAACATGGCTGCCTATGCCAGGCTTCCGAGTTCCTGCCGCCTTTCTTCCAGGACACTCCAGAGGGACCAACCCCTGGGGCCCTCTGAGCTGCAATCTCCCCCTCCTCAAGCCCCCAGGCCTACTGCAGCGGAGACCCCACTGAGAGCAGGGTGGGACTAGGAGGGGGAAGGCCTGGCAGAGAGAACCGTCCCCCACCTTCCTACCAGTGGAAGGTCCCGGCTTAACATGGAGGAGAGAGGTGCCTTCCAGCTAAGACGCAGGACTGTGCCGCCTGCTGGCAACACCGCCTGAGCCTGGGGACCATCGGGACACCTCTGGTGGGCAGGGGTGATACCTTTGCTTTGCCACTTACCGGTGTGAGTCCAACTCAGGAGGCTGACAGGCTCCTTCTACTCTGGCTGCTACAGGAGCTGCTGCCCCCAGGCCACCCAGCCCAAGCTGGAGAGCCCAGGGCCAGCCTCATACCCAAAGATTAGAGCGCTGACTAGGACCCACACCCCGGCAGAACGAGGGGGACCAGGCAGCTAACGCTGGAGTACTGGGTCTGACATGCGTGAGGGTCTGGGGACTGCTGGCAATCGCCTTATCTGCAGGGACCTCTGCCACTCAGCTCCAACCCACAGCTGGTGGCCCCACCTACATGAGGGCCACCAGCCTGCCATCTCTGAGCAACACAATGAATTTCTGGTTTTGCTCGATGGGGCAGGAAGGCCTGCTAGTACTTCTAAAACCCTAAGGAGAAAGGGGTCATTGGGATTAATAGGCGGAGATGGGCACAGAGCTCTACATGGTACAAGGTGTGGGATTCACGGTGTTAGGTTTTTGTGCTGACTTGGAGGCTGGCAAGGGGTACAGAGCAAGGCTGGGTGGCCATCCTGTGCCTCTTACGCAAGCACTGCCCTTGCTGAGAAGGCCTCATTCCAGGTCCTTGACTCTGTATCACTGGAGGCGAGGGGCTGCTGGAACCCCGGCCCCGGAGGAGGAGTGGGTGGTTAACACGTTTGGGGGAGGGCACTCACATTGTCTCTTTGGTCAAAGTCGACGGAGCTGGAGACAGACGTGAGACGCTCATACCGGTCATGACTGTCCCCGTGCATAGCTGAGGCCACACTGGGGGTGGGGAGGTGAGAGATCAGAGAGCCTGGTGAGTCTGAGCTCCTGGAGAGTGGGGCTGAAGTGGGGGGCTCCCACTCCAGAGCTTCAGGGGCTAGACAAGGCACAGAAAGCGCAGAGGCTAAAGCGGGGATGAATGACTGCCTTCTCCCAACCTCCCTTAATTCCGCCTCTTCCCTTCAGGGCGCCTGGAGGGCACACCAGTGCAGGGCAGTTGAGTGAAGGGATTACTCCCTGGAGGCTGAAGCGAGAATGTGAGCAGGCCCTGCAGTTCTGGAGCTGACCAGCAGGGGGCGGGATAGGGGAGCAACAGAGCCCATATTAATCACAGGGCAATGGGGAGCTGAAGGAAAGGATGGACTAGGAAAGCCCCAGAAGGGCTGGAGGGATTAGGGGCTGGGGGATGCCTCCCAGGTAAGCCCCTACTCTCCCTCTTCCCTGACCCCAGCAGCTGCCGCAACTCCAACGTCAATCCTATAGACAGAGACAATGATGTGACACGAAAGGCCAGACTCGGGGCTCCGTGGGAAGCCCCCTTCCCAGACCTCCAGAAGGGGTGAGCAGGGAACCCTGAAATATGAAGAACTAGTTGTTAAGCAATGGCAAGCCACTGGTGACACCCAATCTTGTCTCTGGGACCAAAAGGTGAGTGTACTCTAAGTTTCCGGGAGGACGGCCCCTCCAGCCTGGACACCGGCCACCGGCCACCGCAGAGAGAGCCGGGCACGTGGGGAGGGGCTTCTCCCAGGCAAGAAGCCAGAGGGAGGGATGGGGAAGCAAGGCAGAGACAAGTTGGGAGCCCCCTGCTCTGCAAAGCACACCGCCTGCGTTAGTCCGAAACATGAGCCTGCAGAGGAGAAAACTGCAAAGAGAAACCAGTAACGAGGCAGGAAGAGAAAAGCAGCATGAGAGAAGAAAAGAGAAAGCTGGTTTAGTGGGGATGAGGGGGCAGGTGCCCCACATACTATTCCTGTTCCACTCGCTCCCTCTCCTGCCGCCGCCGAAGCCTGGGGACAGAGAACAGACAGGGTTAAGGGCGGGAGGGGGGGGAGGGGGAGAGGGAAGGGTCCCTGGGGATTGGCAAAGGACAGAGACCCAACTGTAGGCCCTCATGTCCCCCATGCCTGCTCTGGGACTGGTCCCTCTGCACCTCCCTGACAAAGGGGGATGAGAGAGGGCTGGCTCTTTCCTATCCCCGAGGAGTGATGGGTGTGAGTGAGTGAGAGTGTGTGTGTGCGTGCAGGGGTGAGGGAGAGTCCCAAAGCCTTACCTGTCTGCATCTGTCACCAAGGCCAGCCGCCCATAATCCCAAGCCACCTTCCGGAGAATGGAGAACAAGAACAGCAGGGCCTGAGGGCAGAGGGAACGGTTGGCAGGTAGAGAGACTGTCCAACCGCCAGACCAGACCAGAGGGCAGAGGGGCTGGGATCCGGTCTCAGAAAGGGCTGCCCCTGGCTTGGGTGAATGGTCAGAGGCTAGGCTATGTGGATCCCTCCCACAGTGAAGTCTGGGGAGTCAGAGTCCGCTGGAAGAGCGGTTAGAGCAGCCGGGTTAGCTAGCTAGGTTTGGGGTGTGGATGCCAGGGCGGGGAGGCAGAGGGCATGCGCGGGCACTCACAAGGAAGCACATGAAGTCAAGAGCCAGTACGGTGGGGACGCCCCCAAAGGGCAGGCCCTGAAGGACGGTGCTGCGGATTCGGGCACTGTAGCAGTAGTCCTTGGGGTTGCTGTTGTTGAGGGCCGTGGTGCCCAGGGTGGCCAGAAGGAAGGGCAGCATGGCTGCTACTGCCGCATGGTCCTCCTGAGCAGAGAGCACAGGGGTCGGCTGGGCTCATGCCCTATCCCCCTCATGGCTCCCAGCATGAGCATGGGGAGAGGGAGCGAGGGCAGGTCCCCTGGCTGCCTGGGTGGGTAGAAGCACTGGCTTCCAGAGATAAGGGCCTGCGGAGGGGAGGGCTGAGTCACATGGATTTACCTTCAATGGCTCTAAGGCTGAGACCCCACCCTGGGTCTGGGGAACTTGGCCCAGATCTGGACTGGGGAGACTGGTTTTTCTAAGCTGGAAGTTGTGAGTCTCTACTGTCTACCTCCCACCACCTCCATACACACACACACACACACACACACACACACACTCACTTTCACGCTTGCTTTCTCTTTCTCCCTCCCTCTCTCTCCCTCCCTCTCTGTCTCTGTCTCAGGCAACTGCACATGAGGGAACATGGGGAGAGGTCTTAGGCCTGAGGATTCAAGGCTAACAGGTGGCGTCTGGAGGCCAGGGCAGGGTGAGTCAGGAGCCAGCTAGTTCATCCTGATCTTCTCTTTCTACTTCCATTAGAAAAATGGCATGATTTCATTTGGTTCGAGATTTCAACTCTGTTAATCACTTTCTCAATATAATTGGCTTAAAAAAAAAATAAAGATGTTCAGCTTCAGAGCTGGCTCTCTGTCCTCAGAGTAGGGACCTGAGGATGAGGTCAGGGTGGGAAGTCAGTTAAAAAGTTAGGACTTCTGGGTTTGTGTTAACTGCCTGGTCCCAGCCACTCCTGCTTACCCTCATTCCTCTTTCCCTGCCTTGGAAGGAGCTCCTCCCTTCCAGCTTCCTCACCTCTCCAATTATCTCAGCACAGGGGTCACCTGAGCGGTGTGCGAACTACAACTCCCAGAGTGCCCTGCTCCTGCCTCCGGAGTAGGGCAGGCTGGGAATGCCGTGCCCTCCAGCGAGCTTTTCCATTGGCAAAGGGAGAGAGTGGGCAGGGGCCTCTAAGGCTGCCCAAGCCCCCTGCAGCCAAGGGTACCGTCCTCTAGCCCGGTTCCCCGGGATGCCCAGCCCTCTTGGGTCTGGGTAGATGGGGCGGGGAGGGAAGGGGCAGCCAGCCCGGATACCTGGGTTCTGGGAGTGCCTGGGGACGGAACCTAGCAGGGCTCCGGGGAGGCTCCTATGGTGGAGAAGTGTGGCCGAGACACGCTGCTCCACCCCCATCCCACCGGGGGCCCCTGGGGGCCCCTTCTGCTGACAACACTGAAACTCTGCCTGGGGCGAGGGGGGGTCCCCAGGGAAGAGAGGAAACCAGACAAAGAGAGAGAACAACAAACCTAGAATCAGTGACTGTAACTCTGGGAGCAAACATCCTCTAGCCCCTTGGGGGGGAGACTCAGAGGGTTTCTCCTGCCCACCGATCCCTGGTTTCCCCCTTTCCTAACACTTCAATTACAGGGGAAGAGGCACCAGCTCTCAAGTGGAGGGGGAAGCTGTGGTTGTTTATATGTTTCACTTGGCCTCAGGGAGTCTCTGAAAAAGCCTGTACTAAGAAGGCTAAGGTAGTAACTGCCCAGTGTGTTATGCCTCCCTCTTCCCTTCCAGCCCAGGAGTTGCCTTAAAAAAAAAAAAAAGCCCAAACCCCACTAATTTAGTACTTGCAACAGGCGCCACTTATCAAGTACCCACTGTTTCAAGAATAATACATGATTTTATTTAATCCTCGACAATCCTGAGTTGGATATTATTGCCATTTTAAGAAGAGGACACAGGGGCTCAGAGAGGTTAAGTAACTTTCCCTAAGTCACGCTGCTAATAAAATGATAGAGTTCAAACCTAGGTCAACTTCCTTCTAAAGCGAGAACACTGTTCAGGGCACCATGCTTTTCTGATGTGCCTAGAACAGGACACTGAAGAACATAGAAGCTTCATAAATGCTCATTCTCCAGCTAGAGAATACCAGAGTACTATGGGAATGTGTATGTTTAGGTGTGCAGACATGTGTTGATGTGTCTATCTGTGTGAGTGCTGGCGGAGGTAGAAGACTGGTCTGTAAGGTGGGATGTGTGGGGGGCGTGCCTAGAAGCTTGGATATGTAAACATAAGGTGTGTAGAACCCTGTGGTACCAGGGTTAAAGGGGAGGCTAAAGGTAAGTATAGGTATCTTGGATCTTGGGTCTGTGATGGTTGGGGGCCTCTAAATTAGTGCCCCTCCCAACTCCAGTGTACTCCAGCAATCAAAATAGCCCATTCCTACTTTTTCCCTGTCTCTCTCCCCAACTCCAAGGCTCCACCAGACCAAAATGTAATGGGGAGAAACCCCCGGAGCAACAGACACCGCACCTCCACTCCCAGTCCTGTCCACACTGAAGAAAGGTGGAACATTCTGGGAGCTTCCACATTAAGGGAACCCCATAGGGTGGATGAAGGTCCAGATAGATGCTTAGTAACTGAAATTACAGCGTCCATCTGCTGCCTCCCTCTTTACACTCACAACGCACTCCCCTCTTCACACTGCATTGATCTTACCCCTCACCCCCCAGGAAGGCTGGGCACTTCCCGGATCAGATCACTATCCCCTCTATATAGTGGAGGAAGGGGGGGGGCAGGGAGGAGAAGCGACTCACATAGGAGGTCACAGGGCAGGTAAAGGGTGGAGCCAGGGCTAGTGGCTCTTCAGGCTCACTTGGTTCCTCCGTGCTCCTAATTGTGGGGGCGGGGTTGCAGGGCTGGACTTCATCGAGGGCAGCTGCTCAAAGCTTTTGGTGAGAGCAGCTGGGAGGATGGCAGAAACTGAGGCGGGATATTTGGGGGGAGGAGTAGGTGAGGGGGCAGTTCATCCCCTGGGCCAGTGGTATCCTGGGAGTTCGCTACTCCAACACTGAGACTGTAGGTGGCAGTATGTAGAAAGTGGCGGGGATTTTACTTCTAGCTATCTAAAGGTTGTTATGTTACCATTAAAAAGTATGTGCATGGGGAGGGTGGAGAATCAGAAGGTAAGCGTTTTTTCTTCCAGAGTCTCTTGGGAAGATTTTGTGTAGGGCTTGGGATCCGGAAGGCTCTGTGGTTTGAAGGGAGGAGATGATGATGATGAAGGCCAGCTCTGCTACTATGTAACCTGGGCCTCAGCTTTCCAAACTGTAGCAAAGAGGTATTAATATCTTTGCTCCACCCCTCCAAGCTTCACAAGGATGGACAAAAAAGTATCCACAAGTGAGGATAAAAGTAGCAGGAAAAGGGGCATCTGTGTGACTCAGTCAATGGCATCAGCTCAGATCTCGGAGTTCGTGAGTTCGAGCCCCGTGTCGGGCTCTGTGCTGACAGCTCAGAGCCTGGAGCCTGCTTCAGATTCTGTTTCCCTCTCTCTCTGCCCCTCCCCCACTCGTGCTCTGCCTCTTTCTCTCTCTCAAAAATAAATAAACATTAAAAATTTTTTTAAAAAGTAGTGGGGAAAGGATGCATTTATCAAATACTGATTTCACTCTTCTCTTGTGCCAGGCACTGTTCTAAGTGCTTTACACATGTCAGCCCATTTACTAGCCATCACAACCCTGGGAAGACACTGAAGTGCAGAGAGGGCGCATAACGTGCCCGATGTCACACAGCTAGGCTGTCGTAGATCCAGATATGGACCCAGGCAGCCTGGCTTAAGTGTCTGCCCTTGACCATGGCATGCTGCTGCCCTGGTCAATGGAGGAGCGGCTTCCACAGGGGACCTGGGAGTCAGGGGGACTGCCGGCTCCAGCTCTGGAGAAATGCCACATCCTATTTCTACCTGTTTGCTCTCCTTCTTGCTGATGGCTGCCAGACCCTCCACTCAGGCCCTGGGCTTGTGATTGCAGGTTTTGAGAGCTATGCATAGGACAGGCAGACGAGCCTGGTGGTGAAGGGCTTGCGCTCCATCTGGGGTGAGACAGATCTGGCCACTGACCTGGGCAAATTACTTCACCGCCCTGGGCCTCTCAGTTCCTTCATCAGTAAATGGGAATCATAATTCAATTGTGTGTTTGTTTTGAGAACTAAACAAGATGACTTATGTAAAGCTCTTAATACAGTTCAAGGCACATGATGGATTCTAAAAATATTAGTTACTGTTATTAATAAAGCGTTGGCATAAAAGGGGTTGGTTTGGTAGAAGAAAACTGGTAAAAATCAAAATAAAAGGAAAAAGGCTTTCTTGTGACAGAGACCCTCAGCCAGGATGGGCTTCCCGTTTAGACTAAAGGGTTTATAGGGCCTTCAGGACACTGCCGCTGAGAGGAAGGGAGTGTCCCCAAACTCTTCAAACATACCCAAGCCATCTGTAGCAGGCCAGAAAGGTGGGGGCCCAGGAGGGGGATGCTAGGCTAGGATGGGTCAGAAGTTCAGAGAAGAGAACCCGTTATTGATCAACCACCAGGCAGGGTGCCAGGCTCTTTACCTGTGTGATCCAATTGATCCTCATGATAAATCTTGTGAGGAGGTGGTAGTAAACGCACTTTTCACTTAAAACTAAGGTTCAGACAGGTTAAGCAACTCGTCAAGGTCACACAGCTAAAGAATGGCAGATCTGGAATTTGCACTGAGGGCTCCAAGACTCTGTTATAATTGGAGGGAACTTGTAGGATGTCCAAAAGCCCAGGGGNCTGCCTTCTGCCTTGCCACGTCCCCACCCACTCAACCATAGGCCAAGACCGAGTTGGGTGAGCCAACAGCAGGCCCCAGCATGTGCCACTTGGAGCAAGCCAGGGCCTGGACCCTCTGGTGCCCTGGAGGACAGTCCTGCTGCTAGCACAGCCAAGGCTGGAAGTCTGGTAGACACTCTCACTCCTCTCCTCTCATGGCCTGGGAGGCAAGACTGTGTGGGGGGGTGGGCGGTCTATACTCAAGAGGGGTTGAGCACAGCCTCATTTCTCCTGGGCAGACCCAGGGAAAGGGTAGAGAGTGGTATTGGGTAGAGAAGCCCAGACCCTCTTGCCCGCAGGGAAGTGGAGTGCTGAGCAGCCAGAGCTCCCCCCAGGGGACCCTGGCAGGTGGCAGCACAGAGTCCCAAGGGCAGCTGGCCCCTCTGACCTCTCCTCTCCACTTCCCAAGCGTCCTTCTCTTCTGAGGGACAAGGCGCCAAATCTGTGGGACTGTCCTCCCAAGACGGTCAAGAAGGCCAGGAGGGACAAAGCGCGCCCCCTCCCCCCAACAGGGCCTTTGCCCCACTCCTTGTTCCGCCTCTGAAGCCTGTCCCCACCGCACCCTCCAACGCAGGCCCGGGCGGCTCATGAATGAACTGCACTGTGCGGGGCGCAAGGAGAGGACACGCTCCCGGGGCCAGTCGCCTCCCCAGTCCGAGACCAGTCCCTAGACGGGCCGGGGACAGCGGCCGGCCTCCAGCCAGCACCCGCGAACCCTGCCCTTGTCCGAGCCCGAACCCTTGCCCCGGCAGGCTTCGGGGGTACTCGGCCCCGGGAAGAGGAGAAAAGATAAAAGAGACCGAGGGCATTGGACTTGGCGACCCTGGAATCCAAAACTCGGGGGCGGGGGCGGCAGGTTCCCCACAGCGGCGGCGAGCTGATGGGGGCGCAGCTGGAACCCTGGAGAGGCATGCGGGGGACGCGCACCTGGACCGGGCAGGTGGGAGAAGAGTGGCGCTTGGGGGCCGGGGGCGGGGGTCCCACCCCTCGGGATCTCCCTAGGGGTGGGGACAGACGGCGGTGCACATCTGGACCCTCGGCAGGGGTCAGAGGACTCGCATTTGGCTCCGGATGGTGGGAGGTTGGGGGCAGCGCGCGGCACCACTGGGTCCCGCGGGCACGAGCACCTTTGGGTCCCAAAGGAGGTTGAAGGGAGGGGACACGTAGCTGAGTCCGGGGTTTTCTTTGGGTGGTGGAAGGATCCTCAAAGAAAAGAGAAAGGGTTGGGGAAGGGTCGCG